>NW_004444178.1:1405202-1454562 GCF_000243295.1 Trichechus manatus latirostris
AGAACACCAAAGACACAAGGAAAGTATTAGCCCAAGAGACAGAAAGGGTCACATAAACCACAGACTTCATCAGCCTGAGACCGGAAGAACTAGATGGTGCCCGGCTACCACCAATGACCACCCTGACAGGGAAGACAACAGAGTCCCGGATGGAGCAGGAGAGAGGTGGGGTGCAGAACTCAAATACTAGTAAGAAGACCAAACTTAATGGTCTGACTAAAACTGGAGGAACCCTAAAAAGCATGGCCCCTGGATTCTTTATCAGCCCAGAACTAAAACAATTTCCAAGTCCAACTCTTCAGCCTGGGATTGGACTGGACTGTGGGACATAAAATGATACTCGTGAGGAGTGTGCCTCTTAGCTCAAGTAGATACGAGAGACTAAACTGGCAGCTTCTGTCCGGAGGTGAGATGGGAAGGCAGAGAAGGTTAGGAGCTGTTTGAATGGACATGGGGAATCAGGGGTAGAAAGGAGGAGTGTGCTGTCACAGTGTGGGGAGAGCAATTAGAATCACATAACAAGGTATAAATTTTTGTATGGGAAAAAATAAAGTAGCAACCAAATAAAAGAAAAGCATGTAACAGCTAGCTTCAAATACGTTTTAAATAGATAGGAAAATACATCTTTCTAGAAATGCATGTAGATTACCTAAATAAGTGGAGGAAAAAAATACCATGTTACTGAATGTGAACAAATTATTTGTAAAAACTTCAATTCTTCCCAAAATAACACCCCAGTGGGGTTAGGATTAACAATGAAATTATAGTGAAGTTCAACTGGAAAAATTGATAGACACAGCCAAGTAAAATTTAAAAGGAGTAATGAGAGAGGATTTGCATTATCACTGTTTAAATAATGAAAAAACTGCATAATTTTAATAGTGCAGTAGCATGCAAGCATACAAACAAATGGACAAGCTATAACCTAGAAATAGAAATTTTTTTCCATATAGCATTTAATATATGATAAATAAATTACCAAGTCAATAAAGAAAATGTGTTATTTAAGTAACTGTTAATGAGTAAATGAAGAGGTGTTGGGAAAATAATCAATTGAGGTCTTCGACTTGTTTGTTGTTGTTGTTAGGTTCTGTCAAGTCCATTCTGACTCATAGCTAGCTTGTAATCTTTACGGGAGCAGATTGCCAACTCTTTTCTCCCACGTTGCTGCTGGGTAGGTTTGAACCACCAATCTTTTGGTTAGCAACTGTGATGGTTAAGTTTATGTGTCAACTTGTCTAGGCCATGATTCTCAGTGGTTTTGCAGATAATATGTAATCTTCCTCCATTTTGTGATCTGATGTGAACAACCAATCACTTGAAAGACCAATCAGTTGAAAACCAGTTTCCTCGGTGTATAACCTGCATTGAATATATACGGATGTTCTGGCAAAGCACTCCCTGGATCTTGCATCTGACTTGCCATCCTCTGGGTTCTCTAGAGGTATAAAACCAACGAAGCGTATATTTATATAAATCTATATACAGAGAGATTTATTTCAAGGAAATGCTTCACGCAGCTGTGGGGGCTGGCAAGTCCCAAATCCGTGGGTCAGGCATTGGTGAAGATTCGTAGGCACTCTTCAGAGTGGGCATCCACATGGCACTGGAGGCCTGCCCAGCCTTACAGATCACTGTGGAGAATGGCTTCAGTGGTGTGCGCAGCCAGGAGAAGTAGCTGGGGGATAGTGGAGAAGTATTTCACCTGCAGTGCTGACCTGGAGCTAGATAAGATGGAGGACTTCCTCAGGGAGCTTATGACCAATGAGCCTGATACAGTTGTGGAGGATTGGAGATTACCCCAGGTGAGCCAGCAGCTGCAGACCATGCTCCACCACTTCCAGAGGGATGATGGGGTTACTGTGAAGGAGATGGCCTCTCACATCACCCAAAGAAAGTGCAAGGTCACAGCCACTGCACTTACGACAGCCAGAAAGACTAATGAAGATGAGGATGATGCAGACAGTGCAGAGGAGATGGAGGTCAGAGGATAATGAGTTGGATGCAGGCTCCTGAGAGAGCTTTGCCAAAACATCCATATATATTGGTTGCAGGCCATACCCCCAAGGAAACTGACTGGCTTTCAAGTGATTGGCTGCTCACATCAGATCACAAAAGGGAGAATGATTACATAATATCTGCCAAACCACTGAGAATCATGGCCTAACCAAGTTGACACATAACCTTAACCATCACAGCAGCAGAGCACTAAACTGTTGCACCACCAGAGCTCCCATTCAACTCAATAGTATAACAGAATAAATTCCAGATAGATTAAAGGGCTGAACAATTTTTTTAAATCATAAAAGTACAAGAAGAAAGTACAACTCAATATGTTATCTGTTCCTTGTATAAAAGATAGGTTTCTAAGAATAAAAATAAATAAATCACAAAAATTTCCTATGTTAAAAAAAAGTAAAATAAACCACAGAATGAGAAATCAATAAGTCTCTAAATAGGATGTGTCCATTCAAATTAATTTAAAAAAATTAAGATCAAAATAGAAAAGTAGATCAAGCATTGATCAGTTTATGAAAGGATAAATACAAAGGGCAAATAAATGTATACTAAACCTTACTACTAATAAAATAAACTGAAGTCAAACAGTTAAAAACCAATGTTCATCTACCAAATTAGCAAATATTTTTAAAATTTTAATATTGAATACCGGTGATGTTTCTCTAAGACAGTACCTCTTATACTCTGCTGGGGAAGGGGGAGTGGAGCAGTATTTTTCTCTAACCTTTCTTGTAAGTATTTTTATATCAAAGGTCATGTAAACTTATATTCTTGAAGAACTCGTTTCATTTTTGGGCTGCTCCTCAAAGGAAAAAAAATAATAAATGCATATAAAGAAATTAATGTTCTTCAGAGTATTATTCATAATAGCAAATAATTGTAAATTTCTTAAACTCCCACAATACACAAAGAATTCTGATATACATTTATCACAGAGTATGAGCTAACAACTATCAATAGAATTTACTAGAAATGTTTATTACATAGAAAATGTCTGATTTATTTTGATTTAAAATATTTTACATATGTCTATAAGTAAATTTTCACACACACAGATAATCAGAGAGACCAGATAGATTTGAACGAAACTGAAATTATTTCCAGCAGGCATCTCTGTTGTAGAATTATAGAGTATTAAAGTTGATTTTTTCTTTTTATACATTTTTATATATATATAACAATATAACACCACACTCATGTTGAGAACAAATAGGTCAAAGACAAGTAGAAGAAGCATGGCACATAGACAAACCAGACTAATTTAAAAAGCTAGCAGAAGGGCAGAACAGATTATATTAGCATTTTCAAAGTATCACTTTAACAGCTATGTATAGGCTAAATTTCAAAATTGAAAGGAAGTTAGTAGACAAAAAGTCAACTACCTTTTTATTCTCAGCTTCTAAACCGAGAACTGAAGGAATATTTCTATTATGAGATTGACAGGGAGAATTATTTGAAGAACATTTTCTCTTGAGTTATTTTACTTTTCTTTGTTTCACTTGACTCAAGCGAGGCATGATGGGGTTCCAGAGTTCTCTGCCCTCTTTCTGTCCCTCACTATCCCCTCATCTAGTGGGAAGGGAATGTTTCAATAGTATGCTGGAGCTGGCTTGTACTTGCAAGAGCCAAGTGTGTGCATCTCTTCCCAACTCCCATTCAGAGAGGTCAAGCTGGTAGTATGAAATCAACAATGGTGGGTTTATTTACAACACTGACAGTGGCTACAAATCATGGCACTTTCCTCCCTCTTGTGCCCCTCATCCCCAAAGAGCAGGTTGTTAAACATTTGTCAGCATAACCTGGTTTCAGTATGTCAAAGTAATACAGTTTAAAAAAAAATTTCTTTTCTCCTAAACGTTATTAAGACTGTGAAGATCCAAAGCAACTGGGATTTGCAGGCATGAATTCATTAGACAGCTGTATAAAACAGGATTTTCTTGGAGAAACCTAGGGTTGCCATCAGATTAAAGTCTGGTTAGAGAGAGGCAGAAAAGAAAGGATAATGGGAGATAAAGAGGGTGATTTCAGGGTACCTCTGTTGTCTAATTCTGAAATTTTATTGTTAATCTTTTGGATTTCTATTTGCTGTCTCCCTATGTATTCTAGCTGTCTGTTAAATTTGTCATTCTGATCTTGTATAGCTTTCCTGAATTCCTGTATTGCTTTATCTGTATTTTCCTCGGCTTGCTCTGAGTTTTGCCTGACCTCATTCCTGATTTCTGGAAGAGTTCTGCATATTAATCTTTTAAATTCTACCTCCAGTATTCTAAGACCTTCTCTTCCTCTAGAAGGTTTCCTGGTTCTCTGTTTTGGTCGCTGGCTGGAGCCATCTTGATCTGCTTCTTTATGTGATTTGATATCGACTGTTGTCTCTGAGCCATCAATAAGTTATTATACTTATTTATTGTATGTTTCCTTACTGTGTCCTAGCTTTTTGTTTTGTTTTGATATGCCCAAATAGGCTGGGCATGTGAGCTTCCTTGGCTATTGGTGTCTTTGACGCTGTCATGTCCTGTCATCAGGTGGTTAGGGCCACTACTAGGTGTGTGAGATCAGGAGTCCATTTACTTTTCTTGTGTGGATTCAGCTCAGGTGTCCAGGTTGCTGGTCACTGAGTATGTGGTGCAGGCTCTCACCTACAGTCCTAGATGGGCAGGGCTACACAGGGGTGATTGGAGCAGGCAAAGGTTTCTGGCTGCAGTAGTGGGCTATATGCTGAGCAAAGAAGGGGGTTAATGGCTGCCCCTGAGTGCCTAGGTAGAAGGTGTGTCCCTGTCCCCTAGACCACATAGGTGGGTGGATTTTGCACCCAGACTTTGGGCACCCAATGCTGTTGGCTGTAAGGAATGGGAGGCACCACTTATTCTCAGACCCCTGTCACAGGTGGCTAGTCCTGAATACCCAGCTTAGGTGAGTTGGTTGTTTTTGGTTTTTTGTTTGTTTTTTCCTCTAAAGCCACAATACTGGTTTGGGTGTGATAGCTCCTATTTCCAGCTAAGGGGGCATGGCAACTGTTGAATACTGTCAGATTGCTATCGCGGAGCAGAGCAGGGAGGGGGGTGGGTGAGGGGAAAAAAGGCACTTCTGCAATACAAAAGTCCCAGAGGGGGAGGGGTTATTTTGATCCCGCGCAGTAGGTTGGATTATTGCACTTAACTTTTGCAGATCCAGCGCCACTTCCCCCTGGTTCCAGAGGTTTGTGCAGACTCTCCAACATCCAATCTCTTCCGACATGGTAAAACACGTCCCAAATCCTATTGCTTGCCTCAGCCTGCGTGGGCCACCTGATCCAGCCTGCAGGGTGCCGGCCAGCTCAAGTCTGGCACTTCTTCACTGCTTCTGAACTGTCTCTCCCCACTGAGCGGCTCAGTCTGCCTCCTCAACTTTGTCTTTGATGTTTAGGGGTCTTAGATTGTCAGATATAATCGATTCACTTGCTTTTTTGGATCTTTGTTTTAAGAGGGACCACAGGAAGCATCTGACTATTCTGCCATCTTAGCCCCACCTCCTCAAGATACCTCTGTAAGGAGATTCAGCATTGGTTCAAAAGCAACTGGAGAAGAGGAGTAAATAAGTGATTGTACCAGTCTCTGAAATCAACAACGTGGAGGGATTCTTTGTCTTACTCAGAACTCCATCATTCTCTATAACTGGAACAGCCCTGGTGTGATCTCAGGATTTTTATCATACTTCACAGAACATAGCAAGTTGCAATACACTTAATAAGCATACAATAAATGACTGTCAAACAGAGATGAACAAAACTAAATTTCTCCTTTCTTCATTGCAGTATCTGATCAGCCTGTATTGACAGATAGCTATGTAAAGAATTACCAAAAAAAAAAAAAAAAAAGCCATTGCCATTGAGTCGATTCCAACTTATAGCAACCCTATAGGACAGAGTAGAACTGCTCAACAGAGTTTCTAAGGAGCACCTGGTGGATTTGAACTGCCTACCTTTTGATTAGCAGCCACAGCTCTTAATCACTACGCCACCAGGGTTTCTAGTATGTTAAGAATTAGAGGGAACAAATCCTGCCTGAAAAGAATTCTAACTGGCAAATCAATTTAAACAATGCTCTTTCTAAAATGTAAATGTCTCACTCATGTACCCCATTAAAACCATCCGGTGATTGTCCATTGTTCATTACATAAGTTTCAAAATTCTTAGCAAAGTGCATTAACCAAAAAAACCCATTGCCATGGAGTCGATTCCAACCCATAGCGACCCTAGAGGACAGAGTGGAACTGCCCCATAGGGTTTCCAAGGAGCAGCTGGTGAATTTGAACTGCCGACCTTTTTGGTTAGCAGCCATATCACTTAACCACTACACCACCAGAGCTCCACAAAGTGCATTAGGCTATTCATAATCTGGCTCTGCCAACTTTCCATCCTCTGCAAAATGCAGCCTCATATCCCTCCCTTGACCCATTCCTCCACCCTCCTAATCCCTCCCACCTCCCTGCACCAGAATAGATTGGCTGTCTGTACATGTGTACATAGAGCACACTAAAAGTTCCCATACCACACCCCAAATCATACTGAGCTGAAAACCATAAATCTACATCCCTTAAAGGACAATAAGCTTTGTAAGTGACTGTATTCATCATATCCTCATTTGTCCAAGGCTTTGTGCATAGTTGTTCAGGAAATGTTTTTAATGAATAGATGGACAAATATTTCAAGAGTACATAAATGCCAATATCGTTCATGAATATAGGAGCAAAAATTCCCGACAAAATTCTACCCAACAACAGAATACAACAGCATATCAAAAAAATAATACATCACAATCACATGGGATTCATACCAGGGATGCAAGAGTGGTTCAACAATAGAAAATCAATCAATGTAATTCACCACATAAATAAAACAAAGGAAAAGAATCACATGATCATCTCAATCGATGCAGAAAAGACTTTTGATAAAATCCAGCATCCTTTTCTGATAAAAACTCTCAGCAAGATAGAAAGGAAATTCCTCAAAATAATTAAGGGCATAGATAGAAAACCAACAGCCAACATTATTCTCAATGGAGAGAGATTGAAAGCATTCCCCTTGAGAATGGGAACTAGACAAGGATGACCATTATTATCACTCTTATTCAATTCTGTACTGGAAATCCTAGCCAGAGCAATAAAGCAAGAAAGGGAAATAAGGGGCAACCAAATTGGTAAGAAAGAAGTAAAACTATCCCTATTCACACATGGCATGATCCTAAACATAGAAAATCCCAGAGATTCTACAAGAAAGTTACTAAAACTGAAAGAAGGTTCAGCAAAGTGTCAGGGTACAAGATCAATATACAAAAATAAGTTGGATTCATCTACACTAACAAGAAGAACTCCTAACAGGAAATTAAAAAAAAAAACACCATTTACAATAGCCCCCAAAAGGATAAAAATACCTAGGAAAAAATCTAACCAGGGACATAAAAGTCTTATATAAGGAAAACTACAAAACACTACTGCAAGAAACCAAAAGAGACCTATACATATGGAAAAACATACCATGCTCATGGATAGGAAGACTTAACATTGTGAAAATGTCAATATTACCCAAAGTGATCTATAGATATAATGCAATCCTGACCCAAATCTCAACAACATTCTTTAACAAAATGGAAAAACTAATATCCACTTTATATGGAAAGGAAAGAGGCCCTGAATAGCTGAAGCACTATTGAAGAAGAACAAATTAGGAGGCCTAACACTTCCTAACCTCAGAACTTAATATACAGCCACAGCAGTCAAAACAGCCTAGTACTGGTACAATGACACATAGACCAATGGAACAGAATTGAGAACCCAGAAGTAAATCCATCCAGCTGATCTTTGACAAAGGGTGGAAGTCCATTCAATAGGGAACAGTCTTTTTAACAAACAGTGATGGCAAAACTGGATATCCATGTGCAAAAAAATGAAACAGGATCCATACCTCACACCATATACAAAAACTAACTCAAATGGATCAAAGACCTAAATGTTAAACCTAAAACTATAAAGTTCCTGGAAGATAACATAGGGATAAATCTAGGGGTCCTAATTTATGGCATAAATACACTATCAAACCATAATTAAAAATGCACAAACAACAGAAGATTAGTTAACTGGGATCTCCTAAAAATTAAATATCTATGCTTATCAAAAGACTTTACCGAAAGAGTAAAAAGAGAATCTACAGACTGGGAAAATTATTTTCGCAACAACATATCTGACAAGGGTCTAACCTCTAAAATATATAGAAAACTTCAATACCTCAACAACAAAAAGACAAACAATCCAATAAAAAAAATGGGCAAAGGACATGAACAGACACCAAGAAACACATCCAGGTAGCTAACAAATACATGAAGAGATGCTCAGGATCATCAGACATTAGAGACATGCAAATCAAAATTACAATGAGATACCACCTCACCTCTGCAAAAATGGTATTAATCAAAAAAACAGAAAACAACAAATGCTGGCTAGGTTGTGGGGAGACTGGAACTCTTACACACTGCTTGTGGGATTGTAAGGTATAACCACTATGGAAAATGGTATGGCACTTCCTCAAAAAGCTAGAAATACCTTATGATCCAGCAATCCCACTCCTAGGTATATAGCCTAGAGAAATAGGAGCAGTGACACAAATAGACATATGCACCGCCATGTTCATTGCAGCTTTATTCACAATAGCAGAAAGATGGAAACAACCTAAGTGCCCATGAACAGATGAATGGATAAACAAAATGTGGTACATACATACAATGGAATACTATGCAACAACAAAGAATGACGATGATTCTGCAAAAAGTCTTAAAACATGGATGAATCTAGAGGACATTATGCTGAATGAAATAAGTCAACCACAAAAGGGCAAATATTGTATGACATCACTTTTATAAAAAGTCAAGAACAGGTTTACACACAGAAAGCAACATTCTTTGATGGTTACCAGAGATGGGAGGGGAAGAGGGGAAGAATCACTTACTAGATAGTACCAAAAAGAAAAAAGAAAACAAACGAAACACCGAAGAGAGTAGACATGTGTTAATTCTGGTGAAGGAAAGGCAATACACAATATGCGGGAAGTCAGCACAATGTGACCAAGGTAAACAAAGACACTGATACGTAAAATAAAGGACAAGTACAGTAAATGCTTTCTTCATGTGTGATGTCCTTAATGTCATCCCACAACTCATCTGGTCTTCGGTCATTAGTGTTCAATGCATCAAATTTATTCTTGAGATGGTCTCCAAATTCAGGTGGGATATACTCAAGGTAATATTTTGGTTGTTCTGGACTTGTTTTAATTTTCTTCAGCTTCAACTTAAACTTGCATATGAGCAATTGATGAGGGATATCGTTGCTGATGTCAGATGGATCTTGGCTGAAAGCAGAGAATACCAGAAAGATGTTTACCTGTGTTTTACTGATTCTGTAATGGCATTTGACTGTGTGGATCTTAACAAATTATGGACAACACTGTGAAGAGTGGGAATGCCACAACACTTGATTGTGCTCATGCAGAACCTGTACAAGAGGCAGGTGTTCAGACAGAAGGGGATACTGAGTAGTTTAAAATCAAGAAGTGTACACATCAGAGTTGTATCCTTTCACCACACTTATTCAATTTGTGTGCTGAGCAAATAATTCAAGAAGCTGGACTATATGAAGAACTGGGCATCGGGATTGATGGAAGGCTCAGTAACCACCTTCGATACGCAGATGACACAACCTTGCTGGCTGAAAGTGAAGAGGACTTGAAGCACTTACTGTTGAAGACCAAAGATTACAGCCTTCAGTATGGATTATGCCTGAACATAAAGAAAACAAAAAAATCCTCACAACTGGACCAATAAGCAACATCATGACAAAAGGAGAAAATATTGAAGTTGTCAAGGATTTAATTCTACCTGGATCCACAATCGATGCCCAGGGAAGCAGCAGTCAAGAAATCAAACGACTCATTGCACTGGGCAAATCTGCTGCAAAAGACCTCTTTAAAGTATTCAAAAGCAAAGATGTCGCTTTGAGGACTAAGGTGCACTTGCCCCAAGCCATGATATTTTCAATTACCTCATATGCATGTGGAAGCCAGACAATGAGTAAGGAAGACTGAAGAATTGATGCCTTTAACTTATGGTGCTGGCAAAGAATATTGAATATACCATGGACTGCCAGAAGAACAAACAAATCTGTCTTGGAGGAAGTACAGCCAGAGTGCTCCTTGTAAGTAAGGATGGTGAGACTTTGTTTCACATACTTTGGACATGTATCAGGAGATACCAGTCCCTGGAGAAGGGCATCGTGCTTGGTAAGGTACAGGGTCAGTGAAAAAGAGGAAGACCCTTGACTGGATGGATTGACACAGTGGCTCCAACAATGGTCTCAAACAGCAACAATTGTAAAGATGGTGCAGGACCGGGCAGTGTTTTATTCTGTTATACATACAGTTGCTATGAGTCAGAATTGACTTGACGCCACCTTACAACAACAGTAAATGCGATACATACACAATTCTGCAACAACAGTAATAACAACCAAAAATTTGTGAATGGTTACATAGGTAGATATGTACTCTATACAGGTGTGGAAGGGTGTATAGGAGTACATGCACGTACATACATAGGTAGTTGTGGACATTTGTATATACATATTTGTATGTGCTGCATATATATTCATATATATAACAGAAGACACAGCAGGTACAGTTACAGAAACTTCTTAGACATATCCAAACACATCATGGGCCTGTGTTACTGGGTTTGAAGGCTAAGGACCATAGTCTCGGGTGACATCTAGGTCAACTGGCATAACTTAGTTCATAAAGATAATGTTCTACATTCTAGCTTGGTAAGTAGCATCTGGGTCTTAAAAGCTTGCTAGCAGCCATCTAAGATACATTTGGAGCAAGGGAAAGTGAAAGAAACCAAAGACTCAAGGAAGCAATTAGTCCACAGGACTAATGGCCCACATGAACCACAGCCTGCTCTATCTAGCCTGAGACCAGAAGTAGAAGGTGCCTGGCCACCACTACTGACCACTCTGACCAGGGATGCAATAGAAGATCCCAGTTAGAATGGGATAAAAATGTAGAACAAAGCTCAAATTCATAAAAAAGACCAGACTTACTGGACTAATTGAGACTGGAGGAACCCCCGAGACTATCACCCTAAGACATCCTTTTAACCTGGAACTGAAGCTACTCCCAGAGGTCACCTTTCAACCAAATAACAGATTGGCCTATAAAATAAACAATAATACCCGTGAGGAATTTGTTCCTTAGAACAATCAACTAAAGGAAACCAGAAGGGCAGCATCTGCCCAAAAGCAAGTATGAGAAGGCAAGGAAGGGCAGGGAAAGTGGAAGGATGGAAATGGAGAGGGCAGGATAGAAATGGGGAGAGTGCTGACACATTGCAGGGATGGCAACTGATGTCAAAGAACAATCTGAGTACGAACTGTTGAATGGGGAACTAATTTGTTGTGCAAATTTTCACCTAAAACACAATAAAAATGTTAAAAATTGACACAAGGTTTTGGGTCAAGCCTTAAGGAATAAATATGAGGTACATACATCTAGATTCTTGATCAGTTAAAAAAAAAAAAAGAAATTGCACTCTTAAAAATAAAAGTAATTGATTCTATGTGAAAAAAAACGTACATAGACATTTCCAGGAATGAAAAACTATTTAGTTACACAATAGTTACTATTATTCTACCATTTATTATTTATAGGTTATGAAGGAAATGTTATATGTCACTAGGAAAATACCCAAAGATCTTTATGGAGTTTAAGTCCCGCTCTGCTTTTATCTTAAATACACTGCCAATTCAAAGAAAAATCCTTTTATGCTTTGGACAGAATTGCTTGGTGCCATTTCAGACTAATTTTCTAACCATTCTCTCCCATATTCAAAGAAAACCAGGGAAAAAGTTTGGTTAACTTTAATTAAAATTTTACTAAATTAGGCATAAGATTTACTGTCATCTAATTCTCTGAGGACGTGCGTGTGCACGCGCGCACGTCTTGGTATGTGTGTATAAGTACATATACACATATATACAGAGATACATTCATAACCTAAATTGAAAGCAAGAAAACAAAGAAAAAAATTTTTTAAATTTAAAACAAAAACAAAGCTTCACATCACATATATTTGTATTCCTAGCCCACCCACCCCCACCCAGAGTAGACTAATGAAGCAATTCCCTTCACCACTCACCTCTCCCTCAAATTACCATGTCATTCTGACTACCTTGACCAAATGATGTTCTCCGTTGATAAAAAGTGAAACCTATGGCTGATTCTATGTACTTCAATCAAGGCTAATTTTTCTTGAGAATGACCCAACATTCAGTTCTGCGTAAATTTGCCTACTAGGCAGTTCCATATATAGTTTTTAATAGCATGCGTGCCCATTGCCAGCCATCTGTTTTAAACCTATCTTTTTTATTTTACTTACTCCATCTAATTGCATTATTTTGGTAAGCAGAAGCAGCAAGTAATTTAAAATGACATCTTTCTGAATCAGTCCCAAACTAATTAGTTTTCTCTCCCCAAAAGATGTAAAAACAGATGTTTTTGTTACTCTGCTCTGATACTGCATATCTTTTTATTATGGAATCAATTTGTCTAATTTTCTCCTTTTAACTGATATTACCACTTGCAATCTTTAAAATTCGTTGCACTTTTTATGTTTAACCTCTATTAACTTTCAAATCTGACATCCTTTGATATAAAAGTAAAAAAGATGCAGAAATGCCTCCTGTTCAGTCGACCTGGCATTGTCAGCGGACAGATTTCAGAGTGGGTGATGGAAGCCATGAACAATCTCTGACAAAATTAACCTCGTGGCATCAAATAACTACTCAAAATTGCTTCCTCATCTTTAAAATGAAAAAGTCAGACTAGAAGATACCTCAGTTCTCCAGGGCCAAGGATAGGAGCCTGGCTTTTACCCATTTTTTGTGGTATTAAAAGAAAATGGAGTCAACAAAGGAAAAAGAAAAGGAGCAGTAAGAAAAGTTACAGAAAAGTTGAGCCAGATTATTGCCACGAAACTAGAAAGAAAAGAGTGGAGTAAAGAAGGAGGCCGTCAGCACTGTCAAGTGGTAATAATAAAGGTTCTTCATGCTTATATAGTGTTTTACAGTTTCCAAAAATTTTTTTATGTAATGGAAGCAGGACAGATGCTAATTTTCCTTTTTTACGGAAGAACACACCAAAGTTAAGAAAGATTAGAAAGGGCAAAGAAAAAACTCATGAATATGGGAAAATCTAAATCATATTTTCCCTCTCAGTCTTGACTTGTTACGGGTGTTCGATCTAGACTAGACGGCCTGGGTTCAAATCTTCATTGGGTGTTTACTGACACTGTGACCTCTCTGGATCTCCGCAGTTTATCTGTAAAATTGTGGTTGGGTGCTGTCGAGTCAATTTCTATTCTTGGCAACCCCATGTGACAAAGTAGAACTGCCTGATAAAATTTCCTAAGCTGTAAT
This sequence comes from Trichechus manatus latirostris, assembly GCF_000243295.1. Lineage (NCBI taxonomy): Eukaryota > Metazoa > Chordata > Mammalia > Sirenia > Trichechidae > Trichechus > Trichechus manatus. The sequence goes on from NW_004444178.1 coordinate 1,418,715, forward strand.
CTTTACAGGAACAGACTGCCTGGTCTTTCTTCCATGAAGTTGCTGGGTGGGTTCGAATTGCCAACCTTTAGGTTAGCAGCCAAGTGCTTAACTGTGCACCACCCAGAACTCCTTAACTGTAAATTAGAGATCCTTAAAAAAGCAAAACAAAAAAAAAACTTGCCTTAAAGACTTGTGGTAAGGATTAAATGGCTGGGTACACGTAAGCACAGGTAAAGCACTTAGGACAGTCTCTGGCATTCTATATATGAAAGCTATTATTACAAAGTCACTAAGTTGAACAGTAGGAGTGCCTAGGTGGCGTAAATGGATAAGCACTTGACTACTAGCTGAAACTGGCAGTTCGAACCCACCCAGAGGTGCCTCGAAAGACAGACCTGGCAATCTACTTCCAAAAGGTTATAACCTTAAAAATCCTATGGAAGAGTTCTATTCTGCACACATAGGGTTGCCATGAATCCGAATGGACTCTACAGCAACAAATAAGTTGGCCAACGTATGGAAAATAAAGGCTAAGCTTTACTGCCTCAGTTTACCTTCCCTCTATGGGCCTCTGGAAGAGTTAAGGATGCCAAGTGTCAGGGGAATCCTAATGAGCAGTGGCTGACAGTCACTTAAGGAAGCAGGATGACAAAAAGGTCTCAGGCCCCACTCCCTGCCACAAATGCTGGGAGTGGTTAAGTCCTGTCCTGAGAGGTCTCCTCAAGAAATAGTATAAAATTGTATAGCCAGCATTTTCCCACTTACAAGGAGTTTTCATCACACTAATAGGGGCTTTTGTTTCAAGACAGTGTTACGGAAAGTCATAATGTGAATTTAACTCTAGTCTAAGAAATCGTGTAAGTGTAAGCATGTAAGTTAATTACTTTTAATATGTTGAAGACAAAATTAACTCAAGTAGTAACATCTGGAGGGCCTATTTGCTTTTTAAAATTAGGATAATTAGAACTGACAAAGTATCTTCATTCCCATTTCTCCTTCTTATTGCCCCTTTCATTATTTGCAAGTTCGTTTTTTCTTTCATTTTACTCAACATCCCTCAGTTTGTTTTATTTTTAATTATAGCAGCTGTAATCATTACTACAACAGTGTTCATAATACAAAGGTATATTATGTTGAAAAAGTCCAACTGTGAAGGATTTAAATGGTCAGTACTCCACGTCATCTTCACTATTATATGTTGTTGTTAGATGCCATCAAGTGGGTTCCGACTCATAGCGACCATATGCACCACAGAACAAAACACTGCCCAGTCCTGCGCCATGCTCACAATCGTTGTTATGCTTGAGCTCACTGTTGCAGCCACTGCGTCAATCCATCTCATTGAGGGTCTTCCTCTTTTTCGCTGACCCTCTACTTTACCAAACATGATGTTCTTCTCCAGAGACTAATCCCTCCTGACAACGTGTCCAAAGTATGTAAGACGTAGTCTCACCATTCTTCCTTCTAAGGAGCATTCTGGTTGTACTTCTTCCAAGACACCACTATTATATAGCATTCATTAAACTTGATGAAAGACAAGTTTTCTAAGATACTCTAAAAGATATTCAATCTAGTATTCCTAGCTCTTGGAATAGGGTCTAACATATAATAGGCATTCTATAAATATGTGTGACCTGAGAGCATAAATAAAGGAATCAATCAACTATATGTACTTTTATAGTGCTATAAAATTAATTAGAACATAATTTTCTTGCCTTTATTTTAGAAATCTTTCTGTCACTATAGTTCATGAAACTGTATGTTAAACTTATTGAAACATATTTAATCTCCCTTGAACTGGGACCCTTTCATCCTGTGTATCGTAAAGTTTCTATCATTAATAGTTAAAATGCTTGCATGTCTAAAATTCAATGATCTCATGTTTTATTACAAGAATTAACCATTCTATAATTTTATAGTTCTATTAAAATCTTATAAAATTCTGTAATTTTATGGTTTTTTTGACTGATGCTTTATAACTGGTATAATACAATAGGCACTAGGATTCAGAATACTTGAGTACTCATTTCAGCTTTTAAAATATTAACTTAATGTTTCTGTGCCTAAATATACAGTGTGAATATTATACACCTACTCCTCACTTACCATGTCATTATCCAAATTTTGCATTTATGACAGTAGTAAAAAAATCTACTGACTATTTTGCACATTGACAAAGTATGTTTGGCAGTAATCAACACTGAAGTGCAAAGCGAGAAAAATGCTGGCTGTGATGGTTAAGGTTATGCGTCAACTTGGCTGGGCCATGAGTCTCAGTGGTTTGGCAGTTACGTAATGATGTGGTTAGTCTCCATTTTCGTATAATGCCGATTTTCGCATAGCAACCTGGTCTTCGGAACTGAACCATGCTGGTAAGTGAGGACTGGGCGTACTCATTTTCCCTAGCTCAGGGGATTGTCCTGAAGATCAAATTATTTAATAACATGTTAAATACAATGATAAAATTACAATGTACTGTAACATGTTTCAATATTTTATTCTATTTATGGAAAAGGATAGAATATTTAAAATATAATAATTAAAATCTATTTTAAGACAAATTTTTAGCTGCTTCATTTTCTTTGAGGTATTGAAAGATTTATGGGCAAAAAAAATGGTACGGTGCTTAAGTACTATAAAATAAAAATTATAGCATCTACCTTAAAATCTTATTTTCAAGATCCTCTGAATCTATTAGTTATAAACAAAATTTTCTTGGTCAGTAAAACAATATTTTATTTAACACACAGCCTAAATTAATCAAATCAGGTAATAAATATTCTACAACATATTTCATTTTTAACACCTTTGTTCAGAATTGAGATTATATTTTCATTAGGATAATAATGGGCATGTTTGAAATTGGTACATGGTGATTTTAATGTTTTTTAAATACTAACCTGAGCTGTGTGACATATAATAAAGAGCTTTCATCAAGCTACATTAAACCTAAAATGTATTTATCACATGATAGTGATAAAATTTCACAAACTCCATGAATCCCACTTTGCAGGATTAAGTCTGAATACAGACAGAATGTCAGAACTTGATATCTTCTAATTCCTTTAAATATATAAGAGGAATTAGGAGATATGAAGTTCTGAAGTTCTTATATAAATGTAAAAGGGAATACAAGGGTTATTTGCTTAGATATGCTAATATTAATAATAAACATTTTTTAAATCTGCAGAGTATACTGATTTCAAAAGGTCCAGTATATTTTACACACTAAAATATCATTAAAATCAACACAACAACTAAAAGTTTCTAAATTGGGACAATATTTTCTATAATACCCTAAGTATGAATAAGTACATATATCACAGAATGTAATTCAAGGAATGCAGGATCTCCCAAGTACAAATGCACAAAAAAGTATAAATGGTAGCATTTCAGTGATAATTTTATTGAGATTATTTAAAGCTAGAATTTTTGCTGCCTTAGGCGACCTAACAACTGCAGAGTATAGCAAACATCCTCATTTCCAAAGCATTAATGAAGTAATTAGCATAGAGATGAATGCAAATTGCCAAGTAGTTATGGGAAAATGGGAAATTAAAAGAAGGAAAATTCAAGCCGTTGAATACATGACTGTTTTCCCTATACATTCAGTACCTTTGAGGATAACCTGGCTTGCCCATTAAAAATGAGTGCCTGTCAAAACTGTTGTATATTAGATGCTTTCCTGTCTTAGATGTGTGTACCAGATGGCAGAACTCACCATAGACCTTTACCTCCAGACTGCAGGCAATTCTTAGACAGTCTTCAGCATTTGCAAAATATCTTTTATTCAAGGACCCTAAAGGATGTTACAGGAAAAATAAAAAGTGGGAGATTTATTCTTCCTTTGTGCCTTTCAGTCTCACAGAGTGAGTCAGAAGTCACATTATCTATGACACCAGAAATTAGAGAGTACACAGAAAGATACTGTCAAGTCACAGAGAATTAATACACTTGACTTCCCTTGGTGCTTTACCTATTGTCAAAGAGGGATTTCGCTAAAAAATTTGGGATATTCTCACTGGCCTCTAATGTCAGCGAGGAACAAACCTCATTAGAATTCTCACCTTCCATGTGGTGGGTCTGGGTTCAATTCCCAGCCAATGCACCTCAAACACAGCCACCACCTGTCTGTCAGTAGAGGCTGACATGTTGCTATGATGCTTACCAGGTTTCAGTGGAGCTTCTAAACTAAGTCAGACTAGGAAGAAAGGTCTCACGATCTACCTCCAAAAATCAGCTAAAGAAAATCCTATGGATCTCAACGGTTCTCATTCCGTTGTGCACAATGGCAGCTAACAACAAGCCTGCAATATATTTAAGACCTATTGTACAAATGTATAATGATTTAAAGTGATTAAATTAATTAAGTTGATTACAGAAATTTTAATTGCTTCATCAATGCCTTTTTAAGGGACCAAAACAAAGAAAAAATGAACTAAGCTAGCTGTTCAGAATCCCAGTTCTATTTTGCCACATACTGTGGGACCTTGGTAAACTGTCTAAAACCTTGTGTTTAAATTTCCCTGTTGTACAACTGTGACATCATAGTTTGAGGTCACCAACAAAAGATACAAACCACATGCTCTACTAGTGCATGGGATAATGGTTTGCTCACAAGAGACAACATGAGATCAGCTTCAGCTGTGGGCACCAGTCTCCCATGGCCAGGGAGGGAGTCACTCCTCACGGCTGGTACGGGCCATTGCTCTGTGCACACCCTTCCTGTGCCATAGATCGAGAGACCTCATTACCTCCCCACTGGGAACAAATAAAGAAGTGGGGTTGGCCAGGTGCCACATGGTGCCCACATGTGTGCAAAAGACAGAGAAAGTTATTGTGTGCCCAGAACAGGCTGGAAGGTTTCTCTGGTTAAGAGGAAGGGACTGGGAGAGGGAGAGAAACTCAGTTTCCAGCCTCCTCATCAGAAATGTTCTGGGCCCAAGGCGTCTGCTTACACAGCCCAGATACAGAGGATGGAGGCAGACCATCCCCCCAACGGTCCACCACCCCAACTCCCATCAGGATGCCAGAAAAAGCAAAGCGCTATCAAGTCCTGGTATGCTGACTGACCATTTGGTTCGGTGCACAATGCTGATGAGTGTTATGTCTGTGCACCATTTGCTTAATATTGTAGGCAGCATTTAATGAGGATTACTAATAGGACTTCCTAAGCAGTGTGATCAGACTTAATATTGTTAAGGTGCTAAATAATCCGAAAATTGATCTACAGATTCAATGCAATTCCTATCAAAAATCCCAGATGGCTTTTTTTTTAGAAATTAACAATCTGGTTGTAAAATTCATATGGAAAATCGAGGAACCAAAAATAGTGAAAAAAAAAAATTGGAAAAAAAGAACAAAGTTGGAGGACTCTCACTTCCTGATTTCAATATCCACTACAAAGCTACAGTAATCAAGACAGTGTGGTAGTGGTATAAGAATAGATATATAATACAATGGAATACAACTAAGAGTAGATAAATCTTCAAAGTTATGGGCAATTGATTTTCAAGAAGAGTGTGAAGATAAATCATTAGGGAAAGATTAGTCTTTTCAACAGATGTTCCTAGGACAGCTGAATATCCTCATGTAAAAGAATAAAGTTAGCTTTCCATTTCATAATATAAAGAAAAATTGACTCCAAATGAATCATGGACCTAAATGTAAAAGTTAAAAAACTATAAAACACTTAGAAGAAAACATAAGAGTAAATCGTCATGTACTTGGCTTAGCATATGGCACAAGACACAAAAGAAAAAATAAATTGGGTTTCATCAAGATTAAAAACTTTTGTGCTTAAAAGGACACCACTGAGAATAAAAGGAGAGGGTTAGAAATATAAGGGATATAGTGAAAATGTCTACCATACGTGTAATTGGAGTACTAGAAGAAGATTGAGAGGAAAGATGAAGCAAACTTTTCTAACAGCTTAGAAATGATCAAAATGGATTAAAGATATTGACATTAATTTACAGCAGTCTGGTAAACCCAAGAAAAATAGAAAGAAATCTATACTTATGAACATGAAAATAAAATTATTGAATATCATAGAAAAAGAGAAATCTTAAAAGCAACCTTTAATACAGATTACATTCAAAGGAACAGGAACTAGTCTAAACAAAACCAGATGCCATCAAGTCGATTCTAACTCATAGCGACCCTATATGACAAAGTAGAACTGTCCCACAGGGTTTCCAAGGAGTGGCTGGTGGATTCGAACTGCCATCCTTTTGGTTGGCAGCCAGGCTCTTAACCACTGTGCCACTAGGAACTAATCTAACAGGTAAATTCTCAATAAGAACAATGGAAACCAGAAGACAATCTCTTAAAATGTTGAAAAACATAACTGACAATCTTTAAAATGCAAAAGAATATAATAGTAAACATGCAGGTAAATATACATGAATGTTGGCTATATACAACAATAATAATATCTTGCTTGAATTTAAAATGTGTATAGAATTAAATTTAAAGTAATAACGACCTTTATGTTGGGAGTGGGTTAAATGAAGATAGAGTATTCTAAGGCATTTGGTTTTGCACAAAGTATTTTAATGGTGCCAATTAATATTTTATCATGATAAGTGAACAATGTTTATTTAATACCAAAAGAATCAATTAAAGTGATAGTAAAAAGTAACTTCCAAGTGGATATATACAGGAAAAAATGAATAAGATAAGGAGAGAAAAAGGAACAAAGAAGCATATATAAAGCACTTGCATAAGTTAGCACTTAGATAAGTAGAAAAATACTGGATTGAAACCAAAAGATATCATTGATTATATTAACTGCAAGGGCATTAAATGCTCTAATCAACAGAAAAAAATTGTGAGGCCATTAAGAAAAGCAAAGAAGTCTATGGTGTAACAAGAAAATTAGAGATAAAGAGGCATATTTCTTAATTATAAAAGGGTCAATCCATAACAAACAGATAACAATTTTCAATGTGTTTCACCAAAGTTACATCCACTATTATTTATGAAGCAAATGCTGACAGAAATATAAGGATAAATGAACAAAACCAGAACTACAGCAGAAGATTTTTAACACACCTCTCTCAGACACTGATGAAACTAGGAGACAAAAATAAGTATATGGAAAATTGAACTATACTTTCAGCAATCTTGGCCTAGTGAATATGGAAACACACATGTACACACACAGCAACTGCTGAACAGTCAAAATATACCTTTATTTTCAAGGGCATAAAGAAAATGTATTGATCACTAAATTGAACACAGAACAAGACTGAATAATTCTAGTATATTTAAATCATACAAAACATGGTTACAGATCACAATGAAGTAAAACTATAAATCAATAACAAAAAGAATACTTTGAATTAGCATTTATTTGGAAATTAAGAAATACAAATAACCCATAGATGAAAGAAGAAATCACAAAGGAAATTTAATATATATTATGTGTGTGGGTATATTTTCAAACTAGAAATACTTATATATTTAAATTTTTTAAAACATAAAAAATCTACAACTCTTAGAAACCTCTTAATTATGGTAAAGCTGTACTTAAAGGGAAAGGTATAGCTTCAAAATGCAAATATTATAAAAGAAAATAATACTAAATCAAAGAGCCTAAATATTTTATGGAAAAACTTGAATGGGAAATAAAATTGAATCTAAAGAAAGTAAGAGAAAATAAAATAAAATTGAGTAACCTAAGCAAGACATATCAAAAAGTAAGAAAGGAGGGAGTGGTTGGATACATCACAAATAAACCATATCAGAAACAAAAAAGGAGTACCATTACAGATCTTATCGATATCAAAATGATTTTTTGGTATTTTTTTTTTATTCAAATATTTTTCTTAAAAAGGGTATTAAAAAAAAAAAAAAAGAACCAAGATACCTAGGAAAACTTTGAAGAATAGGACCAAATAGGAACATTTCTTCTATCATTATAAAATTATAAAAATTACACAGAACAATACTGGCATACAGACAAAGTGACCAAGAGAAGAACAGATTTGCGAAACAGACCCACACAGACAATTTATGACAAAGATGGAACTGCAAAGCAGCAAATAAAGTGTAATCTTCAATAACTGGTACTGCGTCAACTGAATAAGCATGTGGAAAAAATATGTAACTTGACTCCTACCTCATACCATTCACAGAAAAATCATTTCCATTAGGATTGTAAATCTCCATGTAGAAAGCAAAGCAATTAAGAAGAATATCTTCCTGAGCTCAGAACTGAGAAAAACTTCTTAAATAGCAAAGAAAAAAAAAAAAGCACCGACCGTAAACAAATTTGTAATTTGAACTATGTTAAAATTAAAGAAGTCTGTCCAACAAAAGACAACATTAACAAGTAAAATATTAGGAAGAGTCAAGAAGATATCTATAACATATACTACTAACAAAGTGCTTATGTAAAGAACACCACAAATCAATGAGGAAAACAACCACAACCAAACCCACTGCCGTCAAGTCGATTCCAACTCAGAGACATCTCCAGACCAGAAAATGGAACAAAAGATTTGAAAGGCACTTTACAAAGAAGAATATCCAAAAGACTTAGTTTTTACCCCACATCAGGTGGTCTTTGTCCTTGGCTCCAGGGGAAAAAAACCTTTGGAGCAACTGAGTGGCTTTGGTCTGGCACTTCCAGGCCACATCTGAGAATCTGTGACAAGTGGGGTCAGGCCAGCCCAGAAAAGACTCACCTGGGAGGCTGATATTAACTGGCCTCAGGAGGCAGGATTTAAGCCTATCATGCAGGAATGGATGATACAATCCTGGAACCCTAGGCTCAAAGAGCTTTCTGGTTGGAAGCTTCCCAATTGTGAGAACATCTGTTCTCAGGAGGGAAGCGCATTCCTTGGGACACGGAAGTTTTTTGTTGGGAACCCTCCCAGACCTTCCCCTATGTGTCTCTTCGTTTGTGTTCCTTTGGGATATAATAAATCTGTATTCATGAGTATGGTATACTCTCCATGAATTCTGTGAGTCATTCCTTCAAATTATTGAACCCAAAGGGGCAATAGGAATCAGTAGGTCAGAAAGTAAGGGTGTTGTGTGGGCTCCCGAGTTTGCAACTGGCATCCTGAAGGGGTAATGGGAAACCAGCCCCAAGTTTGTGGCCAGCAGGTCAGAAGGTTGAGGAGTTCTGTGGACTCCTCAAACTTACTGCTGTCATATGCCTATTTGGAAGTCAGAGAATGATGTCCTTTTAACTTGTGAGTTCTGACCTAGCTCCAGGTGACTAGGGTCAGAGAAAGATGCCACAAGAGCAGCTGGAGACAAGGATGGAGAAGTGGGAATGTGAGAACTTGATCAACCTCCACATTTTGGGGCTGGATTCATGCTGATCCTTATCGGGCAACAATAAAGACATGAATCAGTTTTCTGCCATATTAGTAAATGGGGGAAATGCAAGTTTAAACTACAATGAAATACAATTACTAACCCACTATGATGGCTTAGCTTAAAACACTAAAAATACCAAGTGTTGGTGAAGACGTAGGACAGTTGATGGGAATGTACATTGGCACATTCCCTTCGGAAAGCAGCTTGTCGTTGTCCACAAGAATTAAAGATGCACAAACTCTGTGACTTAGCAATTCCACTCGTAGTAAAAGTAAGAATAGAAATGAGTGAATATATTTGATACTCTAAAATCATTAAAGATTCCTACTTTTACTTTTATTATAGGTTAAATAACTTCATCGTTCAGTTTCATAAATTCAATCTTCCAATTTAGACAAGTGCAAAGTGCCATGAAGGAGACATACAGCTCATGTTAAGCATTCATGATGTTAATTCTCACTACGTGTTTGCATCTTCTTCAAAGTTGTTCCTCAAATGTACTAGTTTATAGCTGGTTTTGAATGAACAGATTTTTGTATTTCCCTTGTTTTGAATTATACAGCATAAAAAGCACACTAGCATGACAGAAATATAAATATTCTCTTGAGGAAACAGGGGAATCACTGGATCACTGATTTTCTCTCTATTCATCCCACTGGGATGATTCTTATTTGTTTTGCTTTATTAATGCCACGTTCCCTTGGACTGTATTTTTCCCCTTGCATGTAAAGTAATAAGTACTAATTATAAGTACTGTTAATAATATGGTAGGATTTTCAATCTTTTCATGTTTTTTTAATTAGAACAGGACCAAATATTTTTGTTTAATCTAATTGCCTTGCATAATTCAAAAGTTAATTGACAGAAACACAGTAATTCCAGGTCCTACCTATGAGACTTGATTATTTAATAGAAGCTAAAGTCAGTCAAAATAAAAATGTCGTTTGTTCTGGCTAGCTAGGTACACTCAATTTTAATATACTCTTTCTCCTAACTTTGTAATAGGATAAAAATTATATATATATTTTAATATCATTGAGAGCATTGAAAGTTCTCATTCATAAGATATCAAAGGCCTAAACTGTGAGAATATATAATTTACATAGTCAATAAATCTAAGATTCAGAAAGTAAGCAGGAAAGCAGAAGTGAGGCTAATAATTAGGTTTTATATTTCCCATTATGTGCACTGAAACAAAAGGGACTCTGGTACCACTTGCTATTGATGGATTAACCCTGCCGTCTTTCACTTTAACCCATTAGTTACCCTGTGACTGTAAAGCCTATGCTGTCCAACACAACAGCCAGCAGGCACATGTAGCTACTGAGCACTTCAAATGCAGCTTCTGAGACGTGCTATTAAGTATAAAATTCACACTAGATTTTGAAGACTTGAAAAAAAAAAGTAAAATCTCTTATTCATAATTTTCCTATTGATTACATGTTGAAATAATGATGTTTTGGATATATCTGGGTAAAGAAAAATGTTTATTAAATTAATTTCACCTGCCTCTTTTCAGTTTTTAAATGAGTTACCGAAAATTTAAAATTATTTATGTACCTCACATGTGAGGCCTGCATTAGTGCTGCTCTAGATCATTCTCTCTCATGTGTCTTTTCTTGGTTTACCCTTTACATTTAGGCAAACTATCGTTTTCCTGCTTACAACACTGGCTTCTTAGCACAATAATTATGGTTCTCCACTTGGTTTACCTTTGGATATGTCCATCCTAAAAAAAAAAAAAAAAAAAAAAAAACCTGTTGCCATCAAGTAGATTCCAACTCACAGTAGAACTGACACATAGGGTTTCCGAGGCTGTAATCTTTATGAAGGCAGAGTGCCACATCTTTCTCCCACAGAGAGGCTGGTGGGTTCGAACAGCTGACCTTTCAGTTGGAAGCAAAGTGCTTACCCACTGCACCACCAGGGCTCTTGCACTTCCCCAAATGCCCTCTCACCACGGTATGGTACCTCTAGCACTCTCTGTGCCTCAGCCAAGCCTGATATACCACCAAAATTGAGAACACAACTGTGCCTATTCCCTTAGATCCCTGCAAAATGCAGTGTCCTCACAGCCTCTACAGGCATTCAAGATGCCATATGCTGATTATTTGCATCTTCACTCTGAATCCTCCAGAGTGCGAAGGTCATTTCTGTTACAGTTAAAATATCCAGTCACTTTTGAAGTTAAAAATTGATTTAGAAATTTACATGCAAATTTAAAAGGACACAAGCAGCAAAAAAAAAAAGAAAAAAAAATTTTCTGGAGGCATTCTAGGAATTGGTAATTTTCATGACTCATAAAAACTGTATTAAAAAAATGCACTGTTTTCTATTTGAAAGCTATATAAAAAGTTGCATTTAATTTGAAAATATTAAGAGTATAAATAATGCAGAATTTGTCACACTGAAATGATGTAACAAATATTTTTTAGTTTGCTTTCCCTTTTGATTTACCATATATTTTGCAAATAACACTCCCATGTAAACATAAGACCCTGTATAGAGCTTATAAAAAATAGTTGGAGGGGTGGTTTGCACAGTTGGCAAAAAATGTATAACATGCATAATTCGCATAAAAACACAGTACAAATGACTCTTGGGATAACAGGAACCATATATATATAATCATAGGGAATAACAACCACCAGAAAAGAGACAAATTTAAAGGAGGACATGCAGGTGCCTAGCAAAATGATTCTATAACAAAATTAATTTTTATTAAAACCCCAAATATGATTAACTCAAGGTTTCATGACATATTTACAATTTAAAGTCCACAGTGCAATGTTTCTCTAAGATGATAGTGCTGTATCACATGTGGTCCAAAGTGAGTGGCCATACAGAGTTGTAGCACAGACAAAATGCTTAGTCTTTATCTTTCGGACACCAATAAAAACAACTATAAATATACATTTAGTTTTCTCTTTTTTGGTCACATTATCTTCCCCAAATTTTCCACTAAGATGCTTTGTGCTGGAATTAAATCTACTTATTAAATGATTTTAAGAAGAAAAAAAGAAAAATCAAGATAGAATTTAAATTATTTTTTTTATTTTGTTTTAGCCAAGGTAATTCCTAACAAAAGGAATTCTCTGCAAGCAGATAGTCTACTATATTTAATGACTATGGCATAATAATTGGACTATTCAACTTGGAATTCATTGAAGATTCAGTTACAGTTTTTTTGTATAGGTACATTGTTAATAATATTAATAAGAACAAACCATTTGTCTTCTGTTTTCATATGCTCAAACTCCCAAAAATATATCCACCATAATATCACTAACACCGTTTTAACCCTTTCTTACTTTTTTTTTTTTTTTTTTGATACTATGTGTTTTCCCTAATGGAAGGCATGCTGATTCAAAGACCTCTTTGGAATTTTTTATGAGTTACGAATTTTGAGATACAATTTCTGGCATCACATTATTACCAACAGGGTCTGGCAGTAGTAAATATCTGCAATACGAATCAAGGATAAAACATTTCTGTTTTTTTTTCTTCATTGAAAATTTGCAAACCATGAGGTAAAACGTAAATTCAGCTGGCAAAGACCGCACATAAATGTTATTCTTGTTTCCTTCTTATCCTTTTTTTTTCTCATTCATGAAAGTTTGCAAAACATGGTATAATGTGTAAAGGCACCTGGCAATGCCCACACATAAATTTTGTTCTACTCTGCTTCTTCACAGTGCTGCATTGTCTCATCGCCTGTTAGACGTACTGACTGGAAAATGTTTTCCATCCTTTTGGAGCTGTACCTCATCTGGCACCTCGGTTATTCCTGGCTTGTGATGCACCCTAAATGCAGGTCTCTTCCTCTTTTCGGTCTTTTTGGACTCCCAGAAAGCTGCCTACTAACAGTAATCCTGAAGGATAGTTGATCACATTTTCTCCCGTGGGAAATGTTCTACATTACAAAGCTGTTTACAATGGCAAGGTCAATGATAAAAAACGGTTAACTGATGTCACCATTTTAGACAACGCCTTCTGATTGCATACCTTTTGCACATCTGATCAAAGCAGTCCACTCCTCCCATAATGCTGTTGTCTGTGGCAAATGCTCTTGTATTATTGGGTGGAAACCCCAGGTTTTGCTCAGCGTGACTCATACTGTCCAATAAACGAGAGACCGAGGTGGGAGAGTGTAAATGTGCCTTTATTTTCTTGCACAAGGAAGGAAGCAACTGGGGCTGTTGCTACCAAGACTGCTTCAAGAGAGCGAGGGGAAAAAAGTTACTTTTAAGGGGTCCACAAGTAGGGAGTTCATACAAGTTACATCAACAACATTCTTAATCATACCATGCAGGTGCCAGGATTTTCACAGAGCAGGCCAAGCAAAGAACTGCAATTCTGATGCAGACTGCGAAGCCTGCCAAGCAATGGAACTGGAAATGGCAAGGCTGGCCAAGCAAGCTACAGTAGAATTTTCTGCAGCCTCGGGACCTCTGTATTACTTGAGCAATGGATTTTAGAGGAGGAACTGTCTTTGTTCTTTCTGTAGACATCAGTTGTTGCCAGTGGGTTGTGGAGCGTTGATAAAACTGTCCTCAGTTTACTGTCCTGCCACTTTATAGCTGACACACATACTATATATATATCCTCCACACTGTAAACTATCCTTCCTCTTCAGCATGACAGCCTCTTTCTAGTCACTCTTACTCTGCCTACAGCATACAGTCCCCTTGTCTCCAGCATCAATTTATAGGATGTAAAAAAAAAAATATTGAAGGCTATGAGCCCCTGAGTACTGAACCATGGCTGACATAGCCCTAACACCACACTCTCTCTGAGGGATAGAGATGAGTTATTGGCTACATCTTATCTTCCACAATATATGTCAAAATTAGTCACAAAGCCAGTTTTAGAGTCCAAATACCACACTTTGTACCTGCATTTGACAGGCTTCATGGGCATGTATTGTTTTACTGATGATCTCCCATTGAATGGTACCATACTTTCATCGACTGCCATGACATTGATGGTGCATACACCTCCTTTAGGCGACTACTGAATGCACTGATAAACGGGCACAATTTGTGCAGCCTGTGATAGCCCAGTTCTCCTCTTGCCACAGCTTTTGAATTGTCATTACAATGTAGTTTTCAATCAGTTTTATGAATCTGCCTTTACCCATTATTTCTTGAATCCAAACAACACCCAAGCAGGGGTCACTGGATTGAAAGTGCTTGCATGCCAGTAAGATGTGTATGCCCATCATGTGCACAGACATGAATGCCTTTATTTCCTCTATGGAAGTAGGCTTCCAGTTTATGGAGGGACTTGAAGTATTCTTCCCTTTAAAACGTTTGATGCACTCCTGGGTCACATAGAGATTAGTTTGGTCCTTTATAGCCTCTAACATCTCTTCTGTAAATATTGACAGAAAATTATCTATTTCTCTTTCTGACTCTTCCAAGTCAGGGTAAATCTGGGAAGCATACCAGCCGTGACACTTAGATTTTCAAAGTAGGAGACATCCTTGGATCATTCACCTGCATCATAATCATCACCAAATAATCTATCCCCCCATCTGTCACTTCCTCACCTCTATCTATCATGTCATTGTTGTTGTTCCCACCTTCAGAACTTGACTCAGATTCAGCATCAACGCTGAGGTCAAAAGATAAATCATCATCTGCATCATCATCGAAGGTATCATAGTCAGGCAGAGAAAAATAATATTCTATTGCTTCCTCGGTGCTTCTAAATCTCTTCACCATTTCTCAAACAGTGGGATGTACCAGAAGAAAAAAAAAACAACAGTTGTTCGTTTCACAAAACTAGAATAATTACGACAACATAACTCCAAACAAACATGAGAATACACAAAGGGTTAAAACTGCCTAAGTGAAGCCTCCTTCCCAACTACATGAAACCAAAGAAATTTTTTACCTCAGGAACATTACTGCAACTATACGTTCAGCAATACTGTGAAAAGTAGTACTAAAAGCTAAGAATCAAGAAGCAGCCATTGAACACTGCTGGAGAGCTCACAGCTGTGCATGCCACCAGCTACACGTGGAAGCAATGATTGGGGCCTAAGAGTGAATACCAGGTAAAGAAAACCTTATAGGAGTCAGAATCTCTTCAAAATTTCCAGTGCAATGCAGTTTCCCTAAATACAAAGCCATTACTTACCATTCAGAGACAAGCAGTCCTGGAAGACTGCAGAGCAGAATTCCAAACCTGGCAGTAGTAGAGCAGCAACCCCGGACCACAATGAATGGACGCTGGGAAAAGGTAGCTGCTATGAGTGAATGAGAGGTAAGAATAGCACATTGCATTCTCCATATGAGGCAATTCACAGGAGAACAGAGTAACAGAAAAACATAGCAGGCATCATTACCTTGCAGAAATAAAGGGTAAAGAGGCAAAAGTTTACAAAACAAGCACATCCAGGAAGCCATCACCTAATTGAATGCTTCATGTACACAACAATGAGGCTCCAATTCAGGGCTGCAGAGTTTCACACACTTCAAAAGGGACCCAGCTTGAGGCTAAATGCATTAGATTCTAATAGGAGAAATGCATCAGAACAGGAATAAGGCCTTACCTCTGAGGTCCTGAGGCATAAAAAGTGGCTGATATAATCTAACAGTAATGAAAAGGTTTTAAAGGAAAATTGCAATTTGCCGGTGACAATAAATGGACCCAAAAGAAAACTGATCAACATGACTCTCTAGCGAAAAAAGGAAAAAATGCATCTCAACAGAGAATGATATAACATGTAAGCAATGAAGCTTAAGTTTCATAGTGCCCCTCATTTCCAAGACACTGAATATATTATATTAGTAATTTTGTATTCTTTTCCTTAAACATGCCTCTGAAATTGTTTTATTCTCTGGCCTTACAAAACCTAGAAACCACCCCAGATTCTAAACTAATGCATTAATTATTTTTCCAGAAAACATAAAGCAATCAAATGTCTACCTTGGACTATAGACTTACATAAGGATGGAATTCCACTCTTACCAATGAAAGAGAAAGCCTTAAAAATCAGTGTTTCACAACATTTTTCACCACCAAAGACCCCTTGGGTTACAAGCCTCAGAAAAAATAAATAAATAAAAAGAACAAGCTGACTTCCTGCAAATGTTTATGGATCTACAGGGTTGCTACAGTTATTGAGACCTTGTCTAAGACTTGTCTCTTGTTCCTGAATTTCAAATTCCTAGGAAAGCCTATGATTGACCAAGCTTCAGTCTGGCACCTGTTATTGTTGTTGTTAGGTGCTGTGGAGTCGGCTCCGACTCACAGCAGCCCTATGTACAACAGAATGAAGCACTGCCCAGTCCCGCGCCATCCTTACAATCTGGCACCTAGCGTTGAATTAATCAATATGACCAGACTAAAATGACTGCTACTGAGGACAGGCTAAGTAATTTTGTGGGCCCAGTGCAATATGAAAATATGGGCTCCTTCATCAACATTATGAATTTCAAAAATGGCAACAGCAGGGTATTAAAGTGCCTGTGGTGGTCTTCTAAGTCTGGGACACTGTGCAACTGTGTAAGTCACTGTCCATGAAGCCATCCCTGCTGCTATTACAGAAACATAGAATCTGCACAGGTGTGTTGGAGGGAGGGAAAGTAGTTTCCAGAAGGAGGAGCTGTGAAACAGAAGCAGAAAAATAAAAAGTAAAGGTGTGCAGGATACTTACTATCATTTTACCATCATCTTACCATTTATTTTAAATGGAGGCGAGGGTGATTTAGAAAATAATATTGGAATCATTTATTCCCAGTACTTGAGCATATAGAATGTGACTCAGCTGGCGCTGTGCTCACAAGGACTCGCAGAGACTCACAAGGACACATCAACTGGGCCCTGAGGTATAAAAACAATAGCTAGGATAAGCTTGGAAAATATCTTTTAGGGAACCTTTCACATAAGCCAATCAACCAGAACACAAAAGACTTTCCACTCTTATCTTTTTCTATGAACATTTAGTGAACAGAAAATTTGTTGGACCAATAAACACCCTCCCGACTGTAGTTACTGAAACCTATACCAATGATTGTTAAGAAAGACGATTCAAAATGTAGGATCACAGTTCCTAGCTAATTTGTGAAAAGGTGAAGCTTTCAATGGTTTTGCCCATTTCTAATGTTAATATATACTGATGACTCTGTAATGTTCCCTGGACTCTTTGGGCAGACATGGCTCTAGCAGCATGCTTGTCCGTTTTCCCATTCTTGTCTATTTTGTACTATTCTCTGGACTCAGGCAGACACTGCTGTGGCAGCATGCTTGTCCATTTTCCCACTTTTGTCTGTTCTGTGATACTTCCTTGGACTCTGGCAGCATGGTTGTCCATTTCCCCACTTTTGCCTTTTTGGATATACGCTGAATAAAACTTTCTTTTCACTTTACTAAACTTTGTGATGTTTTTCCCCTATAGCAAGGGGCACTTCTGTTATCTGCCTTTTTGCAGCCTCGTATGGTCTCTGACATTTAGCATGCACAACATCCTCAAAAACTTTCCTTCCACTCATTCTTTCCGATGTTCTATTGTATCTTAGACCCTAGTGCAGTGCTTTTCAAGCTAATTAATGTGACAAACCAATTATTTTTTTCCAAATGACTGCAGACTAATGGCTCTATAAAAGAAAAATAAATTTCTAGAAAAAGAAGTAAAAAAAGTGCAAGCCCCAATTTTTATTATCAGATTCAAAATTACATTTCAATAAATATAATCAGAATAAACATAACAGGATAAGAGAAGATTTTAAGAAAAAAAACTAAATTTGTTGAAAGTGTGCATATGGGTGATTAATATAAAAAATCATTATTACTCTTGCAACTTTTATTGCCTGTTTAGCAGCCATAACTTAACAAACAGCTAGGAGTGAAACAGTAATTCCCTAAATTGAAAAGGTATACGTACAGTTTCAACAGACACCATGTATAACAATTTTTAAAGTTTCTGATGTGACACATAAGCTTGCTTCTTGTTAACATGTCTAATCTATATTGTATTGACAACAATGCTATTTGCAGGCAATAATCAATAATGTATATGTAAACAATTTGTATATTTCTTAAATAAAACTAATAGTAGAGAGCCATTCTCACACATATACGCTGACAGGAAAGAAAAAACAGCTCTTAAAGCAATTGCATCAAACTCAAGATACTAATTTTTAAGTTTTATTCAAAATGAAACAAGAAATGCTGTATTTTCAAAATTAATCTCCAAAACTTTATCAGTACCCAATTTCAACAACCTATCTTGTATTTATAATTACATTTACATTATCTTTCAATAGAAGAAGATAGTGGATTCCACCCAGAACTAAAACAATTCCCGAGGCCAGCTCTTCAAAGATTGGACTGGACTACGGGATGTGAAATGATGCTCGTGAAAAGTGTGCTTCTTAGCTCATGTAGATACATGAGACTAAATGGGCAGCTTCTGACCGGAGGTGAAATGAGAAGGTGCAGAGGGTTAGGAGCTGGTTGAGTGGCTGCAGGTAATCAGGGGTGGAAAGCAGGAGTGTGCTGTCACAATACAGGGAGAGCAACTGGGGTCACATAATAGTGTATGTATAAATTTTTGCATGAGAGACTGACTTGAATTGTAAACTTCCACTTAAACTACAACAATAAAAAAAAAAAAAAGAAGTTAGTGGATTTCAAATTTTATATAACACCAGGCTGCAGTTGTCAAATTAATCTTTAAATGTTACACATTATAATTCTGCTGGAACGCATGTTACTGGAACACAATTTGTGCCTTCTGCAACTCAGCTCTCAAGTTCAACAACAGCAGAGCTATTTTATACCCTGTTCAACCAGACTAGTCCTTGACCACATGTTTGGACACCAGAAGAATATCAAATTGCTAACAAAGTTTCTAAACACTCAATTTCTATACTTATCTCATCATGAACAAGTAACAATTTGTCATTCACAGATCATACTTTCTTAGTGTGTCTTTCCTAATGTCCAGCACCCGTACAACAAAAATCATTGGCTAACTAGATTTCCACATACCAGATGAGGAAAACCAAGTCAATAGCAAAGGAGCCAAATAAATACAGAATGCAAAGAAAAGTATTCTTAAGCAATTCCTAGAGATAAAAGCCATTGCGAAAACTAACCACTGAGTTTTTTATTTTTAAGTTTTTCTATTTTTTGTTTTATTTCTTTTAGATTATTTATAATTTATGTATAATGTATTTTTTTTTGCATCTTTTACCCTTATCACCAAGCACAGTTTCTGGTACATCATTACATACTCAATTAATATTCTTCTTTTTAGCAGTTTCAGAAGGGACCAATTTATTAGGATAACATAGTTTCTGTTCAAAATTCATTTTTTAGTAGAAATAATTTGTTGTCGATAATGGATATAAAATACATATGTATCGTTATGAATTAAGTATATATTCAATATATTTTTCCACTAGCACATCTTTACCTTTTAGGTGACTTTCTGGTCTTTGTTTAATATTTAGACCTCGACCAGATCAGCTAGCTGCTGGGTAACGTGTCACTCAGAGGCTGGCTAGCTTGTCATTTATGCAGCCAGGACTCAAATCTGAGCATGCATCAGCACTGATGTCTCTCAGAAAACCTACTGCCATAGAGTTGATTCCAACTCATAGTGACCCAACAGGACAGAGTAGAACTGCCCCATAGGGTTTCCAAAGCTGTAATTTTTATAGGAGCAGATTGCCACATCTTTCTCCCATGGAGTAGCTGGTGGGTTCGAACTGTCCACCTTTTGGTTAGCAGCCTAGTGCTAACCAAATTAGAGGTCCAAAGTAGTAGTTGCTTTGCCATTTCCTTTACTTTTTGAGAAATGAAATTTTGAGCAGTGCAAGCTAAATCCAGAAAAATATCAGGTGACTTGATTTTCAGATTGCAATTTCCAGTATTTCTGGACCATTGAAGTTTCTCCTTATTTCCATAACTTGCCAATGTGTCAATTTTTAATAATATTTTATTGTGTTTTAAGTGAAAGTTTGCACAGCAAATTAGGTTTCTATTTAATACTTTTTATACAAATTGTTCCATGACATTGGTTACATTTTTCACAATATGTCAGCATTCTCATTATTTCCATTCTATTTGTTCTGTTTCTATTGATCTAGCTTCCCTGCCCCTCCTTGCCTTCTCATCTTTGCTTTAGGCTTACTGTTGACCATTTGGTCTCATATAGTTGATTATTTAAGGGAGCACAGTACTCACAGGTGATACTGTTTATTTTATAAGCCAAACTATTATTTAGATGAAAGGTGACCTCTGGGAGTGGCTTCAGTTCAAAGTTCAAATGGTATCTTAGGGTGATAGTCTTGAGGTTCCTCTAGTCTGTATTGGCCCAGTAGGTCTGGCCTTTTTTAGGAATTTGAGTTTTGTTCTACATTTTTCTCCCATTCTATCCAGGACCTTCTATTGTGTCCCTGGTCAGAACTGTCGGTAGTGGTAGCTGGAAACCATCTAGTTCTATGAGGCCGTGGTTTGTGTGTGCTATCAGTCCTGTGGACTAGTTTCTTCCAGTCTTTGGTATCCTTCACTCTCCTTTGTTCCAGACTAGTAGAGACCAATAGTTGTATCTTAAATGGTCCAACCATTGAGTTTTGGGAAGAAAATGTCAGATCCTTGGGTGGGGGAGGAAATTTTAATAATGTTTAGCCTGCGTTTATAGTTTAGTCCAATTCTGCTAAACATTGGGCCTCCGTATGATTAACACTAATGACTGCAATTTTAACATCTGATAATTCTCTTTAACCCAGTAGCCTACCTGGCTACATCCTTCCCAGTCCTCTTTTATTTCTTTGTTCTTTGAAGCCAGAGCTCCTGTCTCCCCTTAACCATCACAGTGATCTTTTGATACATCTGATTTTCTTAAAGTTACAAATGCAAAGTAGAATGGAGCACAGGAGCTTTTAGAAGGGGTGTGTTTCTAAACAGAGCTATTAAATGGTTTATCAACAGAGAAGTATTCATTTACTCAAGTCCCCTCAGGGACATTTCAGTCCATCACATAGCCCTGAGGCACCTCCAGGAGGAAAGAAAAAACCCAGGCTCCAGGAGATTGCTAACACAAGCTGCCCCAGCAGCAATACTAACACCAATGAAGAATAGCCCTCATTTTAGGTAAAGTCTACATATGAAATACACAGTAGATGTTAATGCTTAGAGATTATAAGGTCTGGAGGTAGTGATGCATACTTTGGGACCCAAATTATTAATTTCATGTTAGTTAATTGATATGGCGATACATTATCATCATAACAGCACTTAATAAAATTAAAACTTTTAATAACTGAAAACATATTGCAATGCTCAAGAAAATCCTTTAAGGGTTCTGGTGCTAAGAATTAACAAATAATTTGATGTTCCATTGAATCACAGTATTGAAATACAAGCTTTAGTACTTTAAAAAATAATCTGTGCATCAGAATTAATAATGCTCTAATTCTCAAATGTGCTGGAATGGGAAAAAATATCCTTTGTAATGACAGTTCTCCAAGGATAGCCATTGTTCTAAACTTGTATCTCTTGGGCTATTAAAACCTGTAGATCACTTACGCCATACAATTATTAAGTCCTTGCTCTAAGCACCAGTCCCATCCCTGGATCTATTTGCATGTATTTTTGTCTTTCTCTTCAACTGATACTAGTTTAACCTACTGAGCAACGACATGTCTTGAACTGCTATTTAAATAAAGATTATTATTTTTAAAACATAAATTAGATATATTTTCTGATTTTTTAAAATAAAAATGTGCACATGGTTGGAAATTTGGAAAACAAAAGTATATACAAAAGAAAACAACAACCTCTAATTTAGCCACTGAGAAATAATGACTGTCTATATTTAGCACACTTTCTACATAGCTGCCACCACATGTCTGTCAGGTTGTCGTACTGTGGTGGCTTGCATGTTGCTGTGGTACCGGAAGTTATGCCACCGGTATTTCAAACATCAGCAGGGTCTTCCTTGGTGGAGAGGATTCAGTGGAGCTTCCAGATGAAGACAGACTGGGAAGAAGGAACTGGTGGTCTACTTCTGAAAAAGCTGGCCAGTGAAAACCTTATGAATAGCAGCAGAACGCTGTCTGATACAGTGCCAGAAGATAAGTCCCTCAGGCTAGAAGGCACTCATCAAAGTAGAATCAACCATAATGATGTGGATGGAGTCAAGCTTTCAGGACCTTCTCATTTGCTGATGTGGCACAACTCAAAATGAGAAGAAACAGCTGCAAACATTCATTAATAATCAGAACATGGAATGTACAAAGTATGAATCTAGGAAAACTGGAAGTCATCAAAAATGAAATGGACACTTGAAGATAGATATCCTAGGTGTCTTAGTTATCTAGTGTTCCTATAATAGAGATACCACAAGTAGATGGCTTTAACAAAGAGAAATTTATTCTTTCACAGTTTAGGAGGCTAGAAGTACAAATTCAGAGTGCCACCTCCAGGGGAATGCTGTCCCTCTCTGTCACCTCTGGAGGAAAGTCCTTGTCATCAATCTTCCCCTGGTCTAGGAGTGTCTCAGTGCAGGGCCCAAGGTCCAAATGACATGTTCTACTCCTGACTCTGCTTTCTTGGTGGTAGGAGGTCCCTCTGTCTCTCTGCTAGCTTGTTTTATATCTCAAAAGAGATTGGCTCAAGATACAACCTAATCTTGTAGATTGAGTCTGGCCTCATTAACATAATCACATCTAATTCTGCCTCGTTAACATCATAGAGGTAGAATTTACAACTCATACGAAAATCACCAAACCAAAAACTAAACCGGTTGCCATCGAGCCGATTCCTGACTCATAGTTACCCTATCACATCAGATGACAAAATGGTAGACAATCACACAATACTGGCAAATATGGCCTAGCCAAGTTGACACATTTTTGGGAGACACAATTCAATCTATAACACTAGGCAATAGTGAGCTGAAATGGACTCATATTGGCCATTCTGAATCAGACAATCATATGATCTACTATGCCAGGAATGACAAATTAAAAAGTCATCTCATTCATCATCAAAAGGAACATCTCAAGATCTATCCTGAAGTACAGTCCTGTCAGTGATAGGAAAAATAGTACGACCATTATTCAAATTTATGCACAAACCACTAATGGCAAAGATGACGACACTGAAGATTTTTACCAACTTCTACAGTCTGAAATTAAGAACACAGAAGTTGGAAACAAAGAAGAAGGATCTGTAGTTGTAAAATATGGCCTTGGTGATAGAAATGTCACCCGAGATCGCATGATTGAATTTTGTAATACCAATGACACCACAAATATCTTTTTCAGCAAAATAAACAGCACTACACACAGGAATCAAATTGACTACATCTGTGGAAAGAGACAATGGAGAAGCTCAGTATCAATCAGAACAAGACCAGGGGCCGACTGCAGAACAGACCACTAATTGCTCATACCAAGTTCAAGTAGAAGCAGAAGAAAATTAAATAAGTCCATGAGAACCAAAATACGACCTTAAGTGTATCCCACCTAAATCTGGAGACCATCTCCAGAATAGATTTGATGCACTGAACGCTAATGACTGAAGATCAGACAAGTTGTGGGATGACATTAAGGAAATCATACATGAAGAAAGCAAAAGGTCATTAAAAAGACAGGAAAGAAAGAAAAGTCCAAATGGATGTCAGAAGAGACTCTGAAAACTTGCTCTCGAATGCAGAACAGCTAAAGCGAATGGAATTGAGATATTATAACAAACGGATACAGCACTGGAGGTGCTCACTCATCTATGTATGCCAAGAAATTTGGAAGACAGCTTCCTGGCCAACTGACTGGAGGAGATCCATATCTGTGTCCATTCCAAAAAAAGTGATTCAACAGAACGTGGAATTATTGAACAATATCATTAATAACACAGGCAAGTAAAATTTTGCTGAACATAATTCAAAAACAGTTGCAGCAGTACATCAATATGGAACCGTCAGAAATTCAAGTCGGATTCAGAAGAGGACACGGATGGAGGGGTATCATTGCTGAAGTCAGATGGATCATGGCTGAAAGCAAGAATACCAGAAAGATGTTTACCTGTGTTTTACTGACTATGCAAAGGCATTCAACTCTGGGGATCATAACAAATTATGGATAACATTGCAAGGAATGGGAATTCCAGAACAATTAATTGTGCTCATGTGGAAACTACATAGAGCAAGAGGCAGTTGTTTGAAAAGAACAAGAATATACTACATGGTCTAAAATCAGGAAAAGTGTGTGTCAGGGTTGTATTCTTTCAGCATACTCATAAAATCTGTATGCTGAGCAAATAATCTAAGAAACTGGACTAAATGAAGAAGAATGCAGCATCAGGATTGAAGGAAGACTCATTAACAACCTTCCATATGCAGATTACATAACCTTGCTTGCTGAAAGTGAAGAGGACTTGAAGCACTTATTGATGAAGATCAAAGACACAGCCTTCAGTATGGATTACACCTCAACATAAAGAAAACAAAAATCCTCACAACGGACCAATAAGCAACATTATGATAAATGGACAAAAGATTGACATTGTTAATGCCCATGGAAGCAGCAGTTAAGAAAACAAACAACGTATTGCATTGGGCAAATCTGCTGCAAAAAACCTCTTCAAAGTGTTAAAAAGCAAAGATGTCACTTTGAGGACTAAAGTGCACCTTACCCAGCCATATTTTCAATCGCTTCACACGCATGCAAAAGCTGGACAATGAATAAGGGAGACCGAAGAAGAATTGACACCTTTAAATTATGATGTTGGCAAAGAATATTGAATATACCATGGACTGCCAGAAGAACGAAGAAGTCTGTCTTGCAAGTACAGCCAGAGTGTTCCTTGGAAGTGAGGATGGTGAGATTCATCTCACATACTTTGGATGTTATCAGGAGAGACCAAACCCTGGAGAGGGACATCATGCTTGGTAAGGTAGAGGATCAGCAAAAAAGAGGAAGACCCTCAACAAGATGGACTGACACAGTGGCTGCAACAATGTGCTCAAATACTGCGACAATTATGAGGATGGCACAGGACCAAGCAGTGTTTCGTTCCTTTGTACATGGGGCTGCTATGAGTCAGAACTGACTCGATGGTACCTAACAACAACAACTCCATAGTTGAGATCAATATCAATTTTTCTGCTTTTGTATCCAATTTTATTTCCACTTTTTACTTATCCATTCTCTTTGTGATGGATATCTATTTTGTCTAACAGTTCCTGATAACGCAGGCCAAACTGCAATGAATGTATTTATATAAATACTCTCATGGACCCACTGAGAAATTCTCTCCCTCTCACACTAAAATTTCTGGGTTATAAGATTTTGGCATGCTTAATTTCACTATTTACTGTAAGATTAGTTCCCAGAAAGCCTATGTTAGTTTATATGCTAATCAGAAGTGCATAAGGATTCTTACGTCCCCTACTTGCTAAATAACTTAATAATCCATGTTTCTAATTTTAAAAAATATATTCAGTTTAAAATAGTATCTCACAGTTGTTTTAATTTGCATTGGTTTCATTACTGATAAGTTTGCATTAACATGTTTTCATATATTTGTTAGTCATTTCCTCTTTGTGAATTACCTATTTATATACTTTACTCATTTTTCTTTTAGATTCCCTGTTTTGTATTTTTTTTTTAGGTTTTTTGGCTGATGCAAAATAGTTTTCTTAATACTCTCAACATGTATTTCTTAATGGTTTGGATGTTGCACATACCTTCCCCCAATGTTATCATTTTTGCATGTTTTTGAACAAAAAATCAGTGACTTTGATGCAGCCAGATCTGCTGGATTTTTTTTCCTCATTAATTTGTGATTACAGGGGTCTTTTTAGGAAGTCCTTTTCCACTTCAAAATCACAAAGACAATCATCTCTGCTTTCTTCAATTTTAGTTATAGTTTTAACATATCTTTAAATCCATCTGGAAAACACCTTTAAATGGTGTGAAATACACTCCAATTTTATCTTTTTCCTCATAGTGAGTAAGGTGTTCAATACAACTAAACTATCCATATTTGCTCCATGGATTTTGGGAGTCATCTCTTCCATATATTAACTCCCATATTTATACCTGGATATGTTTCTGAGCTCTATATTCTCTTCCACTGGCCTGTATATTTGTTCCTGCACAAATAGTCATATTGTTCATATTACTATAGCTTTGTAGCATGTATTAATATCTGACAGGATGAAATGTCTCTCCTTGCTAATCTTTTTCAAATTTCATCTTTCCTATACATTTTAGAATGAATTTCTCAGTTTCCTCAAAAAAACTTGCTAGAATTTTTACTTGAATTGCATTTAATTTACAGATTAATCTGGAATTGAGAATGATCTTTACTGAGGGACACTTCTCCCACACTCCTGATGTTGATATGTGAAGGGAGCACCACTGTTCTGACACACCCAGCCTCTCTTCAGTCCCTCACTCACTTCTTCTCAGAGAAGAGGGAATGGTGTTATCCAACTGGGGAATTTTGGATAATACACTGGGTATTCCTGGCACTGTTCTTCCCATTTTCCTCTCTGAGGAGGTACCTGTAGGGAGCAGGAGAATCTACTCTTCCATGCCATAACACTAATCAAGGCAGGCCCCTAGCATTAAGAAGATAGATGCCTTCAAAGATGTTGGCCTCCATCCATTGATTCTTTGTCTTATTTCTCAGAAGTCATTTGAAGAAGAATTTGCTATTAGGTTTCTTTGGAAACAAGTAACTTTTGGTGCACTGTCAGATGACACTGAAAAATGAAACAGAATGTGGAATTTCAGACAATTGCACCTTGCGCCTTGTTGTTTCTGTCCTATTGTTTCTCCCTGTTCTTCATGGTATTGCTTTTAAGGTGAGCTGGGTCTAAAGAACTTCCACAAAAACAGGCACTCTGACCTGGTGATCTATGCCCTAGAAGTATTTTCTAGCAACAAATATACTGTACACATTTCAAGCTTTCCAAAGTATATAAAATCATATCTTCATTTCAGAGTTAAGAACTCTTAAGGAGATAAAACTTTTCTGAGATCACAGAATGGGAGCTTTTAGTGTTGTTTTGTTTACCACTGATTTATTTTTTTTTCCTATCATCTTGCTATTTTTGTCCTTTCATGTTTACTTTGGTGGGTTATACATTTTCCAGCAGAACAAATCAATTTCATTTCATCATCACAGACAACCATTCATTTAGACCCCAAACTGATCAAAAGGTATTATACAAATATTTGATTAAAATAATGACTTTCTTGTTCTCAAGAGAACAAGCGTAAAATCATAGTGTAATTTATAATTCACACTGACTCAGTCTAATAAAACAGCAGTATCTATAAAAGACAGATAAGTTAAAGGCAAGCTCCCTAACTTCAAATATACTTTGAATTTTATTTCTGCTCTTTTATTTTAGATATAAATTGTCATGCACTCACCTTATTTGTAGATATCCATAATATGCATAACACAAGATTAATTTATTTTGTGGAATGCACATTATTTTACACTAGGTTGTGGCCTAAGAAATTTGTAGTGAATTTGGAGAAATATTAGTACAGATGCAACGTGGCAACCACTTTTTAGCTAACAAAGGATCAGTGTTCAAACTGCTCACTGCTTATCACAGCCATACTGTTATATAAAGACAAATACCATCTTTTCCTTCATCAGTATGCAAAATTTCCCTTTTATGTAAGGAAGGCAGGAATTTAGTCTGCCTTCACCAAATATTCATCGCATGCTATTTTTCAAATAGCTGTATTTTAAGAAATAGCACCACTACTTTCAGTCTAATTTGTTTCAGTGGCCACAAGGTATGGAATCACCTTGCAGAAAGCCATGTGACCTTTGGTCTTGGTTCCTGAGAGCTGGACCAACACATAAGTCTAACTGTGAGTAGGGGCAGTGGTGTGACCAGCCCAAGAGGGACCACCTGGAGGTCTGATGCTGATTAAACCTCTACGAGATATGATATAATGTAACGGTCTTATGGTGAATCCAATATTGGAAGACAGAGGCTCAGAGAGCTTCCTGATCAGTAAAAGCTCTCAGAGGGTAGTGCATCCTCTTGGGACATGGAAGCCTCAGATTATCACCCCTTGCTGATTTCACCCTATGTGCCTCTTCATTTGTATCCTTTTTTGTTCTATTAAAGCTGTTATCACAGTTATGGTGTTTCCTGTGAACTCTGTGAGTCCTTCCAGGGAATTATTTGACCCAAAGGAGCAGGGGAGCTGGCCAATCTAAAGAAAAGGGAGTTATGTGGACGCCAGGGCTTGCCGCTGGTATCCTGAAGGGGTAGAGATAAACTCCAGGTTTGGCAACAGCTAATCTGAAATGGAGAGAATCATGTGGACTCCTGAGTTTGCAGCTGGTACCCACTGACCTCGCCCCAGGTGGTTGGGGATAAAAGAGAGAAAGGTTGTGTGGGCAGCTGGGTCTGAACTGAATAGGTAAGGGGAGCTGAAATTTCCATAGGACACAGCTGGTATGTGGAGTGGACTTTATTATCTCCCACACAGTTTGTCATCAGAGATGGGTGGTCTTAGTCTTCTTTGACTGGTTTGCATAATTGGCGTTGTTGGCAGGATTCGTTAGAGTAGACCCTGACACCACAATGGTGAATCTTAAAAAGAAAAAAAAAGACACCTAATGAAGATATACAAATGAATTTAAATTAGGTGAAAAATGAACAAAGTGCCCAATTAAAATAACTCTACCGGCATAATAAATATAGAGAGCATGGGGATGAAGGAAGGGAACTGACATTGATGAAGTTCTTACTTTATGCTAAGCATTGTGTAGGGTGTTTTGCTCTATTTATTCCTAATAATTCTGTAAGTTAAATTTTATTATTCTTATTTTAGAGATATTAAAGAGGTTAAGGGAACTCCTTAAGGTCACACATGTTGTCTAGGGTTGCCTTCCTCGGAGGCTGTATGATTTATTATGGAGGAACCATCTAATATGAAAAGGAAAGCAACTTGTTGGCTCAATAAGAGGCTAATCTTAGAGTGCCTTAAAAGTTAAACAACAAAAACCTAGAACTGATTACAAAAAAAACAGAGGCCCAGTAATTTAAAGCAAATAATGCCGTGTTTTTACTCAAATAATGCTCACCTGCTACATTTGTTTGCCATCTGCGCCCTCCTTCCACAAGGTATTTCTGTAAGCGTATTTTTTTTTTTTTTTTTACAGCAACATGTAAAAAAAATTCCACAATGGCGCTTACAAAAATACTTCATGGGGGAAGGGCATGGTTGGCAAATAAACATAGAAGGAGAGCATTATTTGTGTAAAAATACAGTACACTGAAATCAGTATTTTTAAAAAGAGGAATATAGGCAAATGTTTAATCAATGGGATGACAGACCAGAGAACAATCAGTCAGGAAGGTATTTTAGTATTTAGACAGTTGATAAGGATTATAGTGAAAATGAAGGAGAGCAAACCATATGCCAGACATATTTATGATAAAAACAAAGCTTATGAAAATGTATTCTCTATTTGCTTGCATAACTATCTTCATTGCTCCAATCATTTTGATGAGAAAGGGGGTGTTCCTCCAACAGAGACTCTGGAAGGACAAAAGCCCAACTCTTTTTATTCCCCCTCCCCCTTCCTATTGCTGGTGCTGGCAGCAGAAGCAGTTAAGGAGGAGCTGGGTCCCTGCCAGTGGAGACACCCTTTTCTATCAGAGTAATTAAAGGGTTGCACCCGTGATTACTTTATTTCTTATAATAACAGTGTCATACAGTTGGGAGGGACTTTAAAAATAACCAGTATATGTATTCCCGCTGTAAAATCTGACAGATACCCAGCTTCAATTGAGCACTTCCAGCTGTAATGCCTGTTTTGTAGCAGGACAACTTTTATTGTTGGAATGCTTTCTCATAGTTACAGCCCAACTCCGGCTCCTACGGTTCTTACCCTTAATCACATAAATCAACTCTAGTTACTCTTCTATTCAAATATTTATAGATTGCTATAATGCCCTTGGAAACCCTGGTGGCATAGTGGTTAAGAGCTACGGCTGCTTACCAAAAGGTTGGCAGTTCGAATCCATCAGGAGCTCCTTAGAAACCCTATAGGGCACTTCTACTCTGTCCTTTAGGGTTGCTGTGAGTCAGAATCGACTCGATGGCAATGGATTGTACAAAGCCCTTAACTATTTTATTTTCTTGTTTAACATTTCCAGGCAGTTTGTTGCTAGAGAAAACATGCGGGAATGGGACTAAAACAATCCAAGTTCTAGCCCAAGGTCTGGCTCTGACCATATCAAAATCAAACTACAGGTTTTCTTCATCTGAGCATTAATAGGTTGAGCCTCTCAATTACTAATCCATTTGCTTATCTTTCTTTAATTTTCTCAAAAGATCTACATCAAGGCTAGTAATACGCCAGGCATTTTATTACCTCCTAATTCAAAGGAGCTGAAAGCCTAAAAAACCAGATGACACAATCTTCATAGTTGTAATATATGGGTGACTCTGAGACATCCTTCAATTCTGTCTCCTAGGATATAGATTCTTGCCCACCTCCATCCTGGTCATCCTGCTCTGGACAAGCCCTTTAATATTAAGATCTAGTCCAATGTGGTATCCACAACTGAACATAATTTTCTACTTGTGGTCTAAAAAGAGCTTGGGGTTGAGAGCTTTGACGTCTACATGGGGTGAAGCTCAAACTGAATGCTAAATACTTAAAGTGATACCAAATGGTAAGAAGGGCTTCAGGTGTAATATGAGAGAAGAAACATGAATGGAAATGGGGACTAGTAATTCTTAATATTTGATTGGCACTTTTCTATACTCACATGCTCTTTGACACCACCCAGTTCAATTACAGGTAAAGAAGATATAAGCTCTAAATAACAGATAAGAAACTGAAGATTTTAAAGTGTACATGTGTTGCCTAAATGACAAGAGGCTGAAGTCAAACATATATGTCTCCTCAATCTGCCACACCATCACTTCCTGACTAAAGCAACAGTTAATAACTAAAAGTGACAGAAAACCACTGGCTGGGACATACATTGATGCCTTGGTTTTCTGGGAACTGAGAGATTTCACAGGACATAGGACATTCAGTGTTAAAACCAGGTGATTCTCAGGCAAACTGAAATGGTCACATTGCCAAGGCAGTGTCTTGAATTCCATATAAGAACCTGTATTCGATGGCCAAAAAATACAGTAAGCATGATAAGATTAGAAATTCATCTTTATGCAACCCTGAAAGAAATAATAGACCTAGGAAACTAGTGGTTAATAAAACTGTTAGGGTGCAATGTTGATGGGATACTTAATGGATAGGTCAGGCTGATAACACTGTAATCACTAAAAAGTGGTATTATGAGATATTACGTGCCCCCCTGATACATTTCAATAGCTTTTTGCCAAAAATATTGAACATGGTTTTAATCAAGCTTCAAGGTCTAATACAGGTAATGGAGGAATGGGTATAGGACAATATGCTAAATACCACAGAAGGATCCCATCTGGTCAAATCCAAAATGTAGAGTATTTGATAGGACGTATGGCTTGTTTCTTCAACAAATAAATGTCGAGGGGGAAAAAAAGAAGGCAAAGAGGGTGAACTGATACAGACTTAAGAGACACACCAACCAAATGCAACGTTTGGACCTCATTTGGATCCAGATTAAGACGAACCAACTATAAACAGACATTTGTAAGACAACTGAGGAAAACAGCACAGACTAGGCATTTAATAACATTAGATGTTACTATTTATTTTATTGTTAATTACTGTTATGGAGGCGATACAGGGGAAAAATCATTCTCCAGTAGAGATAAATACTGAAGTATTAATATTTATGGAAACCAAAATAAAATGTGAGATTTCCTTTAAAATATTTACACATACATACACCAAGTATGTTGGAGGGAATTATACTATTGCCTCCATTTTTTCAGATGTTTGAAAATTTCCAGATGTTAGAAACAAGTGATATAAACCAACAATAGAATAGATATATAAAAGAAAAGAAAAGGAATATGAAAATACTATCTCAAGAGACCTGGCCTGGGACCTCAGAATGACAATACTGCCAGTGGCAATGAGGAAACAGGAAAGCTAAAACTAAAGTTGCAGTCCAGTCGTTCCAAGGTAAATCTCACTTATGCACAAGGATGTAAAGTGTATATGCAAATGTGTGTGTGTATGTCTAAATTTGGAAGGCAGGTCTCCAAAATATTGACACTTACTCTCTCCTGAAATTCGAGCTGATTTTTGACTTCTCCTCTACACTTCTGCATTTTACTACATTTCAACAATAAGTGTGTCTTATTTTACAATCACAGGAGACAATAACAAATGTATGTAAAAATACCACATGCATTAAGATTAGTTTTTAAAATACTATAACTTCTAACTTTGCCTTATTTGCCTTAGGTAACTATAGAACATTCGCTTTGAGATAAACTGCAAATGGTAAAATGAGGATAAACTGTGAGAGAAAATAATCTCTTTAAAATTAACAGATACAGTGGAAGATACAGAGACCAGGTTAGAACTCCCAACTACACCTTTCACACAGTCTCATTGGCTACCTCCTTACTGATGTTTTCTATTGATACTTTATAAATGATTGCTCGCATTTAGTTTAGAAACATAGAGAAAGTATGCCAGGGCAGTAAAGCTAGTTAATTTACCTACCATAGAGAAATACAAGCCACTCTCTGTATATAAATCAAAAAAGCATGAGTAAGTCTCCCAAACTGTCATTTAGAAGAAATTTCTGTGAAAACACCGTTTACAGTCACGTAGGACTGCGTTTGACCCAATGAAATATTCTCTTGGAGTTTTAGTCTAACTTCATTTGAACAGTTCTCTCGTTCAGTATACCTTTCCATTGTGGGACTGGCAGGGCTGAATGCTGTTGGGGTTTGACACTTGCAGAGCATGGTTTTTCTTAAAGTGGGAGGGTAAATGATACATTTCCTTTTGCCTAAGGACAATGCCCGTGCAGCCACCCTCCATGGCTATTTTATCATTCCTACCTTTTTCTTTGTCAGTAAATGAGAAGTGAGGTTTCCATTTGTTCTCGATTTTCAGCCAGTATTTTTTCTTTTTCTTTTTTAAAAAGAAACTGACTCTATCTTGTTAAGGAGCTATACCCTCAATACCTAACACAATGCTGAGTACTTATTAGCTCTTCAGTAAATAAATGCTGAAATGAATAAATACATATATGAATAAATACAGTCTTATGCTTATCCACTCACTACATAAACACACAAAATGCAATGCTCATAGTTTAAAATATTCTGGAATCTCTCTGAAAACCTTAGTTATCTACCTTTAGAAGTCATTATTACAGATCTGAAGGCAAAGAAATGCTATTAATTTATTAGCTGGCTGAGTAATTTAAGCTATTGATGGTCTGCACTTAACAATATAAAAACATTAGCGTATATTGTTACTATTGGACAAAAGAAATGAGGCACAAATTTTGTTTAATAAATAAAGTCTGCTGTCCTCTTTATGTACAAATATGGTGCTAATTCATAGTGAAGGAACGTAAAAGTTGTTTGTTTCTGTTTTTCTCTCAGCAGGGCTGCTGGATTTGAGCTGATATATTCTTACTCTCTCACTCAGATGCTAGGTCTGTTATATTTGTGAGGTGGCTACCTGGAGGAGGGGGCGGGCAGCTAGGATGACAGTGCAATCTACAATTACACAAAAGCCAAATCTGACTATGATGAATCTTAAATTGTTAATACTGAGCTCATTGGTAACATGTTTAAGCAACCCAAGCCTACACCAGGTTTTTATAACTCAAACATTGCTCTTGAGTGTAAAATATTATTGTGGACTTTTTCACAGACATTTTTTAAAGCAGTTTTAGGTTTAGAGAGAAATTGTGCAGAAAGTACAAAATTCCCATACACCCATCTCCCCACTGCATACTATTTCTCCTATTAACATCGTGCATTCCTGTGGTATATTTATTATAATTGGTGAGCTAATGATGATACCTTATTATTAAATAAAGTCTTCAGTTTACATTAGGGTTCACTCTTGGTGTTGGACATTCCTGTGGGTTTTGACAAATGCATAATGTCATGTGTCCATCACATTACAGTATTATACAGAAAAGTTTCACTGCCTTAAACATGCCCTGTGCTCCACCAATTCATTCCTCTCCCTTCTCCCTGAACCTCTAGAAATCACAGATCTTTTCATTGTCTTTAGTTTTGCTTTTCCAGAAAGTCACATACCGTATTTTTATATAAATAACGCACATCTTCTGTGTTTGTTTGCCGCCCACGCTCTCCCCCTCCCAAGTTATTTTTGAAAGTGCACTATGCTATTTTTTTTTAAAGTAGCATGTGGAAAAAGATTGGCACGGAGGTGCTTGTGAGCATGCCTTGTGGTCGGAGGGTGTGGCTGGCCAACAACAGCAGAAGGCGTGCATTATTTGCATAAAAATATGGTAATTGGAATCATACAGTATATAGCTTTTTCAGACTGGCCGTTATCACCTAGCAATATGAACTTAAGCTTCCTCCAGATCTTTTAGTGGCTTGATAGCTCATTTCTTTTTATCACTGAATAATATTCCGCCATATGGATGTAAGGAGCCCTGGTGGTACAGTGGTTAAAGCACTTGCTAACTGAAAGGTCAGCGGTTTAAACCCACCAGCCACTCCATGGGAGAAAGATGTGGCAGTCTGCTTCTGTAAAGATTTACAGCTTTGGAAACCCTATGGGGGCATTTCTACTCTGTCCTATAGGATTACTATGAGTCGAAATTGACTGGAAGGCAAGGTTTTTTGTTTTTTTGGGGGGGGCGTGGTATGCACGTACCACAATTTATCCATTTGCCTGCTGAAAAGCATCTTGGTTGCTTCCAATTTTTGGCCCATTCTGAATAAAACTGCTATAAACATTTGTGTACAGATTTTTATGTGAACATGTGTTTTTATGTCATTTAAGTAAATACCTAGGAGCATGACTGCCGGATCATATGGTAAGCCTATGTTTAGCTTTATAAGAAACTGCCACATTGTCTTCCAAAGTGGCTGTACCATTTTACATTCCCAGTAGCAATTACTGAGAGTTCCCATTGCTCCACATCCTCTCCAGTTGTCAGTGTTTTGGATTTTAGCCATTCTAATAGGTAGGTAGTAGTATCCCATTGTTGTTTTGATTTTGCCATTCCCTAATGACATATAATGTTGAGCATTTGTTCTCATGCTTACTTGCCATCTGTATATCTTCTTTGATGAGGTTCTGTTTAGATTTTTTGCTCACTTTGTAACTGGGTTGTTTTTTACTGAGTTTTAAGAATTCTTGGTATATTTTAGATGTAAATTCTTTATGAGACACGTGTTTTGCAAATATTTTTCTCCCAGTCTGTGGCTTACTTTTTGTTCTCTTAACATGTTTTTCGCAGAGCAGAAGTTTTTTTTATAATTTTTTTTTTTTTTATTGTACTTCAGGTGAAGGCTTACAGAACAAATAGTTTCTCATGGAACAGTGGTACACATATTGTTTTATGACATTGGTTAACAACCCCACAACATGTCAACCCTCT
>NW_004444178.1:1456039-1457624 GCF_000243295.1 Trichechus manatus latirostris
TGTGTGTGTGTGTTGTTGTTGTTGTTGTTGCTGTTTTTTGGAGAAAAATGCCCTCAGGCACTTAAAACTATTCAATTAACAAATTTTCAACTGTCAAACTAAAATGGGAAAATAGTGACATACTTGAAAAACAGCCTTAAATTAACTACACATTACATTTAAAAACAGATTTGCCATTCCCAAGATATTAGAAATTTCCTGTTTGTGCAAAACTGAAAGTTACATTTGGAGAAACAAGAAAAGCATTTGGACAAACTTGTGTAACTCTGAACTGCATTAAAGTCAGCCATTGTTTTAGAAATGCTCGCATAGCTTTCAAAACCTTTGTGTTTTAACTGTCATAATTTCGCTGACAAAAAGGGAATTCATATTATAAATGTTGTGCGAAAATCTGTAAAGGATTCAAAGGTGATAACAGTGTTAATAAACAGTTTAAAAGAAAAACGTGTGGGGACAGCAGGAGAGGAAAACAAGTATAGCAGAAGAGCGATGGCTGAGGGCACCTGAGGTCTGGGCCTGTCTTTAATAAGCACCTCCTCCCACTCAAGAGTAATAAAGAGAAAAAATATGTTCTCAGGATTATAGTCTCTCCTTTAGATCTTATTAAATGCTTTATATCCAGATGTTAAAGAGCTAAAAAGAAAAATATGGAGAAATACATGGGAACATTAAAATATATGCAGCATATACTTCAATTCAATTGGTAGTCAGAATTTTAAAACATGTCAACACAGAAATTGCCAACAAGGTCATAATTAAGTTATTAAATTATCAAATTAAGCTCCTTGTTTAGGTAAGACAGGGTTAGACAAGCAAACTGAATTGCAACTCACCCTAGAATAACTGAGTGGAATTTTTAATGAGTGTATTTTCAAGGAAGAGTACTTGTGGTTCTTAGAGAGAGTTGACTTTAAAATTATTTACTTTAGAAACATTTAATCTGCATTTTACTATAGTTGAGTAAACATATGAAAAGTTCAAACTACTTTAATCATCGTTAACAGCACATAACCTATATAATTGCTAAATTCAACTACAATTCAACATATCAAGGTCAAAAATCTGTATCCACATTAAAACCTTGTGCCATCATTTAACCATCATGTTCAGCTACATCTTGTGGACTCAGACTGATATAAATCAAAACAAAAGCAAAAACAGAAAACAAAAAAAAACTATGCTTTATTAAATTTTATCTTATAATTTAAAGAAAGCATTGTTTTCAGTAGAAATTATTCTGCAAGGAAAACAATAATTTCTCGCTTGTTTGTTTTTTTAATGGAAGGAAATGGATGAATATTCTAACATTTATCAGAAGAAAATTCCCATCTTTTAGTCTTTTAGCAACTGTATTTCATTAAATACAAAGGATTTTGGAGTGTTTGGTAAAAAATAGGAAGATATAAAAATAGTCATCTATGTAGTTCTTCAAAAATATAGTCACAATCATTTTATCAGGGGAAGTTTATCCAAGTATAATGATATCCCTACAGTCTATTAAAAATTCTAAATCTGAATGAAACCATTGAGATTTGCAAATTAAGAGTGCTATGACCTGAATCTCCTTAAATAT
This sequence comes from Trichechus manatus latirostris, assembly GCF_000243295.1. NCBI lineage: Eukaryota > Metazoa > Chordata > Mammalia > Sirenia > Trichechidae > Trichechus > Trichechus manatus. Next base: position 1,457,613 of record NW_004444178.1, read on the forward strand.
GGCAAACTTTCA
>NW_004444178.1:1468755-1470479 GCF_000243295.1 Trichechus manatus latirostris
CACTGTGTCAGTCCATCTCATTGAGGGTCTTCCACTTTTGACAGAATTAGGTGATCAGTATGGCTTATTCTTACTCTCTCTAGTGACTTAACAATAGTTAGGGAAAAGTGGTTTAGAGAATTAAGAGACAATTCACTTTCTTACTAGACTTTTATCAGTAAATGAGGCAATCAGACAGACAATTCTATAGTCAGACTGGGTTAGTTTACATGGTACTTAAGGATGCTGATATCTTGAGTGGTTGGTGTAGGCTAATTGGTTCTTTCAGGGCCCTTGAAATGCTGTCTCAGGGTTTGCAAATAATTTCAGATTGATTGTGACTAACATGCATACAGTGCTTAATATAACCACTTAATTCCAAATCAACTAAAAAACAAGATAGCAACCTTTACTTTTAAATACTATAAATAGTATGTTCTTGGGAAATTTTTATTTTAATTGCTTGCTCATATATACTTGTGCTACTTTTATCAGCAATGTGGAAAACAAATGCTAACTAATAAACCAGTTTATTAGCTAAGAGAAACAATATTCACATTTCTAATGTATCCATTAGTTTAAGGTAGATTAGTGATTAACTTTTAAAATCCTTTGTTTTTTTGGTGTGGGTGGGTGTGGATGTGTGTGTGGGGGTGTGTGTGTGTGTTTTGGCCAATAGTAAAATAGAAGAATCACAAAATTATATTTGCTAATTAACCCTTTTCCCATAATTTGAGAATATCGCAAGTTTTAGTATGATCCCTTGAGTAGAAAATATAAGATTTGGGAGAGTTTGTTTTTTATTAGAGGAAATGAGAATTATTCTGCATCTTGATGACAGTATATAATAGATGGGCTTATTTTGTACTACTTAGGGAAGAACATGTGACTAGAGAGAACATATTCAATTAGTGAAATAGCATCCTCAATGGCCGAAGGAGTCAGGCTTATGAAAAACAATGCTATAAAATATAGTAATTGAACTACATTAAAGTTTAATGAAATTGAATGAATAGCAGAAGGGGAAAAAAGGTTATTTAATGTGTATTTCTGAAAGTTCTTTATCTCTCTTCTAGAAAATCTATAAAAGACAAATTAAAGTATCCTTCACAAGAAATTGGGGGAAAACTTTATAATTCTATGATATGTATATTAGGAGACATACAACTACTGGATTTTAAATTTTACCGGCCAAAAGATGAGCAGAGAGGGGTTGTCCATAGATACATTCCTTCAAGAAAAGGCAATTCAGTTTGGTAGCCCCTACTGTCTGTCCAACACTATACCAAATTCATTCACATTCAGTAACTCATTTTATGCTTACAATAATCCTGTAAGAAACATTTTCTAGGGTCAAATTTAAACCTCCAGGAAAGGTTTACACCAGTCTCATTTTACCTATGATTGCTAAGCTCTCATATTATGGAATCCTCAGAAACACAAAGGAATTGAGTAAGAGGGCAAGTTTTCAATAGATAAAAAAAAATAAGTTTTCCCTTCTCTAAAATTTGCTCTCTTAAAACCTTCTCTTTTAGTCTTCTATTTTTTAGACGTATTCTTTTCCACTGGACCCCTTCCTTCCCCATAGGGTCAGCATTTTGGAAGCTGTATTCTATTATTCCAGAACTCCAAACACCAACCATAGTTGGTCTCAGGAGAAATGATGCATGGAGAAGGCTGTTAGACTATCTCTAGCATGGCTAAAAGCACCGTTCATTTTCTTAGGCTGAAATATGCCAAGTGTC
>NW_004444178.1:1470901-1476618 GCF_000243295.1 Trichechus manatus latirostris
CGCTATGCCTGCCTCTTTAGCTATTTTCCAACCAACATGGGCACCACAGTGTCTGCTTTTCTGGTGAATCCTATGGGCAGTTTCCCCTTTGGGATGCACTGTTCTAACTTGTGCTATAGTGTCTGCTCTTGGCTTCCTGATGGGGAAAGAAGTGAATGGGCTGCTACATGAAAGACAGGATAGCATCCAAAGCTTGGAGGCAATCCCAGATATCCTGCCACAAAGCTTGCCTCCGCAGGACTTTACTCATTACTGTCCACTGGTCCTTATGCCATTGGCCTATCACATAGCTAACCCACAGCCTACTGCCCAACTGTCCATACACAGGGTTAAGAGCCAGGGTTTGTGGGTAATGACCATCCATGTAGCCCTTAATTTGGCCCATTGACTGCTTTGCCCTGAGCCAGTTTCAAACCAAATGGTATCAGTGGAGGCTTACACAGCCACCACCATCCACAGTGGTGACATACCTAACCTAGAGCCATCAGTGTGTACCAGGCATCTGCTGGCAACAGGTCTTTCCTTCTCTTAGAAGAGAGGGGAGGTAGCTCCAGTGGCGTGCTAACCTGTGGTGGGGGGTCATCTGGATATGTCACTGGACCAGGTACAGCCTGTAACTCTTGGGACAAGGGACTGGCAGAAAGGGCACTGTGCTGTTGCAGGTATGCATACCATTTGGTCAGCATAGCTCTCTGGGAGATAGTTGATGATGGCTTGGAAAACAGCCCATTGGCCCACCCATTTATGGGCAAAGCTGTGTAATGGGTTACAGCTCTTGCTCCTGTTAACAGCTCTACCTGATGGAGAACATTACAGGCCACCAATAATTGTTTCTCCATGGGACTGTACTGATCTTCTGATGCCCTCCACAGTTGGGACAAAAACCTAGAAGGACTTTAATTACATCCTGATCTTGCCATAAAGCCCAGACAAAGGTTCCTCAGTGCTGCTTACATCTAATCAGAAGGGTAACCCTCCCCATATTGTACCTAGCTCTTTCACTTGTGCAACCAACATCTGTGCCTTGTGCAACCAATACCTCTGCCTTCTTGAAAGCTTGCTGCTGTTCATTATTCCAATCCCAAGAGGCACCCTTTTTTACCAGTTGATAGAGTTGTCTCAAGCACTGAGCCAAGTGGGGAATAAACACTCTCTAAAACCTCAAAAGACCCATGAAGGTCTGTACTTCTTTTGGTGTCCTAGGGGTGGGCTAAGCTTGTATCTTATTGACTTTGGCTTCAGGCAACACATGGATCATACCCGACCAGACAACCCCTAGGAATTTTACCAACGTTCCCAGCTCCTGCCCCTTTTGGGGATTCACAGCCCATCCTTTCCTCTGTAGGTGAATGATTAGGGTGTCCAGACACTCCTGTAACAGAAGCATCTCAAGCAGTTAACATGATATCATCAAGGTAGCGAAACCAGTGGACAATAGTGGGGAAGGGGAAAAGAGGTTCCTAGCAACCGTACAATGGCAGGTGGAGAACTATATAGACACCTTGGGGGAACACCTGGAACATCCATTACTGTCCCGCCTAGGTGAAGGCAAACTGGTCTTGAGCAGACAGGGCTAGAGGGATGCTAAAGAACCCAATGGCCAGGTCTAACACAGCATGATAGGTGGCCAGGTCTCTACTATGGGTTTCCAACAAGGAAGTTATCTTTGGGACTACACCATGTATAGGAGAGAACAACTCATTAAGTTCTCTACATTCCACGGTCATACACCAGGACCCCTCTGGTTTCTTCACAAGCCACACAGGGCAATTAGAGCAATGTGGGCTTCCTGGAGGATGTCTACCCTTTTCAATTCCAAAACGGGGCTGACTATAGGATCTTTGCTTTCATTCTTGTAGGAAAGATTTCGTTGTCTGGTCCCCGGAAGTGTTCAGCACAAATGGCGTGGCACATGCGTAGCTCCTGTATTAGTTGCTGTAACTCCTATATGGAAGACCACTTCCCAATCATACTGGGAAGATCCCTCTCATTTGGCCACACCTTTGTATAACACAAGATGATCTAATCCTTGAAGGCGTGTATGCCCTCAGTATTCCAAACTGTGTGTAAATGCTATCAGGGGGTGGCGTAGGTGGCTATACTACTCATTTTTTTCTGCCTTGGCTCCATTTAGAGAGACACTGTATCCCCCAATATCCCACAGATGTAATAACCAAGCTGTAATGGTTTCCTTTCCTTTCTGCTGGAATTTCCCACATAATTCAATGAACTCAGTGGGAGTATATTCCCGCATTATCATAGAATTGGCAGGTGGGATTTTTTGTCAGTGGTCATTGGACTCACAAGTAGTTTCCATTTTATGGGTAATGAGCAGCCATGCCCAGAGGGGCCACTCTGCAAAGCCAGGCTCCTCCTCTACTATCGCCTCTACATCTAGGTCGCTGTCACACTCACTGTCCCAAGGATTCCATGTTTTTCCATCCCAGTCACCTTTCATCACCAATGCCCTGATATTTGCCTTTGGCACTTTCCTTCTCCCTATTTTTACAAACCTGCAGGCAAGCATTTCTAGTTGCTCACCCTGTTCACAGATGCAGCTGCTCAATATGTTAGTCACGGCCATATATGACTGCTGCACATCGCATTCCAACTGTAACTCTGCAAAGCTCTTATGCTCACATCAGCAGCTAGCTGGGTATCAGTCGCCAGCCAAATGGCCCACAGCAGCAGCCACTCTACAGCAGCTACTGCTTTCCTAGATTTCTTTCCACACCTATGAAGGTGAGTGTCTTCCCACAATCAGGCTATGCCACTTAGCATTTTCGGGACATCCCCATACTCACGTGGTGGTCCACACACATCAAGCATGTGGGCCAAACTTCCCCATGTGGAGGTTGCTGGCCAATCCAGAATTTCCCCCACAGAGACCTCACTCCCACTCTCCATTTTCTTGGTCTCTTTCTTGTCAACTGTCCCAGCATAGACCAGTAATATGAAACTTGCCTCCAGAAATAAAGGGTGTTGAGAGACCAAAGAAAGAGGCGGGAAACTCCAGAGTGGCAGAAAGGAGTTTATTAGGGAGACTGATATATGAGGTGGGTCCTGAGCAGCAGCAGGACCAAGCAGATCTCCACGTTCTGCAGTGGAAGATGGGTTTTATATTGGTGGTGAACAATAGTGGCTACATGCCAGGGATGCCTCTAGACTTACACAAGACTGCTTCAGCAAGAATTACATTAAGAATGACTTAGCAAATGCCAGTGAACTAGCAGAAAGCATGAGGGTAGCCATGTCTGGCCTCACTAAACCTGTCTCCCCTTCACTAAGCTTCAGAATAAGTCAACCTATGGAGCAGTTCTACTCCGTAACACATGGAGACGCCATAAGTTGAAACTGACTTGATGGCAACAAGTTTTTTTTTTTTTTTTAATCTGTACTGAATTATTTTGAAAGACAGTATTTTCTTTATACTTTATAAGTTTAGAATATAGAGATAAAGCCACAATGATAAGTATATGACTTAGTATCAAAACCAAAAACCAAACCCATTGCCGTTGTGTGGATTCTAACTCATAGAGAACTTATAGGACAGAGTAGAAATACCCCATAGGGTTTCCAAGGCTGTAATCTTTAGGGAGGCAGACTGCCACATCTGTCTGGAGACATGTCTACTGAATTGATCCTGACAATGGTTTTAAATAAAGGCACAGGAGTCATTTGTAAGATAAATAAACCACGCTAAATCTTATATTACTGTTGTGCAGTACCTATTACAGCTGCCAGAAGTATAAAAATTGTTAATATTTTAAAATTCCAAGAAAAAGTGAGGCTAGAAGGATGAGAAGGGAACGGATGAGAGACAGGAGTCCCACTGAATTGATGCTTTCTCCCTCACTTTCAGAGGCACATTGAGCTATCAACTTATTATGCCAAAAAAAGAGTTATCAGGTAACTTTACTCTGAGATCAGAAAAAAAAAAAGCCACAAGAATATAAAAGCTGTTTTCTAAGACATGGCTCTTTATATAGTTCACCAATTTTAACTTAACCATCCCTTATTGTCCTAACTTTAACATTAAATAAAATTTTAAAATGCAATTACATGTAAAAGGGGAAAAGGTCTTCCAAAACTTTTGTATAAAGGATATTGATAATAAAAGTCTTCAAGTTCTTTATTTTTGTTTCTTACTAAAAATTAAGTTTAGCTTGATCTTCCAATTACTATAATTCGTTTTAAAAGGGCTTTGTTGAATGAAGGAATAACAGTCTCTGTATCTTGTTGCTTTTCTCCACTGCTCTAAATTTTGTCCCCACATCAGATGCATACATTTATTTATCCAAAGGGGGAAAAAATGAAAGTAATAACACAGAGACAATATTAAAGTAATATTTTATTACTTTAAGATTATTTTCTCATTATTCAAGTTCAAATACAACAGGAAAACAAGCTTTAAGTTAAACATAAAAAATGCAACAAGCCAGTAACTTACAATTCTCTTAAGGGATAGAAACTGTTGAGAGGCTTTTTATATTTTAATGGAAAAAATAAATCTAACATGAGCATGATTTACAAAATGTTTCCACAAAATAGCATTCAGTAAGTTATTCTACACACCTCAGATTTGTCATGAGGCATGGTTATTTTCTTAAGCATATTTAAATGCCACCTCAACAAATAATATTATTTTTCAAACTGCCTTTTCAGTCAGGTTTCATTTTAGTGAGGCACATCCCATTTGCTCCCTTACAGGAAGCTGTAGTTTAGCTCATTTCATTTATCTATGAGCCATGGTGAGCAACGAATTAATTAATTTACTTGCTACGCTTCTTATTTTTAAATTGTCATTTGGCATAGTTTCCTAATTAAATTAAAAATTACTTTATGCCCCTCAAAGTTCTTCAATGAACATCCCATAATTTGGTCAAATGCACATTTGAGGAAAATTCCCATAAAGCATAGGTTTCTGTTTTTATAAATTATGATTTCAAAAACTAGTTCCTTCAACTGCTTAGCAGAAAAACAAACTTTAATCTTTCTAGTATATATATCAATTTTGCTTTGCAGAAGGAAGTCACTTGGTGTATATTAAACTGAATTGACTTTAGTCTTTCCTACTACTCAATTATTTTCACAGCATCACACTCTCAACACAGACTGGTAATTGGTTTTCTTTATAGAGATGCTGCTGCCAAAGAAATTATATTCAAAGGAAATTATAAGCAGTTAAAACTGCTAAAATACTATTCAGAAATAATTTAAAAAAAACTATCATTTGATCGGAAAAGTTTCTAAAGCAAGTTTATTAGTGTTACTAGAATTTCTGCATGGAGGTTAGTGACATGTACACTAAGATGCCTAAGAATACATATGACCCTACCTGAGCCCTGGTGGTATAGTGGTTAAAAGCTAGGCTGTTAACCAAATGGTCTCCAGTTCGAATTCACCAGACTCTCTTTGGAAACCCATGGGGCAGTTTTATTCTGTCCTATAGGTTTGCTATGAGTTGGAATCAACTCGACGGCAACAGGTTATTTTGAAGGCAGGTTTGCCACTGGGATATCAGTAATAACAGCATCACATTATTGGCTAGGGGAAGTAAGACGTCCCATTTAAGAGGTTAAAATAAGTTTCTTTATTATTTGTGCTTTATGAAAATTTGTGCCTAACGAAGCCATCAGCTATAATCCAGTAGTACAGAGCATCCTTCCTTATAAGTTGTCTTCGATTATTGAAAGTGCCACGCATGAAAAACTCTA
>NW_004444178.1:1477587-1481407 GCF_000243295.1 Trichechus manatus latirostris
TATCAAGATATAACAGACTGTTTTAAATTTAGGAATATAAAGGTAAATTTCAGGATAACCACAAATAAAATTAATAAACTTGCCAAAATAAAAAAGAAGAAAGCCACAGACTCACTAAACAGAAAATCAACAGCAAAGGAAATGAAAAGAAAACCTATACACAAAAAAGAACTCAGGACAGAAAAGCAAGCAGAAAAAAGAAACTGTCAACACCACAATAAAAGATACAACAAAATGACAGTGGTAAATTCATACCTATCAATAATCACACTAAATGTACATGGGTTAAATGCATCAGTTAAGAGACAGAGAGTAACAGAATGGATAAAACACCATGACCCATCAATCTGTTGCTTAGAAGAGAACACACCTTAGACACAAAGATAAAAATAAGCTAAAAATCAAATGATGGAAAAAAATAAATCAAGCAAACAATAACCAAAAAAGAGAACATGTGGCAATATCAACTTCTGATAAAACAGAGTTTAAATGAAAATGCAACATAAGAGAAAAGGAAGGGTACTATATAATGATTAAAGGGTCAATCCACCAAAAGGACATAACTATAATAAATATTTATGCACCCAATGACAGAGCCCCGAAATAAATAAACCAAATCTCTAACAAAATTGAAAAGAGAAATACACAATTCTACAATAGAAGTAGAAGACTTTAACACACTAATTTCAAGGAAGGATAGAACAACTAGAAAGAAACTCAACAAAGATACAAAAGATCTAAACACCACAATCAAGTAACCCAACCTCACAGACATATACAGAACACTCCATCCAACAGCAGTACAGTACACATTCTTCTCCAGTGCACATGGATCATTCTCCAGAACAGACTGCATTCTAGGACACAAAGCAGGCCTCAATAAATTCAAAAATATTGAAATAATACAAAGCATCTTCTCAGACCACAATGCTATAAAATTAGAAATCAGTAACAGGAAGAATAAGGAAAAATAAATAAATACATGGAAACTGAGTAACAATTTGCTGAAAAAACCACTGGGTTATAGAAGAAATTGGAATCAAACGAGAATGAAAACTCAACATATCAAAACTTTTGGGACAAAGCAAAAGCAGTGCTCAGAGGTCAATTTACAGGAATAAACATGCACAGCAAAAAAGAAGGGCCAAAATCCATACCTTAACCCTACAACTCAAACAAACAGAAAAAGAACAGCAAAGGAAGCCCACAGCCACCAAAGAAAGGAAACAATAATGATTAAAGCAGAAATAAATGAATCAAAAAACAGGTAAATAATTGGAAGAATCAACAAGACTAGAAGTTGGTTCTTTGAAAACAGTACTGAAATCGTTAAACCACTGCAACCAAATTGACAAAAGGAGAAGATGCAAATAACCCAAATAAGAAATAAGATGACATTTCATTACAATAGAACCAACTGAAATAAAAAAGGAGCATAACAATATAATAAAAAATTATACTCCAACAATTTGAAAACTTAGAAGAAATGGACAAATTTCTAGAAACACACTATTTACCTACCTTCTAGAACTAACACAAACTGAGGTAGAAAATCTGAACAGACCCATAACAAAAGAAGCAATTGAAGAAGTCATTAAAAAAAAAACTTCCAACAAAAAAAAGCCCTGGCCCAGACAGTTTCACTGGAGAATTCTACCAAACATTCAGAGAAGAGTTGACGCCAATACTATTCAAACTATTCTAGGACATAGAAAAGGAAGAATAGTCCAGGATTCATTCTACGAAACTAGCATAACCCTGATACCAAAACCAGGCAAGGATACCACTAAAGAAGAAAATTATAGACCAATATCCCTCATGAATATAGATGCAAAAATTCTCAATAAAATTCTGGTCAACAGAATACAACAGCATATTAGAAAAATAGTACATCATGACCAAGTGGGATTCACACTAGGTAAGCAAGGATGATTCAACATTAGAAAATCAATCAACGTAAAAAGCTGGTAAGATATGTCTACTGGTCCCGCCCTGTCTGGAACAAGGGAGAATGAAGAACACCAAAGATGCAAGGGAAAGATTAGTCCAAAGGATGAATGGACCACAACTACCATAGCCTCCACCAGACTGGATCCAGCACAACTAGATGGTGCTTGGCTACCATGACTGATTGCTCTAACAGGGATCACAACAGAGGATCCCAGACAGAGCTGGAGAAAAATGTAAAACAAAATTCAAACTCACAAAAAAGACCAGACTTACTGGTCTGATGGAAGTTGGAGAAACGCAAGAGTATGGTCCGTGGACACCCTTTTAACTCAGTACTGAAGTCACTCCTGAGGTTCACCCTTCAGTCAAAGATTAGACAGGGTGGCTCAACCATGTATATGAGACTAAATGGGCACATCAGCCTAGAGCAAGGATGAGAAGGCAGGAGGGGACAAGAAAGCTGAACAAACGGAAATGGGGAATCCAAGGTTGAGAAGGGGAGAGTGCTGACACACTGTGGGGTTGGCAACCAATGTCACAAAACAATATGCATATTAATTGTTTAATGAGAAACTAATTTGCTTTGTAAACATTCACCTAAAGCACACTAAAAAAAAATTTGATTGAAAATAAGGTTATATGGAAAAGTTGATCAAGTCACACCTATAATAAAAAATTACATAAAAAAGAAAATCAATGAATGTAATCCACCACATAAATAAAACAAAGAACAAGGATCTCATGATTATCTCAATCGATGCAGAAAAGACATTTGATAAAGTCAAAACCCATTCTTGATAAAAACTCTCAGCAAAACAGGAATTGAAGGGAAATTCCTCAATATAATTAAGGGCATATATACAAAACCAACAGCCAACATTATTCTCAACAGAGAGAGACTGAAAGCATTCCCCTTTAGAATGGGAACAGACAAGGATGCCCTTTATCACCACCCTTTTTCATTAATGTACTGAAGTCTTAGCTAGAGCAATAAGGCAAGAAAGAGAATAAAGGGCATCCAAATTGGTAAGGAAGAAGTAAAACTATTCCTATTCACAGATGATATGATCATATACACAGAAAATCCCAGAGACTCCACAAGAAATCTACTGGAACTGATAGAAGAACTCACCAAGTAGCAGGGTACAAGATTAACATACAAAAATCAGTTGGATTCCTCTACATCAACAAAGAGAACTCCCAAAAAGAAATCAGGAAAACAATACCATTTACAATAGCCCTCAAAAAGATAAAATACTCAGGAATAAATCTAACTACAGATGTAAAAGACTCACACAAAGAAAACTACAAAACACTACTGCAAGAAACCAAAAGAGACCTACATAAATGAAAAAATTACCATACTCATGGATAAGAAGACTCAACTTTGTGAAAATGTCAATACTACCCAAAGAAATCTACAAATATAATGCAATCCCAATCCAAATTCCAACATCATTCTTTAATGAGATGGAAAAACTAATCACCAACTTTATATGGAAAGGTAATATACCCTCAGTAAGCAAAGCATCATTAAAGAACAACAAAGTAGGAGGCCTCACACTTCCCAATCTCAGAACCTAGTATATACCCATGGTAGTCAAAACAGCCTGGTACTGGTTCAACAACAGACACATGGACCAATGGAACAGAATTGAGAACCCAGAAGTAAACCCATCCTCCTACGGACAGCCGATCTTCAGCAAAGAACTGAAGTCCCTTCAACAGAGAAGAGATAGTCTCTTTAACAAATGATGCTGGTAAAACGATATCTATTTGCAGAAAAATGAAACAAGATCCATACCTCACATGATACACAAAAACTAAAAATGGATCAAAGACCTAACTGTAAAACCTAAAACTCTAAAGA
>NW_004444178.1:1486053-1488092 GCF_000243295.1 Trichechus manatus latirostris
AAAGTGTTGAAAAGCAAAGATGTCACTTTGAGGACTAAGGTCCACCTGACCCAAACCATGATATTTTCAATCACCTCCTATGCATGCGATAAGTTGATAACGAATAAGGAAGACCTAAGAAGAACTGATGACTTTGTCATCAGGAAGGTCCAGTCCCTACTTTAGTGCTTGGTAGAATAGAGGGTTAGTGAAAAAGAGGAAGACCCTCAATGAAATGGATTGACACAGTGGCTGCTGCAATGGGTTCAAACATAGCAAGGATTGTGAGGATGGCGCAGGATAGGGCAGTGATTTGTTCTGTTGTACGTAGGGTCGCTATGAGTCAGAACTGACTCAATGGCACGTAACAACAACGTTACTTCAATTCTCATATAAAACATCTGACTGCATATTCCACCTTCAAATGTTCAGCATAAAGAGAAACCAACTCTTTTGGCTCAGGTTTAATTCAAAGACTGAATGTGAAATTGGATAATGAATAATATATCATTCTGTTACCATGTCCATGACTCTCTTTAAATTGTGTCAGTAATCTTTATGTACAATCACTATGCTGATCCTGACAATTCATTTACCTCTAAGATTTCTGATCGCTGAATGTAAGGAATTCCCATTCCAAGACAGATTTTGGTTGAATATTTGCACTGCTTTATAAATCAGGTAGGTCTAGACTATCATATAAAAGACAAATACAGAATATCAAATCCATCATCCCTAGGAAATACATTCCTATGAAGATATTTCTCAAGGATTCTACAATCCCCTAAGCACACATACCTTCCCATATAAGAGGAATTCTAGTTGTATCATATATTATATTCTGAAAGTCACTTACAGTACCATTATACACACACACACACACACAAATGCTTAGCTCATTTTCCATTTTGTATTTAAATGATCAAACATCCAACTAAGATTACTAAATATAGTGATACACGTGCCATTATTCAACATGACACATTCTTTTGCATACCTTTGTTTCAGGTAATCTGTCATTGTGACAGTGTCTTCTTAGCAATATAGACATTGCAGGTTTATCAAGAAAATTGATCAAAAAGCAGTTGGAGAAAACTTTAATGTTTCAATGTATGTCAAAAGCCATACGTTAACTATCCTACCCAACAGATTTTTCAGGTTCATATTTCTAAAATGCACTTTTAGCTTGTTCAAAGAATCAGTTGCCATCCCTAATAAAATCCTTTCGCTTCACTGATATTACCTCTGGCCTGGTTTCAACCAACTCTTTTGTTACTGGGCTTTGCTGAGTGGATTTCAGTGCGACCAAGTTCACTACACTTCAACAAACGAGATCAGTATGAAAATACAACCTGTGGCTGGGTTCCATGCTCAGTCCCTAACATAAACTGATAAAGTACCCCTTGTCTAGACTTAACTGCAGAAAGATGAGCCAAAATAGAAAATATGGATGCTGCTGTCTGTTTGAAAAGATACAGAATTACTAAAGAATTTTACAGTTGCCTTTTTTGGTTGTTTTTTATAGTAGCTATTTTAAAATTATTATTTGCAAAACTTCCATATGGATTGAGCTCAGCACAACTGTTGCAAATGTTCAGCAGTAGCCACTGACCCAAACTGAATCAGGACTTTAAATTCAGTCAATCGGATCATCAAAACTGATCAATATAACAAAATCATTTCAACAGAGTAAGTCAATCCAAAGTAAATTTTATATTCTGATTTTAGTTCTGTTTAAGAGCTAATACTCATTGAGTGCTATGTTTTAGACACAGACACAGTCCCAAGTGTTTTCTATCATTATTCCATTTTACAGATAAGAAAGCAGACACGGAGACTTTAAGTTACTTGTCTAAGGTCATGGAGCTAAGTAAAAGCTGGTATTCAAATCCAGGCAATTTAAATTTCAGAGCTACACTCTAAACCAGTAAAACTTCTTCGTAGAAGGCCATATAGTTAATATCTTAAGCTTTGTGGGCCACACAGTTTGTGTTGTGACTACGAACTCTGCTGTTATGGCACAAAAGCAGCACACACCATAATAAACTAATTACTTCTCT
>NW_004444178.1:1489246-1490284 GCF_000243295.1 Trichechus manatus latirostris
GTGTATACGTACATATATGTAAGCATATATGTGTGTATATATAGGTGTATGCATAAGTATATATATGTATGTGAACTGTATGCACATATATTTATATATATAATACAGCACATTAGGGGTCAGATTTACACATACTTCTTAACCCATTGCCGTCAAGTCGATTCTGACTCATAGCAACTCTATAGGACAGAGTAGAATTGCCCCATAGGATTCCCATGTCTACTTCTTAAGACATAACTGAAAACCTCACAGAATTGGTTTCCTGGGTTTGAAGGATTAGCACCATAGTTTCATGGGACATCTCGGTCAAATGGCATAATATCGTTTATGAAGTGTATGTTCCACATCATTGTTTGGTGAGTAGCATCTGGGGTCTTAGAAGCTTGTGAGTGGCCATCTAAGATACAACTATTGGTCTCTACTCATTCGAAGGAAAAGAGAAAGAAGAAAACCAAACACTAGACTCAAAGAAGAAACTAATCTACAGGACTAATAGTCTACATGAACCACGGCCTCACCTACCCTGAGACCAGAAGAACTAGATGGTACCCAGCTACCACTACCAACCATCCCAGGGCCACAATAGATGGACCCTGAAAGAATGGGAGAAAAATATGGAACAGAACCTCAAATTACTTAAAAAAAAAACAAACACACAAAGAAAACCAGACTTACTGGGCCAGACGAGACTGGAAGCCTCCCCAAGATTATTGTCCTGAGATATTCTTTAAACCTTGAACCAAAACTAGCGTCTTTTAGTTAAATAACAGATTGGCTCATAAAATAAAGAATATCACCTGTGAGTACTGTGATCCTTTAAAAAACCATCTATATGATACCAAATGATCAATAACTACTTTAAAACAAAGATGAGAATGTAAGAGGGCAGACAAACTCGATTAATGGAAATGCAATAGCCAGAATGAAATATTGAGAATGTTCACACATTATGAAGAATGTAACCAATGTCACTGAATAATTTGGGTAGAAATTGTTGAATGGGAACCTAAACTGTAACATAATGGGAACCTAAACTGT
>NW_004444178.1:1498934-1500968 GCF_000243295.1 Trichechus manatus latirostris
GTCATCTTTATGGAAGCATATGAAAGATGTCACATCTTTCTCCCATAGAGTGGTTGGGGGGTTCAAACCATTAACCTTTCAGTTAGCAGCCAAGTGCTTTAACCACTGCACCACTAGGGCTCTTCAAAGGAGTGGTTAGCATATATAATCCCAATATCAATAACAGCTCAAATATCAATATGGAGAATTACAATAATTTGCCATCATTACGAACTTGTGGCTATGAATTATCTGCCATTGTAAACCAATAGATTATATGGATCAGACATTCATTGGTAGCTTACTTTATAAGGTTCTTGACTTCAGAAACTATAACTTGTTCATCTTTGTATCCCTAGGGCCACTCATGGCTGGCACATGACACTGCGGGTGACAATAAACTTATAAAATGGATAATGGTACTTAGTTCATCTGGAGCAGTAGAGGGATAAAATGCAATTGCTGTTACCTCCACACAGTATCATTAGATCTAACACATTTGGAAAGGAGATAAAATCTAGCAACAGAATGATGAAAATACAGTTATACTGTACAATTTTAGAAGATAAATAGCAGTTAGTAAAGAGAAATATATTTGACAATGATGAGGTCCAAGTAATAGGCAAAGAAAAACAATAAACTGGTCAAAAAATACAGAGAAAAATGAAAAGAAAGGAAAATATATGAATGGTTGGGACCAGGGGTGATAAACAGCTCATGTTACAAGTGTGAGATTAGAGATTAGTGAAGAATTAAGGGCTAAATGGCAAGCTTCAGATAAACCAGAAAAAGAAGCAGGTACCACGATATAGGTGAAAGAGAAAATGTGAGCATGTTCAGAAAAATTGAAGTTCTGATAAATTTTATCTATTAAATTATTACAAACAGACTAAAAGCTTGAAGGTCTTTTTTGATAACAGTTAAAAGCATGAAGTACACTTTTATAAAAATGTAAGAAAAATGTAGCATTTGATAGTTATTTCTAAAAATGAATAATTATAACTATTTGTAAAAATATTCTTTGCAAACAGCAAGTATGAGTGCTTTTATATGATTTTTTTAATATTAAAAAGAAATAACAACCAAAAGATTTAGGGATGTAAATGACTGAAAAGATAGCGCTATTATTGTCTAAGAACACATAGCATAAGTGTTCTAAGCTAAATTTTGTAGATTATCCTGTTACATGTATCCCTTCTATAAATAAAAGCACCTATAATTTTAGTTCTAGTTTATTTTATATTGAAAGTTTGAAAAAAAGAACAAAACTGAATGCTTCATACAGATGTCTGGGAACATTTCTATCTGGCACAGGACACAAAACCTAGAGTGTTTAGAGTGAGAAGAGAGAAAACAAGAATCCTTTAGAGGCTACACGGCTCCTGGATTACTAATTTCACAGACACCACAGCACAAATTACATTATAAGAAGGGATTTGGTGAATTGAATTTCTTTCCCATCTCTCCTAGTGTTCAGGAATAAACCCAGGAATTGGGGAGAAGCAAATAAGCATAGCACGCTTCATTACCTGTTAATATAAGACAACTCCCAGGGCAAGGAAGGGCAGATGCTCTTGTGTTATAATAAGGCTAGCATTATTAGTTATTTGCATTTAAGAAATAAGGTCAAAGTTACGTTAATAGAAGGAATATGAATTCCTCATGTAGACAAGATGGGGACCTTTAGAAATAAATAAATGAATTATCACAGTGGGAGGTGTGTTTGATTTCAGGTACTTTGGGTAAAAATACTACTCTATCATCTATTTCCTCTCTCTAAATGGGAAACAAAGTCATCATTACACTCCTCTGACACAAGTAAAAGACACAGAAACCTTGGCACTTTCCCTTCCCCTTCTTCCCTCTGCAAAGCCAGCAGAAAAGCTGAGGACTTTCAGCAGAGGCTTTAGGCTGCAAAATTTGCAAGATAGATAGGATCACTGGCAACTGGGGGCTGGGAAATCCTGTGGTGTTTGTGTGCCAGGGGTGCTGGAAGCAGGAAGGGGTCCAGATCAAAGGGAAGTGATTAAAGAGACAGGACTGAAGGAAAGGGGC
>NW_004444178.1:1501213-1504283 GCF_000243295.1 Trichechus manatus latirostris
CATAGTCGTCTCCCTACACCATGGTCACCATGGACTTAGACAACATTCTAAATACGGTGTGCTGGCAATGATTTACCCACAATTAGGCCCAACTAGTTAAGACAGGCCTCCCCATTTTCATCCACTTGTTAAGAAATGGCTTGAGGCAACAGAGGGATATAGATGGGGGAGAAAAGTAAAGGAACTGTACGTGGATTTTGAAGAATGTTATGTCTCTTGGAATACTGCTATCACCAATATCAGATTCGTAAAACGTAAAATAGGAATCACTAGGAGGATTTCTTCCCTAGCTGTGATCATGAGAATCTCACAATTAATTCTGAAAGCAAGATGATGATCTATACTAAAACATAACTGTAACAAAATTATCACAAAACCTGAAGCAGGAAAGATTCCCCAGGATTAAGAACTAGACAAAATATAAATACATATATATTTAGAAGGGAAAGAAGCTGGAACTATAATATTCCCCAGAATATTATGTATCAGAAGGCTACAGTAGACTCAGAACACTGCTTTCACATTATTCTTAGGTGTCATTAATATTCCATGAGAGATTTTTCCAAGAGTAAGTCGCTCTAAGGCAAAGACCTTGGATGACATATTTTAGCACAGTGCACACTTTTAAACATCCAATTAATTAAAAAAAAAAACCTAGAGGAAACAAAAAAGAATATGAAATAGACAAGACCAAAAAGAGTCATGAAAGAGACTAGGAAATTAAAAAAAGTGAGAGCAACCAATTTTATAAAACTCAATTCAAGTTGGCAGAGATGTAAGTGCATATCAGAAGAAGATATAAATTTTCATAATTTTAGGCAAAATAATAAAATGCAAAAATCTCAGAGTTCTTTGTGCCATAAATAAAATATTTAAAATATTTCCATAGACTATATAGCAAATATATATATATATACGCACACACGTATGTATATGTATATATGTGTGCATGTATAAACAAATACAACTTGGAATTTGTATTTCAATATCTCAGCACAGAGAAGTCATTATAAGCAAAAGTTCAGACTTAACGGTTTCTCTGAATATATGTTAATTATGAGATCAAGCAGTTAGATTTAATGAATAGCATGTCTACGGCTAAGGCTGTATATAGAAGCTATTTTTTACTGAAGAAAATAAATGAGGGAATTGGAAAGAAAGCCTTTATTTATAAAGGTTGAAAGGGCAAAAGAATAGCTAAAATTGAGGTTTATATCTAGAATTTCTGTTGTCATAGAAACAGTTTGAAAATAAACACAGAAATTTTGCTCAAAAATATTTTTAAATCCAGACACCTAAGAAACCAGGAGGCAGAACACTAAGATTAATTTAACACTGCATTCCATAGTTTTAAAATAAATTTTTACTATCTCAGAAAACATGATCATTTTCAGGACTGTCATACATATTAACTCCTGAATGTTTGTATTCCCTTCGACTTGTGAAAGGCAAGGCTTATGGGCAGCAATAAGGTAGGACAAGAAATACCAATAAAAGCAAGAAACTAGTTACAGCCTCATAAAATGATCCCTCCCTTAGTTTCCCCATATCCAAGCTTTTTCTGATAAAATAAAAAAATGGGGATACCACATAATTAAGGAAGAGACAAAAAAAGGGCTGAAAACCTAGATTTATTCCTTTGGAAAAAATCCACCAAGGTGAACAGGCTGAAATCAGAGTTAATTTGCAGGCTTTTAAGCAACTGGAAAGAGGGACATACTTCTTTCTATCACCCACGAGTCTGAGAAAATATGTGCCCTGTATCTGCTACAGCTACCTTGAATCCACAAACCCAAGGAAGCAGAGTTGAGAACTGGAAAGAGAAGACCAGATACTAAAGGCAGGTATCCCTTTGGCCAGTTTTGTGTTTTGACTGTGTTTTCCACCAGTTTTTTGTTTTTTTTTTTTAAAGAGTGCTGCGTGTATATGCAGACCGAGACGTGGAGATGGAGATACAATGAGAATATACATCAAAATATTAGCAGTGGTTATATCTAGATACAGTAATTACTGGTGACGATTTTTATTTTCTTTTGATTTCTCCGCATTTTATATAGCTAACACATAAATGGGGGGAAAAAAAGAGTTTTGCAGTTGTGGCTATTGCCATTGAATTTTTAGGGCCACCTCTAATAAGAGGACCTGAGAGAACACAGGCTTAGTAAGAATCTTTCCAAAACGTCTTGAGTTTCCCTGCCTGCTGGAAATCATACTGATCTTAACGTATGCCCTAGTCAAATACCAAGACACAAGTTGATCTAATACTACTTAGCCATGAAAGTCAGATATATTTGATTCTGATTTCTGCTTAGATCTGGAATATTCTGTTCCTTCAATCTCATATCTCTTCAATATGGATGGCTATTGATTAAAAAAGTGATGAAATATTGAAGAATATTTTTACAATGTTTAATGGAACTCCAGTATTCTCAAGAGCTGAATGCAACTAGACATACCACAAAGCCCAAAATGTGGGAAAGCAGGCTGACTGAGATCCCCAGAAGTCACTGTGGTAGCATCATTCCTATAAAGGCATAAGAGACAAACATAAGGAATTATTTTTGTGGCTGATAGCTCTCCTCTATCCAGAGAAATTCTCAACTTCCTGAAGTATAAATGTATAAACTACCAGATAACTTTAGCAGCCTCAATGATTTCAATAAAGTAATTTTAAATAAAACTGGCTGCATGCCAAATATTCATAAACGTCCTTTATAATTAGTACAGTTTATTTTACACACAAAAATTGATATTAGAATTTATTGGGCTGTTAAAATATTTAAAATGTCATTTTCAACTGATAAACAAGATTAGCAGTTGTAAACATTTGGTCCAGCAAACAAATAAAATCTGGAGATAAAATTAATTCACCATATTCTTTAATATATTTACTGCAGATTGTCAGAAGAACTATTTTTTCCAAAAGAAAACCAGAGTTTAAATATTGTAACAGCTTAATACATTAACCTATACCAAACCACAAAAAGGAGAGAAGCTTGGAGAGGCAGGAGATGGAGAAGGGGAAGGAGAGGGAGAGAAAGGTGAAAGAGAAAAAGAAGGGAGAGGAAGA
>NW_004444178.1:1518202-1519539 GCF_000243295.1 Trichechus manatus latirostris
TCTAGGTGTGGACCAGCCAGGTGATTTTTTTGTTGATAACACCGGAAATTCCAGAAGGTGCCAGAGAAGGAAACATAGCTCCTGAGTCAAGTACACTGTGCTTGACACATAGTTATAACTATTTAGTTTTGTGAGTTATCCGTTATAATGCCTTGTTTCATGACATCTTTTAATGCAAGCCAGAATCACTCAAATGATACAACTAATTACATTCCATTTCCATCGCAATTACTATTTGACCTAAACTCACCACTAAGGCAGTTGCTGTCAGTAGTTAAGTGAACAGATAATCTTAGTAGCAACTCTCAGCACTAATTTAGCAAAACTAATAAAATCTGCACTGAAACATTCACATAGGCCATGCCTAGAAGCCAGATGGGGCCCTGTTTTCCCAGATGCTATTCTGAAAGGCACAGGCAAAACCATATTGAGGAGAGGAGGGACTACACTGTGGCAAGAGCTTGACTGAGGTTGTGGTCCAGAGAGCCAGGTAGGATCTAACCCGACACTGCCTGAGCCAGAGAGAGTCTGAATCACAGTTTAGGAAGCAAAGGCCAATGCCAGAGACTAGGAGATGTAGAGCTAAGGTCAGTGTTGTGTCTTTCTCAAGATCATGGCTCATGACCGTAGACCCAGAGAATGTGAAGATGAGAGAATTACACCTAGGCTTTAAGGTTAAAGATAATGACAGGGAAAATGGAAAACTCCTGTAACAGAAAATTTCTGGCCCAGTGGTTCTTAAACTTTGCTGCACATTGGAACCACGTGGAGTTCTTTAGCTAAAACTGGGAAAATTACTTGAGGACCACATGTTAAACAGTTTTCCTTAGGATAAGGAGCCAAGGCTCTTCAAATAGGTCTTAGAGCAGCTTATGTTAAAGCCCCACTCCTTTTGCCTTTCATTTTCTCTAGCAAAAAAGTCTGGCAGAAATAAAAGTTTCTTTTCCCTCCCTCTTTCAGCTTGGGCCTTCCATCTAGGAAAACAAGGATGTTCCTAACTAGAAAGGTTAAGGAAATTGACAGAGGAGCCAATGATTCCATCAGTTTTTTCTTAGTCTCCCCTTCAGGACCTTAATGATCCCTGAAATATGGAGGTCTTTACCAATGATTCTCAAAGTGTGGTCCCGGACCAGGATACTCAGCATCACCTGAGAACTAGCTAAAATGCAAATTTTCGGACTCCACTCCAGACCTAATGAATCAGAAACCCTGGAGGAGGAGCCTGGCAATCTGAATTTTAACAAGCCCTCCAGGTGATTTTGATACATGCCAAATTTGAGGATCACCAGTCTTTACAATAGGGAGCCCTGGTAGCGCAGTAGTTAAGAGCTCGGCTG
>NW_004444178.1:1520238-1546524 GCF_000243295.1 Trichechus manatus latirostris
CATCCCTTTTCTGCCTGCTCCCTTGTGAACATTCTGGAATGGTAGGAGAAAGGACTCTCCACTCAGAGGCCTGAACTCAGCCTCTGGCTCCTTCCATAATTAGAAGTTTGACTTCTGCCAATTTTATGAGCTTCAATTTCCACATCTTTAAAGTGCAAATAAAGTAAAATAAAAATAAAGTACCTCGTATGGTGACAATTGAAAAAAAAATTATGAGGGGGAAAAAATGTCCTACTAAAACTAAATGAACTTGCAAGTTTTACTTAATGGATCTGCATATTAATATCAACCTATTATGTGGCAGACAAGAATAATGGCCTTCCAAAGATATCCACATCCTAATCCCCAGACCTGGGAGTATCTTACCTTGCATGGCAAAAGAGATTTGGCAGATGTTATTAAGGTTAAGGATCTTCAGATAGAGAGTTACCCTTGATTATACAGATGGGCCCAGTCTAATCACAGGAGTCCTTAAAAGTGTAGAACTTTTCCAAGCTGTGATCAGAGAGAGATGTGAATGGAGAGGGGTCAACAAGATGTGACACTGCAGGCGTTAAAGACGGAGAAAGGGACTGTGAGACAAGGAATGCAGGCAGCTCTAGAAGGTGAAAAAGGTAAGGGAACGGATTCTCCTCTAGAGCCCCCAGAGGGAACACAGCTCTGCTGACATCTTAATTTTAGCCAAGAAAGAGGCATATCAGACTTGATCTACAGAATTGTAACATAATAAATTTGTGTCATTTTAAGCAGCTGAAGTTGTGGTCATTTATTACAGTAACAATAGAAAACTAACACCTATCCCTATGCTTATTCTCATATAACTTTAAGACGTAAAACTGGGGAGTGCCCCACTCAGAAACCTAGCAGAGCTACTGCCATCTGAAATGGATGGCAGAGGCAGATTAATGGTCTAGAACAGCCTTATTGCAACACATGCCACAGACAAGGCAATTACTAGGGGTAGTCAATACGCATCTTCCTTTGACTGTAAATCAGACAGAGTAAACTCACCTTAACAAAACAGTCAAATCACAATTTGCCAATGAAGCTGGACTTTTGAACTTTTCACCTTGCTTTCTGAAAAAGATGTTTCAATTTTTTGCAAGACTATCTTCTTAGCTGCCTTAGCCACAACAGAAGAGTTACTGCATACTGTAAATTCCCCCAGGCACAAATCAGAAATTAGTGGACACAGCAGCAGAACAATGAGTCTTGCAAGATGCCTAAATGACTTGTGTTGGCTTAACATCTGGCCATTGTAGGGGAAGACTGTAAGGAGTGGACCATGTGCTTATTAATTGTCAGGAGTAAAATAGAACCCAGTTGCCTCACCAACAGAAATAGAATCTAAGTCTTGAAAGGAAATTGAAATATACTATATTGTGATTGTGATTTGCCAATGCTGCAAACAACCAGGACCTCGTTTTTAGAATTATTTTCAAGATCTGCAATTTTAATATTTCAAGTACATATGAGAACTTTAACTGGGCAAAATATGGGCTTATAAAGAACTTTAAGGGACTTTTATACTGACCAGATGAGAATTATTAGTGATTATTTCAAATAATTTCATTTGTCTGTACAGCAAAAGAATGGTTTAAACAGACGATATCATTTCAAGGAGCCCTGGTGGCACAGTCATTAAGAGCTTGGCTGCTAACCAAAAGGTTGGCAGTTCGAATCCACCAGTGGCTCCTTGGAAACCCTATGGGGCAGTTCTACTCTGTCCTATATGGTCACTATGAGTTGGAATCCACTAGAGGGCAACGGATTTTTGAATGACAGATGCCTTTTTCTGGTGGAAGGGAAAGGCGTCAGTTTGAGAATTCTTTCTTTCCAGGTGGTGAGTCTTAGAAATCCAGTTGTGCATGTCTAGCCTTCTTTGCCTGCATCAACGGGTTTTTTTTTTTTTTTTTGGTATATCACTTCAAAGGTGACAAATATCTTATTTAGAGAACAATCATGTTTCTCCATTCAAAAAAAAAATGATAGCAAACTTCAGTCCAGCCGATGTGTAAATTTTTCACCATCATAGAGAGTAATTTAATGAAGCTTGAATGAAAATAAAAATTACAAGTATTCATGAAGTCTACCGAAGTATTAGAAACATTTACTATAATGATGTGCTGCCTCTTCTCACTCTTTCCTCATGTCATCCAAGCAAAGAATACTCTGTGTTCTCCCAGTGTCATCAACATTTTAGGAATTCAAGAGGGAACTAGAAAGAAAGGGTTTTGGTCTGGATTAGGATCAGGAGAATAGGCAACCCAAGTGAGATGCTAGTGGGAATGGCAGGTCTCGTGAACTTTAGAGTTCACAAAAAGAACAGGGGAGGTTGGCTGGAAATGGAACGTCCTTGAGGAGTTCTTACTTAAGATTAGAAATGGTCCCATTGTGTTTATCTTTCACAGAGATTTCTAATAAAAAAAAAAATCCTTATTTTTTTATATCTGATTATAGGACTAGATGTTTGCCATATTACCAAAGGAATGCAAATTCCTCTGCACTAGGGTCTTAAAATTCGATATTTCAATTTCCCAATGATTGTACCAATGAAAAGAATCTTTACTCTCCAGCAAAATTCTTACCCAATCATTTAAATTTCAGTTAAATAGGGAATGCCTGATTTAAATGAGATGCATTCCTAAAACTTATTTGTAAACTGATTCCATTTAATTTCCATTTTCCCATTGAAATTTGTTAATCTCCTTCTTAATTCAGACCACATAATTCTAATTACTTAATAATGCACCTTAAACCTATAACCCAAACAACATGCATAACAAAGTTTCAGGAATATCAGACATATACCTAGTCTTCACTACATCCTGCCCTTCCTCCCTCTACTTGCTGCAAAGGATATGTGTTGCTTCAGTTTCAACCATTGATGGGATCCTCATAAACTGGAACAGAGCAAAACACTAAGATTTACACTTCTGGCAAAGTAAATAACTCCTCAAGAACGTTCCACTTCCAACCAACTTCCCCAGTTCTTTTTGTGAACTCTAAAATTCACAAGACCTGCCATTTCCACTAGCATCTCACTTCGGTTGCCTATTTTCCTGATCTAATCCAGACCAAAACCTTTTCTCTCTAGTTCTCTCCTGAACTCCTAAAATGTTGATGACAATGGGAGAACACAGAGTATAAACATTTATCCACTTGTACGCTTCCTAGCGAAAGTCATTGTTGCATGAGGTAATGGTGTGACTGTGAAACCAAAGAATTATAGCAAAGAAGCACTATGCAGGGCTGGAAAATCTCCTGAGACAAAAGACTTGAAGAATTTGATAGAGCCCGTTAAGGGTGGGGATGGAGCGGAGATGCAAGGGATGTCGGTCATTTGACTCTGCTTGCCCCTGAACTCAAAGCATTTCACAACCTTTCTGGAAAAAACTGCTAAAGAGACTAGGCTGAGAATCAGACTGCCTGGGCTTTAATCCTAGCTCCAACACTTACTGCTTGTGGAAATTTCTCTAAGTTTCAGTTACCAATCTATACAATGGAGATAAAAATGTCTATCTATAGTGCTATCGTATTTAAATGAGATAACCTAAGGACTAGCATAATGTTGAACATGTAGTACACATACATTAACTATTAGCTGTTGTCATAAACGATGATGATTACCACTGGGTCTGCTGCTCTGTGACAATGTTGGTTGGGGGTGAGAAAAAGAAAAAAGGAAACTACTTTTTTCTTCCTCTTCTCCTTTCTACTATTTTTCATTTTTTGAAACCAAGGTATATCATAAACTAGTCCAGCTCTGGGATCATGAAAGGTACCAAATCAGGGTTTCGTGGGAGAGAGTAGGAAGCAGCAGGCTAATTATAACTGTGCAAATAAAGGAAACAGAGGAGGTGGTAGGTGTCCCTGGGAATAAAAGGTGAGCTTGAAGAGGAGCTCTTTGGCCCCAGGCTGAGGAAAATTTATTCATAAGCCTCACACACAAATATAAATTGGGCATTTTTGTGCATTACCAATGAGAGCTGACACTATCTGGTTGTCTGTCCAAATTGCTCCCTTTCTCCATGGACACGGCCAGACTTCCAGCAATTGGTGCCCAGTGACACTAACACCAGGCCATCACTGTCAATGAAAGGATCCCTGAACAAAGCTGGAACAACCAGATGCTCTTTCCCAGAGCCACTTAAACTTTGAGTAAGGCAAGATCTACCACATGTAATATAGGGAGGTGGGGGTGGTCACGGCCCACCAAGTAGACAAAGGAGAGAAAATTTTTTTGCAAAAACAGGCAGTGAAGCAGATATGCAAGGTGAAATAGACACGAGAGACGGAAAGTCCCAATGACTTTTCATTCCCTGCTTATGTTAGCCAGCTTATGTCAGCCTGGATGAATTTCTATCCCTGGATTCTAGGCTATGCCCCAGTATCCTATTATTAATTTGACTTCTGACTTAAAGTATCTCAAGTTGGTTTCTGCTATTTCCAATCAAAGAATTCAAACAATACAGTTACATATCATCACCAGTGGTTTTCTCCTCAATGATCACCCTCTAGCTCAATTTGAAATTATTGGATCGTCCTCTTGAATAGTGAAAATAATGGGCAGAAAGTGCCATCATAACTGCAACAGCATACTCCTGCAAAGTCATTAAAGGTTGTCATGTGTGTCGATGTTACTTTATAGAGATGACAGTATGACACTCTAGCTGACTCCAAATAATAAACCTGAGCCAAGTATAAAACAACTAAAATATACTGACCAATCTTAATACACTGCTATTCAAACCATGTAATTTGAAAGTCCAGATTACCAGAACTCTGTGAGTTTACATCCTTTTTTTTTTTTATATTTACTCTTTGCCAAGAAAACAACTTACCCTTTATATAAAAAAAACTCATATTGTAATTGCTACATTGTTTTAATAAGAAAAGCTGAAGAAAAAAAAAAGGTAAGTACCCTGGCATAAAATTTTAATCATACTTTTAGCCTCTACTTATTTAATAGTTTTAAATAAAGCTCTTCCAGTGGAATTCAGCTCCTTGAGACAACAGAAAAGAAAACATTCACCACATAAAACAACCAAAATGCAGGTCTTATGAGAATATTTTTGTTTCCAAACATTTTAAGCTATTCACATATTCATTTGACAAATTTCCTTTGTCTCCAATCATTTTTGCTACTATATGGAAATAATTGTTACTAAGTTATATTCCTATTGTATATCACCATATTCATCAACAGTAGTTTATTTATAACAATTAGAATTTTCCATACTAGAATCATACATCCTTGAAAAGAAATTACATTTTGATAAAAGATACTCACAGGCAACCTAACTGGAATCACTAATATAGGGGAGAGGAAAAGGGATCACCCATAATATCTAGTTTTAAGTGATATATGGATTTTCATTGCACCATTGGATCAGAAGGCTGGAGAAGCTAAGTGATGGGGTTTCAAACATCCTGAATAGGGGTATACACACTATAAGGAGTAACATGCAAACAATGTTTCATAAGCCTACATACCTGGCATAGTACGTGTTAGAGTCCAGTCTCTCAGCTGAGGGAGGAGAAGGCTGGCCCTATAATTGCAGAATGTGAAGCCAAGGTTAATTATGCCTGAGTCTGAAGCAGCCACAAGCTAGAGAACCAGAGGAAATCTGAAATATTAAGTACAAGAGAGCGAGAAAAGAATAGATTTAGTACCCCAAATTAAGCAAGACTTAGAAGTTGGGACTTGGCAAGGTCCCTTTGAACAGAGATTAAAATGAATGGTCAAGTCCACAGAAAAGGTGTAAGGGACAATAAGAGTCACCATGCCCCCCTCCCATGAGTGAATGGACATGGGGTTTCTCCAATCATCTAATGCAGCGTTCTCAACTGGGCTTTACATTGGAATCACCTGGGAGCTAAAAAAAAAAAACAAAAAAAACAAAAAAAAAAACAACTAAGGCTAATATCTGGGTTTTACTACAGTCCAATTTAATCAATTTCTGGGGGTTCAAATTAGCAGCCGGCATTAAGAACTATTGATTTAACGGGAAGTAAATCCAGGGAAATGCTGGAGGTGAAATATGGGTTCTTACAACTAATCCCCTGGATCCAGAGCTGCCCAGGGGACTGTGCACTGGAGCTGGTAAGGTTACATGAGCTTGTATGGCCTGCCAGCAGCCACATGGGGAGGGAGCTGCTGAGACCAGTTTAGCCATTGTGCTTGGCATCCAACAGCAGAAGAGAATACATAAACTCTAACTTAATGTCCATAAGAATACATACCCCAAAATGGATTATCATGAAACAGTTATGAATTAATACCCTCTGTAAGTGCCCGTTAAAAGCAAACCATGAGAGTTAATGGGGGAGGAACAACTCAGAAAAGGTGAGAATGGTTGCACAACTCAAAGAATGCAATCAATGTCACTGAATTGTACATGTAAAAACTGTTGAATTGGAGTATGTTTTGCTGTGTATATTCTCAACAAAAATTTAAAAAAAAAATAAGACCCCAAATTCATTCCAGCTCCAGTCCAAGACATAATAGGAAGAAAAATATTCACGTTTCCTATTGTCTAATTTCACTCAAAAGGGTCTTAATTTCTAAAATCTACTTATGTTCCAAATAGTCAGAAGTTTAGATACACAACCAAAAAACCTCTTAAGAAGCTGATTCTTATAGCCACAGTATGTTTCCATCCTGATAAGCAGCCATGCTTTTATCTATTTCTAGATGTGTTTTTCTCCTAAAGTGTGCACCTGACAACCAAAATAAGATGCCATCATCCTGTGTCTGAAAGTCAGAAAGGGGCTTCCACCCTTTGCCCTGAGGAGACAAGAGCCCTCTTGGAATGTGTCCATCATTAAAACAGTGCTTGAGGGAGTTTACCTACTCATAACTTAATTATTGTTTTACTCACATTTATCTATGTCAACCCTATCGAAGTCAACCCCAAACCCACTTTCTAGCAATTATTTTTCTTATTCATTAAGATTTATTTTGATCTATACCAAAACAATAATCTACTTTTTGAAATTCATCATATTCACTAGAGTCATGGTGAAATAAATCCCTTCACACCACTGGTGCTAGAGGACAAGATAAATATGTCACATGGGCTAACATTTTAGCCTGAGTCAACATTGTTAATTAGCCATGTTATTAGAGAATTCTGCTGTGCTGATCAGCATACATCAGCATACAAATCAACTTCAATGTAAGAACCAAAACCTTTCTCCAAATTTGGGGAGATACATGCAGTCTCCAACCTACCCCCACCTCCTTTCTGCCAGGGAAAGTTGGGAGACCCAGAGCCAAAGAAGGTTTTATTTTTGTAACATTACTCAATCAATTTAGAAGAGACATGGTTTAATTTGTAAATGAGATCTTCTTGCTTTAAAATGCACAGCACGAAGAGGGAAAGTCTGCAAAACCAGGGGAAGAGAAAGGAGCAGACAACATATTGAGTAGTGAGGGGAAGATTCAACATTAAAGGTTAAGACTAGCATCCAGTCCAGGATAAAAGAAGCTAAGAGAATTGGATGGTTCATTGAAACACACAGAAAGACAGGAGTCTATTCTCTTACATGGTTCTTTGAAGACAGAGATTAAATCCTAGAGGTGCTTGAGATTCAATGTCTTTTCCTCTGTTTGAGAGCAATGGCTCTGTAAGAGAGGAGATTTTCCTTCCTTGAACCAATCCTTTCTATTCTCTTTACCTATAATTTGGCAAATTCCATTTTTATCTACCTCTGGTTAATATTTACTTCTTTTATGTTTTAAGGGTCCATATGAGAGAAATCACTTCAGATTTTTTTTTATTCCTCATGGTGCCTAACACTATACTTGTATCTACTTATCATTTACTCTATTATATAAAGGCATCATTTATCTTAAAAATTATTTAAATTTCTTCAGGGCATTTCCAACTGGAAAAGATTAACAGAAGCTCCTCTGTAGCTGGTGTCACCTCCCAGTTTGGACATGTGCAAATAAGACCACGCTTATTAAGGAAAATACATTTTTACATACATAAAATCAAATTATATATCCAAATAGGAACTCTAGTGGCACAATGGTTAAGTGCTCAGCTGCTAACCGAAAGGTTGGCAGTTTGAACCCACCCAGCTGCTCCATGGGAGAAAGACCTGGGGATCCGCTTCTGTAAAGATTATAGCCTAGAAAACCCTATGGGGCAGTTTTATTCCGTTACATTGGGTCATTGTGAGTCGGAATTAGCTTAATAGCACCTAGCAACAACAACAATACATCCAAATAAGTAATGAATCATATAAACAATTTCTGAAAAGTATGAAAAGTAATTGCTTACCTAACAAAGGACCATGGCTTGAAGTCACACATTCTAAAACATACTAGAACCAAAACTGCATGGATCTTTTCAGGCTTGCTCTTTAACGTGTTCTGATTCATACCTAAAGGCATTCTACTGAGTATCATTGCTGTTTTATGATATTCCTCCTGTGAAGTTGAAATGTCAAGAACTCTAAGCACTTAGAACACAAACTGGTATTTCATAAGTATTCAGCATATCTTAATTAACATAATTATTATAATAATTACAATGATTATTATTACTCTGTCTAAATCCCTTTTTTTTTATTTCCTTCTCTATATTTGCATATAGAGATCCTTGGTGGCTAGCATCGATTTCTGTATTCCTTAGTTCAAAAGTCCATACAATTTGATGTATTTATATAAGCAGGAACATGTATAAAGAATAGGATGCAAGTATGGTTAAATAGTCAATGCTCAAATGCACCAAATGCATTCATGTTCCTATAACAAATTCCATTATGTCCAAACTGACAGTCACTTAGTCCTAAAGAGATAAAAACCAAAAATGCATTTTAGTAAGAATTTATTAAATTCCTCAGAATTCATTCAGTATATGAATAAATGCAAAAGCATTTATAATATATGAAGATGTATTAAAATAATAATATATGAAGATGTATAGAGGATTATATATTTTCATTCTTGAGGTCAAAGGGATTTTGATTCCTAAGAAGAAATAGAAGTGAAGAATGGTGATATTAATTCACTCAAAAAACTTATATGTTAGAGGTTAGAAGTAACCAAAAAAAATTACTAGGATAGACTATTTTAGTTATTGTATATATCAAGAAGGAGCCCTAGCTGCGCAGTGATTAAAGCACTCAACTGCTAACCAAAAGACCTGCGGTTCGAACCCACCAGCTGTTCCAAGGAGGTGTGGCAGTCTGCTTCCGTAAAGATTTTACGCCCTTGGAAACCCGATGGGGCAGTTCTACTCTGTCTTACAGGGTCACTATGAGTAGGAATCAACTCAATGGCAGTGGATTTGGGTTTGGGTATATTTCATAAGTGAAAGTCACACTACTGCTGACCTCTCAGATGTTAGAAATACTCCAAAATTAGAAGGCAAACTTACTTTTCCAATATGTATGTACCCTAATGGGTTCAGAGTCAAACCTTTGCCCTAAACCTTTCTTCTGTGGCTGATCTCTTAGGTGGTAATGAGGGGGTATGTGTTTCTTGTAACACTGATGCACACAAACCATTTGTAAAAGGCATCAATAATTAAATGAATGCCCACAGACTGTAGTAAGAATAACTTACATCTGAAATTTTGGAACCAAATATTTCAAAGAGCGTAATTAATAATCTAACTACTCTTCCTGAATCAGTCATTTCACTGTGCTGCTGAAATGTTATGTCAAAGCTGTAAGTTAGAAATGCTACTAAATGATTAAGTATCTAATTCCTCTTGTGTGCCTTTTCTCAATTGTTTGTAAAACTATGTGAAATAGGCTTCCGGGGAAATGGTAATATTAATGTGCATTTGTAGTAATTCATAGTGTTGAGTTATGTGAAGTAATAAAATGACATTCTCTCTAATTTATTGAGGGAAAAGCTTCTCATCAGGATCTAAAAGCTATGACATTTTTATAAGTAGTGAACTTACATTGAGACTAGCAGTCAGGGGCAAGGGATACTTATACATTTTCAGGTACCTTATATTTGTCATCATTACGTTTACTATCACTCATACTCAAGCCTCCTACCTATTACCAACTTATTTATTATAAGACAAAAACAAAATGATTGCAGCTATAAAAAAAAATGAAATAGATGTTCAAATATGAGCCACAATGGGGAAACTTGATTCTAGCTACAGCACGGTGCTTGAGGTACAGGTTATGCAGTTATTTACTTTTTTAATGGCATGATGTTATAGAAGTCTAAATGTAGACTATGCTCTGGACTGGAAAATACGTATCTAACCAATTATTAAACCTAATTATCCACTACATGTTAAGTGTCTTATAGGCATAATTTTACTCACCTTCCCCCAGGCTAATATGCTATTTACTGCAAAGTAGGAATATTGTTGAGTATAGTTTATTTTAATAGTATTCAAGTGTTCTGCAATTGATAATCACAGATTCTACAGAAAATAAAATGCCTAAGTGTGCTTTACATTTTGCAACTTCAGTAACATACAGTGCTTTCTGCCAAAAAAAAAAAAAAAAGTTGCAGACTTATGCTGTTAAGAACTGAAAAAGTTGTACAAAATCCACATTATACCAATCTGAAGGCAGAATTACTGGAGAACTGCTAATGCTATGAAGAATTGAGAATCCATGATACCAAGGAGCAGGGATAAGGGGCTAAGAAACTGAACACAGCTTTGAACAGCCTTAAAGGGCTAGGGAGACAGAAATTGGAGTGCAGAGGCATCAGGAGAAAGGGCTCTGGTAAATACCCCAGTTGGGACTCATGAATGTTAATATAAATTCCACTTAGCCAAACAAGATTTTATGTCAGATATGTTTACATTTGTATTTGCATATATACATACACATGTACATACATATACATACACACATACACATATTTCAGGATGAACCAAAAATAGACCAACTCTCGCTAAGACTGCATTGCAGTTCTGAATAAGCGTCATCTCTGACTGAACTAAATTAATATTATATACTCCTTCTCTCTGAATGAAAGAAGCAAAAGTGAATTCTCTTTTGATAACAAACAAAACACTATCCAGACGCTCAAATTACATCTAAAAATTTTTCACACACAATGGACAGAAAACATTTCATAAAAAATTATCAGGCATACAAACAAAAAAAGACCAAGTGACTGAAAGCCACATAAACAAAAAGACAACAGAAATAAACACAAGGCAGATAGAAATATTGGAGTTATCAGACATGGATATTAAAATAAAGTTCTAAATATGGTCACATGTTTAGATAACAAGATGCAGAACTTCAGTAAAGAACTACAAAAATTAACCAAATGGTAATTCCAGAAATTAAAAAATAACTAAAATTAAGTAGCATAATGTACCACTCTCGGTATATAATTATATCAAGTATCATACTATATCTAAATAAGAATAATACAACCCTTTTCCTAAAAAGATTAAAAAATATCAATGGCTAATTTTACAGAAAATCACTCCATTAATATATGAATCTCATCACTATGCTCAACTATATGTTCTGGCTTTCATTCTCCACCTATCAATGTATCATTTGTTATACATATGTGTCAGACCATTCAAAAATTTCATTTTTCCAAGTGCATTAAAAATGAGTACAGTTTGTGATAATACAGCAGTAAGAAGGTGTCATGGTTTGAATTATGTCCCCCAAAAAATGTGTGTATCAATTTGGCTGGGCCATGATTCCCAGAATCGGGTGGTTGGCTTTCGTTTTGTGACTAATTTTATGTTAAAGAGGATTAGGCTGGGAGTGTAATACCACCCTTACCCAGGTCATATCTCTGATCCAATGTAAAGGGAGTTTCCCTGGGGTGTGGCCTGCACTACCTTTTACCTTACAAGAGATAAAAGGAAAGGGAAGCAAACAGAGAATTGGGGACCTCATAGCACTAAGAAAGCAGTGCCAGGAGCAGAGCATGTCCTTTGGACCCGGGGTGCTTGCGCAGAGAAGCTCCTAGTCCGGGGGAACATTGATGAGAAGTTCCGACAGAGAGAGAAAGCCTTCCCCTGGAGCTGACGCCCTGAATTTGGACTTCTGGCCTACTTTACTGTAAGGAAATAAACTTCTCTTTGTTAAAACCATCCACTCATGGTATTTCAGTTAGAGCAGCACTAGATGACTAAGACAGAAGGTTACCCAGAGAGAATGCTAAAAATGCTAAATGAACCTAAAGATATTACTTAAAGTACTGACACCTTGCTACAGTTTCAAGGAGAATAAGTTAAAAGGTAGCAATTTTAATTTTATTAATTCTATTTACAACTTTAAGAAATCACATATCCACTACTTTTTATATAACAAGATACACACACACACACACACACACACACACACACACACACACACACAGAGTAAAACCTGGGAAAGCAGGAAAACCTGTCAGAGAAGGAAAACTCAAATATTTTCCACTAAAATGAGCGATAGAAAGTGGTAAAACTGCACCCTGTCAAAGGCGGAAAACTTTCCAGACGCAGAAAAAAAAGGGCGTCCCGTCGAGTTCCCGCTCTCACAGTATTCACTATATAAACAAAGATACATGAAAAAAGTCATCCACCATGGAAAATACTGTCAGATGTAATAGTACAGGAGTTACAAACTAAAATTATCCAAGAGGAGACTAGATATTATTCAACAAATGCAGCAATTATTTGATATGCTGCCATGCTTTTATTACTATTCTAGCCACTATGAGAACACCATTGAGCTTACGCATACACAAAGGAAATCATGCTTAATATCCGCATTGACTCTTTCAGTCTATATTACATATTAGAGTACATTATATTATTTTGTGTGTGCAAGTCTTATACTGGAAATTCCCAACTCACGTGTGTTAAATTCAAACACGTTTTCTACATCAGAAGTTTGTGATTGAAAAAGAAAACCATTAAGCAAATATATCCCCCCATGCTTTCTTTCTTTGAAACAACAGCACATAGTAATGGTTAAGAGCCAGATTGTCTGGGTTCAAGTTTCAGGTGTACCAACCAAAACCAAACCCATTGCCATCAGTCGATTCCGACTCATAGCGACCCTCTAAGACAGAGTGGAACTGCCTCATAGGGTTTCCAAGGAGCGCCTGGTGGATCTGAACTGCTGACCTTTTGGTTAGCGGCTCTAGCTCTTAACCACTTCACCACCAGGGTTTACTCCAGGTACACCAGGTATGAATCTAGACAATATGTTTAATTTTTCTCTGCCCAAGTTTCTTCATTTTTCAAAACCTATAAAATTACCTATTTCACAGGATTACTATGAGGATTTAATGAATTAATGTATGTAAAGGGCTTAGAAAAATTTCTGGCACTTGGTAAGCATTGTATGTTTGCTGCTGTTCTCATGACCACTACTATAATTATTACTGCTACTATTATTAGTAACATTACTACTCTTATTCATGTCCCTCTGCTCACTCAGTATGTATTTCCCATCTTCTTATGCCTGGATAAATATTTCTCATTTTTTAAAACCTGACTAAAAAAAGTATCCTGAATCCCTGGAAGAAATAACCCTTTTCAGTGTTCCCATAGCACTCTGTATACCTCACCTCTGTCATTGTGAACCAAATTATATTGACAATATCTATATGAATATATAATTTCCCCTCACACACCCTCCTCCTTCCCCCTTTCTCATCCCATAAGGCCATAAATTCCTCAAGGTCAGTACTCTGGTCTTTCTCAATTTGCTTCCAACCACGGAGACAGAGCTGTGCCAATGGTCCCCAAGACCACTTCCCAGGTTCAGTGATTAGCTACAAGGACTCACAGAACTCAGCATATAGTCATACTCACATCTAAAAATTACAGTTAAAGAACACAAAGCAAAATCAGCAAAGGGAAAATGTACATTGGATAAAGTCCAGAAGAAACTAGGCACAAGCTTCCAACAGTCCCCCACCCATGGAGTCATACAGGATACACTTAATTCCTCCAAAATCAAAATGTGACAACACATGTGAAGTGCTACCTACCAAGGAAGCTTATTAGAGATCAGTGTCCAAGGTTTTTACTGGGGGCTGCCCATGTAGGCACCCTCTGTCTAGCATTTAGCAAAATTCCAGACTCCCAGGAGAGCAGGTATTCAACATATACCACGTTGTTTGTACAAACAGTCTATGCATAGTGAACCACTCTTACCATTTATGAAAAGTATTATATGAACAATAGATGGAGAAAAGATTCAAGTTGTCAAGGATTTCATTTTACTTGGATCCACAACCAATACCCAGGGAAGCAGCAGTGAAGAAATGAAATGACGCATTGCATTGCAATGCTACAAATCTGCTGCAAAAACCTCTTTAAAGTGTTAAAAAGCAAAGATGTCACACCTTGAGGACTAAGGTGTACCTGACCAAAGCCATGGTGTTTTCAATAGCCTTATTTGCATGTGAAAGCTGGACAATAATAAGGAAGACTGAAGAACCAACGCCTTTGACTTGTGGTGTTGGCGAAAAAATATTGAATATACCATGGACTGCCAAAAGAACAAACAAATCTGTCTTGGAAGATATACAGCCAGAATGCTCCTTAGAAGCAAGATGGCGAGACTGTCTCACATACTTTAGACATGTTATCAGGAGGACCAGTACCTGGAGAAGGACATTATGCTTGGTAAAGCGGAGGGTAGGCGAAAAAGAAGACCCTCAGCAAGATGGACTGACACAATGGCTGCAACAATGAGCTCAAGCATAATAATGATTGTGAGGATGGCGCAGGACCAGGCAGTGTTTTGTTCTGTTGTACACAGGGTCACTATGAGTCAGAACTGACCAACAGCACCTAACAACAACAACAACAACATTATATCAAATGTCAAAAAAGTTCGGCAGTTTGAGTTAAAAAATTACATGTGGCAGGAAAATTCTTACTTGACTGTTACTGCTGTGATATGATCTTGCACTTTCTGGACATGAATGACTTTCTTATGTGCATTTTTCTTGGTTCTTTCAAAACCTATTATTGCTGGAGATCTCTTACCTGTAGTTCTCTTCAAGGCTCTAAAATGAAGTCACCGAAGTCAGGAGACTTGAGGCCTTGTCCATAAATTTAAGCCCTTTCTGATAGCATTTACTTTCTCCCACTCTTTAATCCCTATATGCATTTTGCTTCCTCCTTGTCCTTTCCACTTTCTTCAAAGAATCCTCCTCCAACTCTGTCATCTTCCCACCATTTCTCTCCTAACCTTTCTGAAACTCCCATTGCAGGGCCAAAAATCCCAGAAAACCTTTACCTCCTCACAGAAAACTCTCTGCCTTCCTTCTTTCCTCATACACTTCTGCCCCGTTCTCTCTAGACCAATGAAGCATTACCAAAAAAATTTCTATGTCACAGTTATTATAAGACCGGTGATATCGACTTTGGAAAGAATTCTAGGAATATTATTTTGGTCATTTTCTAAGAGGTAAAGTTTTATATCACAGATATCCAGTCATAATAGATGTCCCAGAGTAGGTAGATGCTCTAAGGCAAGACTTACTGAGGTAGGCACAAACATGTCACATAAGCGAGGAAATCTGCCATACAGTAGACCTGGATTCCCAGACTGTTAGCCAAGAGAGGCCTACAACAGCCCAGCCCCTATTTAGTAAGATGCACTGTTTTATTCCACTTCCTTATCCTCTGCCACACCGCCAACACTCTAGAGGCTAGAGCCCCACAAAAGGGAGGAGGTGCCCCAAAGCTGCCATCCATCTGACTTCTCTGGTTATAAGTATTCCAAACCAAAACCAAACCCACTGGCATCAAGTTGATTCCGACTCATAATGACCGTATAGGGCAGAGTAGAACTGCCCCACTGGGTTTCTAAGCCTGTAAATCTTTATGGAAACAGACTGCTACATCTTTCTCCTGCAGAACCTATCTTTAAAACTTATCTTCTATACCCGAGTTCAAACATGGTGGCTGTATTAGTTTCCTAGGGCTGCCATAACAAAGTATCACAAAGTGAGTAGCTTTAAACAACAGAACTTTTATTGTCTCACAGTTCTGGAGGCTGGAAATCTGAGATCAGGGTGTGGCCATGTTGATTCCTTCTGAGGCTTTGAGGGAGAATCTGTTCCATGCCTCTCTCCTAGCTTCTGGGAGCTCCAGGCATTCCTCGGCCTGCAGCTGCAGCATCACATGGTATTCATCCTCTGTCTCTGTAGCAGTATCTTCTCTTTTATAAGGACAACAGTCATATTGGATTAGAATCCGCCTACTGTTAGCCTCATGTGAACCTAACTATTAACATCTCCAAAGGCCCCATTTCCAAAAAGGGCCACATTCACAGGTACAGGGGTTAGGGCTTTAACATCTTTTGGGGGTACATAATTTAATGTGTAACAGCGGCTCAGAGAACACATACTGTCAATAAATGTTTTTGGCAACCTATTCAAAGAGAAACCTTACGAAAAAGTTTGGACGATAAGTGAATGCATTTTGTGTATGTTGGGGGAGGAAGAGTGGGAAGCAGGAAGGGAAGGAGGGAAGCCACTGAACTAGAGGTTTGCATTCCATTTTAAGAGACTGTTTTAAGAATCTAGGCAACAGATGCTGATTTTGTAGCACAGGGAATTGAGAAGAAGAAATCATTCCAAGTTCCAAAAGAAAAATTAACTACATTTGAAAGCAAGAGAATATTCAGATTTGGGAACTGCAAAGAAATAATTATTTTCGAAAGAAATGATATGCTTATCTGTGTAGAAACAGTAAAATGTACATTTCTGCTCATCCTACCTCAATTAACTTACTAGAAAATATTGAATCATTTTCAGCAATCATATGTGATTTAATATCTTCCACACTCTCACTCCTACTAGGCTTTAGATAAAGTGAAGCTCTTTGAAGTTCTTTGAAAGTATTCATTATTGGGATAAAGAAAATTAGCATGCAGAAAATTATTCTTGATTAGGCTAAGATCATCTGAAAAAATAATACAGGAAAATTTTGAATAGCATTTTTCTTACTAAGTGTGCAGAAACTCTCATACTCAATATTATACAAAAGAAATTTATTTTGAATAAATATGAAGAAAATATGGCATTGTGAGAGCAATGGTCATTTATTCATAACTAGCAGATCTGATTTCTAATATCTATAAAGATGTTCTTTTTACGCTGACTACCCTTGGAGATCTGGTGGTGAAGTAGTTAAGAGCTCAGGCTGCTAACCAAAAGGTCCATAGTTTGAATATACCAGCTGCTCCTTGGAAACCCTATGGGGTAGTTCTACTCTAGCCTATAGGGTTGCTATGACTATGGAATTGACTCGACAGCACACAACAACAACAACCTTTAAAAGCACAGAATTAAAGTATAATGAGTATACAGTAAGCTAAAAAAATTCCATCTCTGAAAACACTGTTAATAATTTGCTTACGTTTATTTTATCCCAGGTGACGCATTCACAATTTCACCATGTATAGCCATTTCAGAATTTATAAATCAATCAATACAAAACCCTACTTAAATAAATTATGAAACTTCTATCTGGGTACTCAGTGCATCGTGAAAATATTATAAAGAAGAATCTCAACAGCGAATTAACTACTGCTTATCTCTATACATTAAATATTATATGTGATTCTACAGATACAATGACAATAATTATATATATTATAATCACTTATAATTATCATTTTGAATTTTTCTATTCATGTTCAGAGTCATCCAGGGAAGACAAAAAAGACTGTCAAAATACATTTAAGATGCTATATTTATACAATACATAAATATTTGGGTTAATATGAGTTTACATGATTTAATTCATATAAGTGCCTAAAGTCAACCCTAAGACCTGAATCCTCTATTTTTTTTTAATCAAAAAACACTGGAAAAATTAATATTACTTTATTTTATATCATATCAGTCAGATATCTATCTATGACTATATTCATCTGAATAGACTGTTATACCGCAGTAACAACCTCCAAAATCTCAGTTACTTCAAACAGCAACAATCCATTTCTCATTCATACTGCACATCTATTCAGATCGGCTGTGGCAATGTTCTGTGTTTTTCTCTCTCTGAGGCTCAGGCTGAGGGAGGCTCCACCTCCATATTTCGACAGTTGCCAAGGCTTTTAAATGTTTGCTTGTGCTCACATTCCATTGACCAAAGCAAGTAATACGGCAATACCTAACCCATTCAGTTGGTGGGGGGTGTCAGTCATATCATGTGCCCAGAGGTGGAGAGACAATAACATTTTGTTGATAGCACTAATGACTACTATAATAGCTAAATATATGCCAAGTACTATGGCAGTTATTATAGACATCCATACTGTAAACATACAAGGATAGTCCCTTTTTGTTTTGTTTTTTTATATGTTGTCAATACTATGTAAAGTCTTTAATTTTCATCTTTTATTGTGTTCCCCCCAACTCTTTCCCCTAAAAAGTTATTAGAAAATGGTTCTTTAGTTGAAAAAGAAAACATGAGAGAGTTTCATGATGGAAAGAGATATAAATTACTTTTATTTCTTTCATCTATAGATTAAACAGCAAACTGGAATCACATTATTCTTGGTACAAGTAATCCATAACTACTCTTTTTCTTAGTACATTGATCCTTTCAATGAACAACATTTATTTAGTTTCTACAATGTGTAAACTCTGAGCTAGTTGTTATGGAAGATTTCAGAATGAATATAAATTTTCCTACCATGAGACAAAGTATGGCTAATTTGAGGAAGTGAAAGAAGCCTGGCTTTGGCTTTAATGCAAAGAGAAAGAGTAATTCTAGCTGAAGCTGGAGAGGGTGGCACAAGCCAGACCATGAGTATTTATATTTGTCTCAGTAGCCACAAAAATTTTAAACAGGAAGGTAATATGTTCATGTTTTGCTCATTATTAAAGATTGTTCTGAATGCTTCATATATACACATATGTATATATTAGGAAGATTTATATTTATAACAAAAAGTATTTAAGAATCTAAATAACTATTACATAATATTTTTCAGTAAAAATGCAAGAATATTGTTGACTACAGTTACCTTTTGCTTGAGAGATAGAGATTATGGGAAATCTAACCCAATTTCAATTTTGTTTAACAGTAATATATACATAATGTGTAAAATTAGGTACTTAGATTCAGTGCTTTCAGAAGCAGATATTGTTCACATTAATTTTCTAAAAGAGTATGCTATTAATGGAAAAATATAAGTGCCCACCTCAGAAGGTCATGAAATACATCAGTGAAATAAAAATGTCTCCATGCTTTTTCAACCAAGTTAGATACTTCAAGCAGCTCACTACTATAAAGACTTTTTTTTTTTTTTTTTAATGACAAACAGCTTTCAGTTGGAAGTATAAAGTTAGATTATCTCTTATAAATTTTGGTATTAGGGAGAGACAAATCTATATTCAGGCAGAAACAAGAACATGAAATATCTTGTAGCTACTGAAACCAAATCCTAGGCATTACGTTATCACAGTGATTTAGCGGATGCTATCATTACCATATTGGAGGAAGACTCATTAACAACCCGCGTTATGCACATGACACAACCTTGCTTGCTGAAAGTGAAGAGGACTTGAAGCACTGACTGAGGAAGATCAAAGACCACGGCCTTCAGTATGGCTTACACCTCAACATTAAGAAAACACGAATCCTCACAACTGGACCAACATCATGATAAACGGAGAAAAGACTGAAGTTGTCAAGGATTTCATTTTACTTGGATCCACAATCAAAGCAGCAGTGAAGAAATCAAAAGACACATTGCACTGGGCAAATCTGCTGCAAAAGACCTCTTTAAACTGTTGAGAAGCAAAGATGTCACCTTGAAGACTAAGGTGCGCCTGACCCAAGCCATGGTATTTTCAATCACATCATATGCATGCCAAAGCTGTACAATGTATTCCAGATGCCTTTGAACTGTGGTGTTGGTGAAGAATATCAAATATACCACAGACTGCCAAAAGAACAAACAGATCTGTCTTGGAAGAAGTATAGCCAGGGTGCTCCTTGGAGGCAAGGATGGCGAGACGTCTTACATACTTTGGACATGCTGTCAGGAGGGATCAGTCCCTGGAGAAGGACATCATACTTGGTAGAGTACAGGGTCAGCGAGAAAGAGGAAGACCCACAATGAAATGGACTGACACAGTGCCTGCAACAATGGACTTAAGCATAATAATGATTATGAGCACGGCGCAGGACCGGGCAGTGTTTTGTTCTGCGGTGCACAGGGTCACTATTAGTCAGAACTGACTCAACGACTTCTAACAATAACACCACCACCATTACCATAGCAGAAGTACTGTGAGGCTGGTTATTATTTAGACCTTAGCTAGAAGCACATGTCTGCCTTCTGAACTGAATAGTTAACAACTAAGTGGGTTCTCATTTGTTCTCTCACAAAAAAAAAAAGTAAACTTGAGAAAAACACCTTTTCTTTATTCTACCACCACATATTTTCATCCCATTATGCTTGATAAGAATTAACCACATTTACAGTATAGTAATGAATTTGCACTTGTAGTTTTATGAGGAAGTATTATTTGATTAATAAAATGTTCCAGTGATATTAAGATATACAGATAAAAAAGTACTGTTTCGAAGGGAAAAAAAGACTAAGAAAGGAAAATTTAGTCATGAGAACTGATTTTTAGAGAGTAATCTCTCCACTTCTTCAAATAAATTTCAAATACAGTAGTGGATAGTCCATAAAGATCTTCCTTGTGAAGCATTAATTTTTCTATATTGTAGCATTACAACCTGCATATAAGCAAAGAAACTAAAAACTTAAGTTTAAACACACTTTAAATACTTTAGATAATATCAAACCCAAGAGCCATAATTTGAGACACTATGTGGATTTAAAGAAAATGTATTCCAGATATTCTTATGAATGGAGAAGTCTGTAAATTATGCTCTAGCATTGTCCACATTAAGAAATGGCAGAAGCCAGATATTTAAAACATCAAAAAATACGGAGGACAATGAGATTTTTTTCAGAGCACATCTACTGAGTCCATTTCAGCTATGATGTTGGAAGCTATGCCACTGGTATTTCAAATACCTGCATGGTAGACAGGTTTCAGCAGAGCTTCCAGACTAAGACTAGGAAGAAAAATCCTAGCAATCTACTCTAAAAATTAGTCAATGAAAACCTATCGTTCACAAAAAATATTGTCTGATATACTGCTAGAAGATGAGCTCCCTAGGTTGGAAGCCATTACACAATAGCTGTAACAATGGACTCCAACATACCAACTATCATGAAGATGGCGCAGGACCAGGCAATGTTTTGTTCTGTTATACATAAGGTCACCATGAGTTGGAGCCCAATCGATTGCATCTTAACAAGAGTCCATTTATGTATGTTTATTTGTCCTCACCTCTAGTTTTTATTGTTTTTAGGGGGAGTGGGAAGAATGATTTTGATGTGAAAGGAGAAGGAAGGAGAGGGGAGGAAGTCTATCTTAACCCCATGACCTACCCAAGTTTGAAGCATGGAGAAGGTTTCTTTATAGGTTAGAAACTGTCTCTCACATGGGAAGGAAGATATGCAGGATAAGAGAAAATACTTTTGGGCTACAAATTTATCCAGCCATTCATTAAACACTTACAAGTACCTACTGTGTGCCATTCCAATGTGAGGATTTTAGTTTTCTTTACAAAAACAAAAATCCTCACAACTGGACCAATATCCAACACATCATGATAAATGGAGGAAAAAAATGAAGTCGTTAAGGATTTCATTCTACTTGGATCAACAATCAATGCCCACAGAAGCAAAGCAGTCAAGAAATCAATGTATTGCATTGGGCAAATCTTCTGCAAAAGACCTCTTTAAAGTTCTAAAAAGCAAAGATGTCATCACTTTGATGACTAAGGTGCACCTGACCTAAACCACGATCTTTTTAATCACCTCATATGCATGTGAAAGCTAGACAATGAAAAAAGACAGAAAAAGAATTGACACATTTTGACACATTTCAATTGTGGTGTTGGCAAAGAATACTGAAGATACTGTGGACTGCCAGAAGAACAAACCAGTCTTAGAAAAAATAAAATCAGAATGCTCCTTAGAATTGAGGAGTCTTGCTTACTTTGGATATGTCATCAAGAAAGACCAATCCCTAGAAAACGTAAAGCAGAGGGTCAGTGAAAACGAGGGAAACCCTCAATAGCATAGACTGACCCAACAGCCACAACAATGGGCTCAAACATAGCAAAGATCATGGAGATTGCATAGGACCGGGCAACATTGGGTTGTGTTATACATAAGGTCACCATTAGTGGGAGCTGACTCCCCAGCAACTAGCAATATGTCATTCCAAATAATGATAGGAAAGACACACATGCTGCTTTCAGGTAGTTCATTGTGTAAAAGGGAGTTGAAAAAAAGTGCAATTTCATGAGATTAATTTCAATAATATGCACACACATCAATTACTAAAGCAGCACAAGAGTTAGCAACTTGAGAAGGGGAAAGGGCATTCAACGTAGAGAGAAGAATGCAAATAGACACGCAGAGACAAGAAAGGACATTGAATCACAAAACTGAATTGCAAACACCTTGGTATATGTGGAATACAGGATTGTGAGAAAATATAGGGAAATATGAATGATGGGTAGGCATGAATTTTAATGCTGTGCTAAAAAGTTTGCTATTATAAACAAAGCAATAAAAAGCCATCAAAGGATTTTTTTCATATAATAATAACATACATCGGATATTTTATATTTTAAAAAACACCTAATTCTAGGAAAAGAAAATCAAGAAAAGGTCAAAGAACAAAACAAAAATTATATAATTACAACACCTAAAGATAGAAATGAAATAAAAATTAAGACCTTTTTTCAAGGGGAGAGTAACACTACTACAATGCCAATAGCACACTGGAAAAAAACAGCAACAATTCCTTAATTACTAAAAAACCCAACTGGAACTACAGAAGAATTTTGAAATAGAAAAATGATATCACATCATACTTATAAGATTACTCTAGCAATAGCAGGGAGGAGAAAGCTGAGGTGGGGTGGGGGCAAAACTAGAAAGAAGCAATATGAGTAATTGGAAACCCAGTGTAACAATC
Source organism: Trichechus manatus latirostris (assembly GCF_000243295.1). NCBI lineage: Eukaryota > Metazoa > Chordata > Mammalia > Sirenia > Trichechidae > Trichechus > Trichechus manatus. The sequence continues at coordinate 1,543,259 of NW_004444178.1, forward strand.
CCAGAAAGGAATGATTAAGTCTTCCAGAGGAGACCCCATGAAAACAAGAATTCTTTATTCTTGTGTTTCCTATATTAAAATACACAAAATTACAATAATTAACCCTGATTTATACTGAGTCTCTTTTATACAGCAATTTAGTAACTTTAAAGCCTTGAAGCTATGACAAAACCATTAAAGGCTAATTCCTGACAGTTTCTCTAAGAAGAGATTTTCTAAGAGTTGTGGTCTGAGGTACAGGGATAGAGACAAGGAAAGGGAGTAAGGAACAAGAATTCAAGAAACAGCTGTGTAATCATTTTTAATGCTGCCTGATGAAAATCTGGCTGTCTACATTCCCAACTATCCCCTGGAACATTATTCAGAAATATTAGACCTTCTGGAAAACAAAACATAACCTCCTTTTCTGACTGAGTCTAAGCTAAACTTAGATATTTGGGAAAGGTTGCTTCCTACCATCCATGGAAAACAAGAACTAAATTGTGACCTCACATAGACTAATAAACTGGACTTGACCAAGCAGTTATTTTGTTCCCAGTGCCACACTGGCAATCTAAAGAGTACACCACTGTCAGGGCCACAGAAAGTCTAGTCTGTATCTTCGTAAATCACCCAATAATTTATATAAGTAAAATCTTTCTAAAATGGGCAACAGGAATGAATATCCCTGGAAATAAAAAAGAATATAGGGACAACACACAGCCAAAAATGGTTTATAGACAAAAGGACACAACGTCCCATTCATTCTGCATTAGTGAGGATGATTCTGGTGTTCACTGTTAAGATCTGTTTGCAATAGTTATTTAGATCAGTGCTCCTCAAAGTGTGATCCATAAACAACTAATATCAACGCTGGTTATAGAGGGGAAAAGTTCTGTTGCAAATGTTTGAACTATGGAACAGACATTTAGTGTTTCTGAATGGTAAGAAAGGTTTGGTCTCAAACATTTAAAGATGAAAATTTGGACATCTAGACCTGCTAATTTGTCTGATATTTTCAGTATCTTTAATGATCTTAATACCAAAAACCAAAACCAAATCCAATGCCATCAAGTTGATCTTGACTTGTAGCAACCCTACAGGACAGAGTAGAACTGCTCCATAAGGTTTCCAAGGAGCGGCTGGTGGAATTGAACCATTGACCTTTTGGTTAGCAGCCAAACTCTTAACCACAATATGTCAATTCAGTTAAGGAATGTAACATTTTCAATGATAGATAACATTTAAAGAAAAAAAGTGAGAAGTGTAGAAGGACAGAGTTTCTACTGATTGGCATGACAAGATCTAGAACAATTTAACAATTGCCAGTGAAGTCTTGATACTGCATTATCTGAAAAAGATTACAAGAGACACCTTACAATTTGATGTAGAATTTTGAGTTTTATTTTCCATCAAAAGAAGATCCATATATATGAAAGTCACAGATATGGAATTAATTTATTAAATCAAATGAATTTAAATTTAAGCAAATCTTTGTAAAGTTGTGGGAAGTGACAACTAATGGATTGAAAATGATTTCTTGAAAATACCACATCACTTCCTGCATTTAGGATGAAAGTTAAAAATGAATATTCTGAATTTTCTAAAATTGCTTTAAAATTTTTTTCTTTATTCCCATCAACACACCCATAATACTAGTTTTTCTATCATGAGTGTCACTGAAATATGAAAACAGTATAGACTATTTCCCCTTGTGAGTAGTATAGCCATCAATCCAATCGAGTTTAGATTAGTTCATTCATCACATTGAAAACTCATTCATCACTTGAAAACTTTAAATATCAATTGTGATGGTTAATATATGTCAGCTTGGCTAGGCTATGATTCTCAGTGGTTTGGCAGACACTGGATTTGGTGCTTTTCCATAATGTAGTATAATGTAATCACGTTCCATGATGTGATCTGATGTGATAAACCAATCAATTGAAAGAGAAGTTTCCTTGCATGTGTGGCCTGCCTCTCGTATATAAATGTTCTGGCAAAGCTCGCTTTCACTCTAGACTCTGCACTTTTCTTCACTTGGTCTCTGGTTCTTGGGACAAAAGTCAGCAGAAGTCTCCAGCCTGCTACCTGACCTGCAGATTTTCAGATTCACCAGTCCCTGTAAGCCCATGAGCTAGCAGAGGTCTCCAGCCTGCCACCTGACCCACAAATTTGGGACTTGCCAGCCCTATGATTGTGAGCTATTTACTTGAATTTCTCTCTGTACACACGGTTCACTGGTTTTGTTCCTCTAGAAAATCCAGACTAAGACATGGATATACTAAGAGATTAAATTGTTCATTATGTGTTGATAGTGAGGAATCCCTATTTCCTTCATAACTGTTAAGATATGATTACACAACAAAAAAGTTATACGTGTAATAGTGATTCTCTGTACTGAGTGATTCTCTGTACTGACATGTATCCTGATGTACCATTTCCAATGTGTATGCATAATTTCCTTTTTTCCCGGGATATTTGTTCTGATCATCCTACTTAAATTTTATGATTATTTAAACAAATAAACTGAACTTCTATCTTGGAGGTCTTTTTTTCTTCATTTCAGATTTCTAAATAATCCATTTCCAGTGCATCTTACAAAAGTATTGGTCCAAGAGTGGTTGGGAAAAATAGTTAATTATTTCTAAGAGTTTGAGAAGCACTGGTTTATTCAGACCATCTACTTCCCAACCCACACACATCTCTGCCTCACATACCCAAGGTATCAGAACGTTGGTGGGAGCCAAGAAAATGTTCTGAATCTCAATCATTTCCCTTTATGATACCTAAAATATTTGTTAAGATATCACGTATGTGACCAAACTCTTTCTGGAGATCATTTGTTTTTCTTTATGATTTATACCTCCCTCCTCCATTCTAAGCAGGGACTGAGGCCCTTAGCATTTCCTTACCTCAGATATTTTTGCTAGGCATAAAAAGTTAAGTCAAAAAAAATTTTTTAAGAGCTTAAACTCAAGGAAAAGATTCATCTACGCATCTCAAGTCACACAGATAGGAGAAATGCCTTTGAGTGAAGTAAAAGAGAACCCCACTAAAGTTGTACAGGTTAAAAAAGAAGTGAGGGTATAGTCAAGAAAACTAAAAAGCTGCAACCTAGTCTGACTAGCCAAAAATTACAATGGCAGCTCACTGCATTATGTGGTTTATTTCTAACTAGAGGGCTGCTAAGTGGTATAGAAATGACCAGACATCTTAGAAGAGACCATGATGTTAATTTGATCTTTTCTGAAGGTCAAATATGGCTACTATCAGCAATCGCATGT
>NW_004444178.1:1547034-1548813 GCF_000243295.1 Trichechus manatus latirostris
CTAACTACCTGATTAAATTCTTAATACCCTCATTTTGAAAGGTAAAAATTGAAGGTAAGAATACAATATTTAAGGAACTCATTTACGTGCCAGACATTGTTCTGGGCACTTTACATATTGCAAAGTAAAGGTCAGTTAATTTTTAAATGTAAAATTATTGACTACATATAGGTTCTAATTTATGAAACATTCTAGATATCGAAAAGATACACTTGAATAGAAACCAAGCAACATTCTAAATATCTATTAGTATAGAAAAAAATATCAAATTACTCACTTCAGAGATCTTTTTTTAAATAATCTCTAGATCTCTCTATGAACCTTTAACCTCAGAGCTTTCTACATAGGATGAATGTTGGCACGAAATCTGCAGAAGAGGTTGATGAAAGGACCAGAAGTTCATATTCTGCTTTCTCCCCCCTGTAACACTCGCTGTGAACACAATCTTCTGTGGACCTCTAGACCTCTGAGAAGAGCAAGGCAGGTAAAAGGGAAAAATGCAGTAGGAAAGTGGATATAAGGCTGGAACGTAACTCTTAAAATAATTATTCCAAAATCAATGAGGGTGATTTAGCCCACCAAAAGATCAAGACTATTATCACAGTCAACCCCTAACTATAGATTCGTATCTCAGAACTTCACAGAACCATCTTAGTGCTCAGGATTCTATTATAGTACCCCTGTATGAGAGTCAAGGGAGGTAATTACAAACCATAGGACCTGACCAGGATGATACATTAATTCTTTTTGGAATGGGTTTTTTTCAGAATGGAATATACACTTACCGAAGACTGCTATTTTCTGTTAAACATCCTGCTCGGCAAAAGACATTTCTGAAACTCTTTCCATGTGGCTCATATTGTGGCCAATCTCTCTTAAAAAACATCTGGTCAGTTTAAATTCTAGTGTCCTGTGTGTATGTTTAATTGTTTTGCTTTTTGTCCTGTTTTTACTATCTCAAACCAGTACTCTAAAGGTGGAACAGAAGGTAATCATGGGAGACAAGTTCGGTTTAATTAACTTTCATTTATTCTTTCTGTGATAGTATTGAAAAATGGCACAATTCCTGTTACTGCTGAATAAAGATGAAAATTTGGCACTTGTTTTGTTAGCTATTATTAATTCAAAAATGGTTGCAGCAGTACATTGACAGGGAACTGCCAAAAATTGAAGCCAGATTCAGAAGAGGACGCGGAACAAGCAATATCGTTGCTGATGTCAGATGTATCTTGGCTGAAAGCAGATAATAGCAGAAAGATGTTTAGCTGTGTTTTATTGACTATGCAAAGGCACTTGACTGTGTGGATTATAACAAATTACGGATAACATTGGGAAGAATGGGAAATTCAGAACACTTCATTGTGCTCATGAGGAACCTGTAGATCGACCAAGAGGCTGTCACTCAACAGAACAAGCGGATACCGCAGGGTTTAAAGTCAGGAAAGGTGTGCGTCAGGGTTGCATCCTTTCACCATACTTATTCAATCTGTATGCTGAGCAAATAATCCAGGAAGCTGGACTATATGAAGAATGTGGCATCAGGACTGGAGGAAGACTATTAACAACCTTTGATACGCAGATGGCACACCTTGCTTGCTGAAAAGTAAAGAGAGGACTTGAAGCACTTACTGATGAAGATCAAAGACTAAAAGCCTTCAGCATGGATACACCTCAACATAAAGAAACAAAAATCTTCACAACTGGACCAATAAGCAACATGATAAACAGAGAAAATATTGAAGTGTTGAAGTTGTCAAGGACTTCATTTTACTTGGATCC
>NW_004444178.1:1549511-1555790 GCF_000243295.1 Trichechus manatus latirostris
CTTACATAGATAAGAAAACCAAAGCACAGAGACTTTGAGAAGCCTACCCACTGCTACCCAGTTCACAAAGGGCAAAGAAAGAATTCAAACCCACTCAGTCTGGCTTTATAACTCCATGCACATAGCCACTATGTCACACTGCCTTTATTGAGACTTCCTTATGTTGGTAAATTTTTCCAGGTTATCAGTTGTTAGAAGCAAAACATTAAAAAGAGAAAGAGCTCATGGGTTGCATTAAGGATAAAGGAAAAGAGTGATGTACTTTTCAGAAGATATTTATAAAGTGTGCTCTGGTGTAATCAGCAATTTTCCAGAAACAGGATTATCTAGGCCAGCCTTCCAAAATGCCAATTGAATTTATCAGAACCATTTTCTTAATATCCATAAGGCAAGTAGCAAATAGGAGATATTATTAGATACTGCCAGTTAAAGAACAATTAAAATGCACTCAGTTTTATATAAATAATTCAACAAATATTGGCAATTCAGAGTTGTGAACCAGATGAATACAAACTATGAATCTTTGATTAAGATTCGCAGAACTGTCTGTTTTTAATGAGTCAATTTTGGAAGCGCTTTCTGTAAAAGTGACTCAGGGAGAAAATAGCAGTGCATAATATATAGCAAATACCCACTATGAGGCAGAAGTTGAGGAAAAGTAGGTCATGCTTTCATACTTAGCAATCTAAGGAAAACACAGCATACAAATCTAAAAAGTTGTTTATATTCATATAATAATTTCTAAACTAATTTCTTCTGTTATTTCACAGGAGAGAACTCTTCGGGAGTTAAATAGCTCCCAGAGTCATACCCTTTTTCTTATTTTAAATCCCACAATCCACTCTTCTCATAGGTAAAATATTTAAAAGTTAAATGTTAAGCATTTACTTACATGCCACAAATAAGTGTCTTGAGTTGCTTTTTTTAATTTCTGTTGGCCTGGTAGGTTTTGTTTTCATTAACTTGCCAATATTTAGAAGAGTCTGATCAACTAGAGACTATTCAGATGAAAACAGGAAATGATATCGAGCGGTCTGGAAATTACGCCACTCCAGGGATGAGTTATATTTAACATAAAGAGATAACAGAGGGATCCTTGCATTATTTCTGAATACTTGAAGAGAAAATATGTTTCCCAGTTGCTTCTGTTACAAGATGTTAAAAGGGGTTTCCGAAGTGAGTTCCCAGACAAGGAACCTTCATGTCATTAGCATGTAGATAAACTAATGCTTTTCTGAATTTGTGAACTATACTCTAAGCCCTTAACTATCAGATATTTTCAATGTCTAAATAGCAAGTGCTGAATTAGCACTTTCTGCTGTATCTGAGTAATACAGCTGTTTCTTTCATAGTGTCAGAAAACTTCACAAAATGTAGACTGGCACAAAAATTTAGTTAGTTGTAATTACATATAAAATTATATAATTTAAGAGACACAGTTAAAATCATCTGTTGACAATCTTCAGGATTTTATATTTACCTATAGTGAAAAAATGATAAAGTTTTTTTTTTTTCCATTCAATAACAACTGTATGAACAAGTTCAAAATATAAACATGGCTAATTTGTAGTAAATAATTCCAACTTAGTCTATTAAAGGAAAAAATATCAAAGAGTAGAATAAACATGGACAAAATTAAAGACCAATTTACATGATATATGCATTATATTTACACATTATTTTTTAACGAAGCAGCAAATTGCTATTTACTCTCAAACTTATGGTCAACTAAATTTAGCTCTCTAGTTGATACCCAGAATCATTCTGAACTATTTTTTAAAAATTACACATTGATCAAAATTTGAGAGACATCTACGAAGGGCTTGAGAACTCAATGTTCTATGCCATACCAGTAGAGAACCATTATATTTGATCAACAACAAAATAGCTATTATTTCTGCAACCATGATATACTATGTTATAATACAAATTTCCCATTGACTGACCCTCATATCTCTTTATTACCAACTCTGTTTTTATCACTATTATTTACACTGAACAGAATACAGGAGAAAGAATATGGCATCTGTGCCTAAAGGAGTTTGCATTTTAGTTGGATTTTTAACTCACACTTGCATGACTTACAATTATAAAAGATTATTCATAATTATTTGATAAGTAGTGAAATGTGGTGAGGGCTGTAGCAGAAAAAATTTAAAAGACATTATTGATCAGGCAGAACTTAATCTGATCTTTTAGGATGTTTAAAATAGCCAGAGAATAGAAAGTAGAGCATGTTCTAAACAGAATTACTACTTTAAAAAAGGGTCAAAGGGCAGAAATAACAATGGCACTTTCTAAGAGCAATGGGGTAAAGATCTGATGGGGGTGGTATCTTATTAGAAAGCAGGGGATATAAAGAGAGGGGGGCTAATATAAGTTGAGAGCTGTTAGTATAACCTCTTTGCTAAATCTTTGGTTTGAAATGATGGTTTAACAAAAACATTCTTTGCAATTAGCAAAGTACAAGAGTCTCCCCAAAGAATGACAATGTTTCTCTGTCCTTGAAATACTGACCACACTTTTTTCTGTATCGTGCAAACTTCAAGCACAGAAATCCTAATGAATCTCAATTCTTACATGGTATAATCTCTGGAGAATTTTTTTCTTTCGTATATAAATACCTTGTAACCATTCTCATCTGTATTTAAACTTGATTTTAATTTTAAATTTTTTCTCTGCCCTATATGATAGCAACCTTTATCTCTCCTTTCTCTTTCCTATCCAGTTCGCAGCTGCAGACATCTATTTGCCAGCAGATGGAAGAGTTACTCATTTCTGGTTCCTGCTCCTTGTCCTTTCATAGCACACTGAAAAAAGCTGAAAAGAGGAGAAAAAAGACAATTTGGGCATTTTTATTACTAGTTTTTCCCACTTCCTAACAGCTCACACCGTTGAAGAGTGAAAAATACCCCTCCCTGCCCAAGTTTCATGTTTCTTGGCAGAATGTGGTTTGAAATGCACATATGAATGTCTTTACAACTCCCTAGATATCTGTAATTTTGGAAACATCTTTAAATATACCTGCTTTAGCAAGATGATGCCTTACAAAATGTTTCTGAAGTATTTTATATCCTCAAGAGTATAATTATTTTACAAAATCTTTTAATTAATACTTTAATGATTTATAGTTAAATTTTAAAGAAGTTTCATCCATTAGCCCAGAACTGAAACCATTCCCGAAACCAACTCCTCAAAGATTAGACTGGACTATGCAACATAAAATGATACTCGTGAAGAGAGTGCTTCTTAGCTCTAGTAGATACATGAGACTAAATGGGCAGCTCCTGTCCGGAGGTGAAATGAGAAGGCAAAAAGGGACAGGAGCTGGTTGAATGGACATGGGAAATCCGGAGGGGAAAGGAGTGTGCTGTCACATTATAAGAAGAGCAGCTAAGGTCACATAGCAATGTGGGTATACATTTTTGTATAAAAAACTGACTTGAACTGTAAACTTTCACTTAAAGCACAATTAAAAAAAAAAGGAGTTTCATGATCATAACTTATGTATCACAGTCATAAGACCACAAGTAAATTTCCTTCTCAAACAGTGATACCCATCTAATAAATGCTTGATTTTACAATATCTCTTATCTTGTTCAAAAAGGTCCCCATGAAACCTAAAATAACTTATGGCTTTAAAAAAATTTGCTTGTGATTAATATATTTCTGTATATGTTACAGTGTTATCTAGAACTTAGTGTACACGCTGAATATTCCATAAATGTTGAGTGACTTAACATAAGCCTCTAACCCTGCAGCTGTCCCCAGTCACGCAGATGAAATTCTTAATAATTGCTCATTCAGAATTCTTCATTTTTAGCTCACAAACACATTTCCTTTCAGTTTGTGTGATCTATTATCTAATGTTCTGAAAAACTAATAAACAATACACTTGTATTATTTGGAAAATGAAACTTTTGTGTTGTGTTAATCTTTTAAGACAAAAGTTTCTGGGTTAGGGTTTAATTTTTGAGTTGCTTTGCTAAGGTTCATTTTAAGGACGCATGTCTTTCAATTAACCACACCCTTTTCCCATATTAAGAGCTCCTCAAAAGTTTCTACATTTGTGAAAACTGACATTGGGGAACTCACAAATTGCTTAACCTGTATTTAGAAATGGCAGTCCTTCCTCTTTAAATCTTGGAAGAACAAGATGTGGTTATGTAAATCTGGAAACAATCCTTCTCAGGCTTAGTTTTCACAACCAAAGCAAATTTGAAAACTATTCCCGACTTTTATGCTAATTAAATAAGATTATTCTGTAGTAAAATTGAAAAGCAAATGTAATAGACACTTAACATTGGGGTTTTTACTCAAACTACCAAAAGGTATTTCAGGTGTGAGATAGTCTAATTTTGTACCCTGACATCCATCTAATTTTGTCTTGACTTCAGGTAAGAAAACAATTTTTGATATTTTCAAATTAAAATGAAGATAGCTGTTTCACAAATGCTACTTTCATTGAAAATTGAAATTATTGTCATTCATATATAAAGATGCTACATTGGTCCACTACCACTTATATATATTCTTAGAGATTTCTTCATTTGGGGAGAAATAATTACAAATTTTTTCTTAGCTCCTGTCTTAGTTATCTAGTGCTGCTATAACAGAAATACCACAAATGGGTGGTTTTAATAAACAGAAATTTATTTTCTCACAATTTAAGAGGCTGGAAGTCCAAATTCAGGGTGCCAGCTCTAGGGGAAGGTTTTCTCTGCTGACTCTGGAGGAAGGGCCTTGTGTCTTTGAGCTTCTGCTCCTAGGCAATTTTCAGGTGGCTTAGCATCTCTCTTCCCCCATCTCTGCTTCTCGCTTGCTTATTTAATCTTTTATATCTCAAAAGAGATCGACTTAAGACACACCCTACACTGTCTCATTAACATAGCAAAGAAAACCATTTTCAAATGAAACTATATAACCACAGATAGGAAAACCAAACCAAACCCATCGCTTCCAACTCATAGTGATCTTATAAGACACACAGAACTGCCCCACAGGGTTTACAAGGGTGTAAGCTTTATGGACAAAGAAGCCCTGGTGGTACAGTGATTAAGCACTCAGCTGCTAACTAAAAGGTCGGCTATTCAAACTCACCAGCCACTCCGCAGAAGAAAGATGGGCAGTCTGCTTCCCTAAAGGTTATAGCCTTGGAAACCCTATTGGGCAGTTCCACCGTCCTACAGGGTCACTATGAGTTAGAATCGACTTGATGGCAAGGAGTTCAGTTTAATCTTACGAAAGCATACTCCCACATCTCTCTCCTATGGAGAAGGCTGGTGGGTTTGAACCGCCAGCATTACGGGTAGCAGCCAAACGCTTAACCACAGGAGTCAAGATTTACAACACATTTTTTTTGGGTGGAACACAATTCAATCTACAACAGCTTCCGTCGTAAACAAATTCAAACATCTTTTAAGACAGTTGTTAAGAGATACAGAACAGCAGCAGCAGCAGCAGTCACATTTCTAAGTGTTTACTCTGTGCCAGTCTCTGTTTTGGAGACCTGCTGGTGCAGTGGTTAAGAGCTATAGCTGCTAACAAAAGGTCAGCAGTTCGAATCCACCACCTGCTCCTTGGAAACGCTATGGGGCAGTTTTACCCTGTCCTATAGGGTCACTATGAGTTGGAATCGACTCGACCGCAATGGGTTTGGTTTTTTTTGGTTTAGTCTCTGTTTTAAGCATTATATAAATCATGAGAAACATGAATCATATGAATGCATTTAAGTGAATTATGAGAAATGAATAACTTAAAAGTGAAAACCCAGGTTAAATAATGTGTGTAAGGTTACACAGCTAGTAGTTAGCAAAGGCAGGACTCTAACCCAAACTTCAATCTTATACCAGTCAATCTTTAACTACCCTAAGCTTCCCACAGTGAATTTTTAGCACCCTTTGTTTCAAAAAAATTAAAAAAAAAAAAAAAACTTTTCAAGTATGTGCAGCTTTGTCATTAAAGGATTCTTCAAAGACACTTGGGAACAAGTGATCTAATACACATAATGATAGGTGATCTATGTCAGTCACTGATTAAGACCTATAAACATTTTATGCACATGTGTATTTAGAACAGTCTACACAATTGCCTTTAACCAAATGATAGCTCTTTAAGAATAAATCTTACAAATGCCTCAGATAAGTCTTCCCTCAAAACAGAACTTATTACTTACACATATATACACACACCTATATATAATATGTAAATATACCCACACAAACACTGTTATAGATTGAATTGTGTCCTGAAAAAATATGTGTTGTAAATACTAACCTC
>NW_004444178.1:1557758-1558610 GCF_000243295.1 Trichechus manatus latirostris
TTAACTATAAGAAAATTTCTGTTTATTAAAGCCAACCATTTGTGGTATTTCTGTTATAGCAGTACTAGATAACTAAGATAAGCACATTTCTATCCTAGAGAAGTTAGATTCTTATCCGTAGGAAACTAAAGAAAGCCAAGTAGATGAAAATTTAACAGAAGACAATGTATAAAGACTTGGTACAGGACAGAAAAAAATATATTAAAACCTAGCTGGTAGTCAAGATTTGCTGATAATTCCCAAGTCAAGCAATATTTTAAGTGCTTTATATGTATTGTTATTCAATCACCACAACAACCCTTTGAAGAGGATACAAATATTATCATTTTACAAATAAAGAAACAGCCTCAGCGAGGATAACTAATACACCCAAGATCATATGGCTAGGGCATGGTAGAGCCAAGGTTTGAATGCAGTCTCTCTGGCTTCAGAGCCCACGTTTTTCATCATTAATAGACAAGGTTTTTTGTTTGTTTGTTTTTAAAATCAAGACTACCATAACCTCCCAACATGGGACAATATAAAATGAGTGTGCATAATTAAAGATACTATCATGTCAACAATTTAACTGATGTATGCTAGCAAGACATTGCTCTTCTTTTGTAACAAACCAACATAAAGTTAAAAGTTAATGAGAATGTAATTTTAAAAGGACCAAATGTAACTGCATTCTTGAACTGTTACTAGACCACATAAGCCACAATGTAAATGTTTATTTAGAGGTGACACAGACTCCTACACTTAACCATGTATCTGATTCTGTGTCACCTAATTAAATACTTAAGTCCCATAATTTCAGTCTAGTAGTCTAATGCTTAACATCAAAGGTATCTACAGACACAATAACAAATG
>NW_004444178.1:1559605-1560461 GCF_000243295.1 Trichechus manatus latirostris
TCAGATGCTCCCAGACCAAGAAAAGACTGATGACAAGGACCTTCCTCTAGAGCCAACAGAGAGAGAAAGCCTTTCTCTGGAGCTGGCACCCTGAATTCTGACTTCTAGCCTACTGGACTGTGAGAGAATAAACTTCTCTTTGTTAAGGCCATCTGTGGTATTTCTGTTATAGCAGCACTAGATGACCCAGACACGAGTCAGTCTAATTCTTAGATGATTATCAGTTGAACATGAACTTTCCTGGTGTTCTTAAAGCCAGAGTAATGGTTCTGATTATTTCAAGTATTTACATATTCTCCACAGCCACATGTGGCTTTGGTGTTTGGGTTATGTGAATACAATTCATTGACAATTAGACATCTATATAATCTGACCCAGAAGTATTAGCTTTGCCTTCAACAATCTGACTCCATTTTAAACAACAGAATCTCCTATTTTTCTTTCTCCCCCTAAAACAATTTTATAAAATGGCCAATAGAACCCCAGTTTCTGCCCCAATTTTCAGAACTACACATTTAGTTATATCTTTAAGAAGTTTACTGCTGAAGGAGTCTGGGAAAAGACTTTCTAGGGAAGCTTCCACTTGCATCCTTCAAACCCTCAGTCTTCCGAGGTCTACCTTTGTCCCTCTTGGATAGAAAACCTTGCAAAACGGCTTCAGGCTAACTTCCTGAAACGTATACATCCTACGCTGCTGTATATGTCACTGCAGCTCATTCCCAATGGAGCACTCTACTTCTCTTGGTCAGGCAGGGGTGTTTCAGCCTCTCATCTTTAGATTTTTCAGGCACATGTAAGCATTAATTGCCAAAACAGCAAGGAACACATACCTGGTCCTATGACTAGGCACTCTGAA
>NW_004444178.1:1561564-1562381 GCF_000243295.1 Trichechus manatus latirostris
TCCCTTGCTCCCGAAGGGGTGAGACCAGTGGAGTATCTTAGATGGCTGCTCATAGGCTTTTAAGACCCCAGACACTACTCACCAAAGTAGAATGTAGAACATTTTCTTTATAAACTATATTATGCCAATTGAGCTGAAGGACTTAACTCTTAAATTGGATTTTAGTATCAAATGATTAATATTAGCCAGAAAAAGGGATAGACATACTCTTTGTTCAGAATCCCATGGATTCAAGTATATTCATTATCTAACTCAATACAGCAAATTTAATATTTTCATTACCATCACATATATACATTATAGCAATCAATACAAATAAGAATTTCTAACCATGACCTACCAATAATATCTTAAGCACTTGACAAAATGATATTCACCTCAGGTGTTAATGATTCAAGGTAGATTCCAGTGAATTTAGGATTCAGTCCTTGGTGCAATTTAGCTGCTGTCAGAGACAGGGCATGCCTTCAGTCGAGAGGCCTGCTTAGGTTAAGTTTGCCCACTTTAAGTGGAAGGACTCACCCAGGCAGTCTCAGAGACAAGTGAAGCAAGTTAGAAATTAAAGTCTTAATTGGCTAATAAAGACATTCCCCCACAGCCCATAAGATTTTGAAATTTATTCTTAAAATGCTAGGCCTGCTATACCGAATTTAACATGTATTGTGCCATACTTATGGCAAGGAAAAAAAACAAAGAACTGAACAACCTTTCAAAATAAAATCCAAAACATAAAGCATTCACCATCTCACACTACTTTATAATTTGTATTTTACTACTTTGGTTCTTCAGGGGGAAAAAATGACCAAAGGAAAACCTT
>NW_004444178.1:1564264-1565511 GCF_000243295.1 Trichechus manatus latirostris
AGAAAGAGAGAGAAAGACCTGGGCAGAGAGAGCGGAGGGCGCGCGTCTCGAGGTTGCCCTCTCCCTGAGACGTCCCACAGGGTGAGCCCCAGGGCACGCAGCCCTCAGCTCCCCGCGCATCCCCGCGAGGAAAAGACGTACTGGCGCGATATACTCACCTCGCTTCCTTCGCCACCCTGTGATGAGGAGTGCGCAGGGCGTCGGAAAGGGGCGAGGGAAGCAAGTGGGGCACCGCCTCGTGCCAGGAATCAAGCTGCTTCTCACTCAGAACCTGCGCGCTCCTCCTGGAGGACCTGCTAGGGGCACTCGTCCAGCCTCCGACCCTGGACTCGGTACACACACTGCCTACCCTGCCGCCGCCCTGCGATTCCCGGACACAGTAGTCGCCGCTGTCCCAGCCGCAATGCAGTGTCGGCGGACCTAGGGGCCTCTCCTGGCCGGCTCTCTCCATCCCTGCCCAGGAAGACCTGCGGCCCGGGCCCCACCTTCGCGCAGCAGCCCCCACACACCCGCACCCTGACCCTATCCTGTACAGAGCCCTACGACTCACGTCCCCTTGCAAGGGTCCACAGCGGGCAGTGACACAGGTGAAAGCTCAGCCCCCGGGTATGCCATCCTCGGAGCCAACCTTTGCGTCCTAGCGCCCTAACTGGTCTCGGGACCAGGATTCACTCTGTTGTCTGAGGCTGTAGGTTGACAGGCTGCACCCATTACTTCCCTCTAGAAATTGGTTGACTCAACACACATGCTCCCCAATCTCTTTCCGGTCCCACCCCCGCCCCTACCCCTAATAAAACTACACAAAACAACAAAAGACACCATTGTATTCCTATACCCTTTCTTTATAGATTTTATTTTTATTCCATTTTGCAAACCTCGATTTTTTTTTTTCTTCCTGGCCGTCCTTAGTGATTGCACTATCAAAGTAATCCAGGGAAAATCTCAGCTTCCCTTCATTGGTCAGTTCAGAGTCCAGCTGCCCATGCAGCCATTACTCTCAATCCTAGTTATCCAGGGATAAGGCGTCCGTCAGTCACGGGTCCCTTCCCTCTCTTATCCTCATTTACCCACAGCCAGGTCATCCAGTACCGATCCAATCCAATCCCTCTTCTCTCTCTCCTCCCCATTTACCACGGGCTACGTCCTTTCTCTGTTTCTTCCGTCTGATAATGCGTCAAAGCGTAGTCAGTGTCACTGAACTGTGCATGTGAAATTTTTGAAATAGTGTATCTTTGGCTATGTGTATT
>NW_004444178.1:1566087-1579881 GCF_000243295.1 Trichechus manatus latirostris
GGGACCGGTGGGGAACGCCTTAAGCCAATCAGCAAGCTGAACTCGCCTTAAGGCGTTTCTGAAGACCCCAGGCCCAATTTACTTTAACCATATAAACCTCCTGAACCATTGCTCAGGGAGCCACCTTGGTGACATGAGTCCCGGTGTGGTCCTTTACTTGGCCAACTAAATGAGGCTTCTTCTTTCGCTTTCACCTGCTTCATGTCTTCATAGGCTCGCAGAGCAGACCTGGACATACCCGGTTACATCCCAGAGGATGTGCTTACCCTCCCAAGAGCAGAATGCTTGCACTCTTTCCAACCTGGAAGCTCCCATCTTCCAGTGCCTTTATTGGCCTCACCACTTGCTTCCTGAGGCTTAGTTAGCATTGCCCCCAGGTGATTCCTGTTATCAGGTCCGCCCACCACTCATTGGCCTCCAGCGTGGTCCTGCTCTCAGGAACCAGGCCCGAAAGGCCAAACTGTTTACCACAAAGGTGTTCCACACCTGGCAGTGATCTACAAAGGCAGAAGCACCCATGGACCCGTCCTGCCATCCCCACCCCTTGACAGAACAGCATTCAAATTTAAGTGATTAAGTCTACTTGGGTCTTTCTCTGTAACTTTTTAAAGTGTCAGAGGTGAAACTAATGTGAACACCACTGTACTGCCAGGCTGGACGCTGAGATCATTCATTTCTTTTACACTTACTTCGAACTTCTTCTATGAAATTTCTTCTTTTCCATCCTCAACCCCCTATGAATAGGTTCTTTTCAAGTAATCATGAAATTTTATCACCATTTGAATCTAAGCCAGGTTTGCTCAGCTTGGCACTACTGACATTTTGGACCTGATAATTCTTTGTTACGGGGGACTGACCTGTGCATTGTAGGATCTTTAGTAGCATCCTTGGCCTCTCCATATTAGATGCCAACAGCACCCTGTCAGGTGTTACACCCAAAAGTGACTCCAGATAGTGCCAAAGTTTCCTTTGGGGCAAAATTGTCTCCCCTTTTCCCTCAAGAACCAATGATCTAAATGACCCAGGTATTGAATCCTGTGATTCATGTAAGTTACTTAGAAAAATCTACTTGTTTACATTACAAATGATCCTGGTATTCTTCAAGTGGAAAGGAGACAACATTTAGGGTCTTCCAGGGGCTATCGTGTATACCTGAGGGAACTCTGGTGGCACAGTGGTTAAAGCGCTTGGCTGCTAACTAAAAGGTCTGCAGTTCGAATCTACCAGCTGCTTTGTGGGAGAAAGATGTGGCAGTTTACTTCCTTAAAGATTTACAGCCTTGGAAACCCTGTAAGGCAGTTCTACTCTGTCCTGTAGGGTCACTATGAGTCGGAATCAACTCAACAGCAGTAGGTTTGGGTTTGGGGTATCTTGTATACTTAATCCATCTATATTATTCAAAACTAAAAGGAAATGAAGTGCATGATAGATAATTTTACTGACATTTTATGTTCTATTTCCTTTCCCTAACTAATGTATTAAAAATAGACTCTAGGGAAAAGATAAGATTAATTGCCTTGTATGTGAGGAAATAGATACACTGATCAAGAGAATTGTAGATCATTCAAAATGGAAATGCATGAAGAATTTACAGATTAAATCTGATAAAAATGGAAAACAAAACACAACATACTATGTATAACAAGGTTTTAGACCTTCTCTTATTTACAAAAATCTATTTAATAAAAAGATGTTACTTACTGAATTAAACTGCATGGTAATTTATTTCCTGATAAAAGATCTAATGTCAGTCCTTAGTTTCCTGATTAGGGAGGAAAAACTGCCTTGAAATAATTACATGAAACATATTCACATGATTTCTTAGAGATTAATTATACCTATAGCAATGGAAAGTGACCATGTGAAACAAAATTACTAAGTAGTTAAAATAAAGGTATTCAATAGAGGTCATGGGATTCTCATCACTGACTATACTCTATTTACGGCTCTGGCTTCAACTCACCTCTATAGATATCCCACAAGGGACGAAGTCATCCCAGTGACTTCACTTTACCATCCATAAATTCTTGATGTATCTTACACTTTTAAAATTTGATAGAACTTTCTTCTCTTTTACCGCATTTATTTCTCATAGGAATCTGAGATAAATTGGGAAGAATCAGTCTTTCATCTTAGAGAAAGGGAAACAAAAACTGAAACATGAAATCACTTCTCAACAGTAGTAAACAAAAGAACACCTGTTCTTGGTCCTATACTCTTTCCACACTTCTGAACTGACTCCTATAATTTATGTCTTTCCCTACTTTAAGGAGCCCTGCTGATGCAGTGGTTAAAGCGTCCGACTACTGAGTGAAAGGTTGGTAGTTTGAAACCACTAGCTGCTCTGCGGGAGAAAGACGTGGCAGTTTGCTTCCACAGAGATTTACAGCCTTGGAAACTCTATGGGGTCGCTATGAGTTGGCATCGACACAACAGCAGTGGGGTTTTGGGGTTTCCCTACTTCACTGGCCTGGACCACACCTAACAAATGTTTATGAACACTCCAAAACACACAGTGTTAGGCTCAATGCACTTACTAAAGAAACAGTCTATTCTGTGTTGAGATTTGAAGGCCCAGGAGTTAAAAAACTTGAATTCAAGCTTCAGATCTACAGTCAATTCCCTCTGTGATTTTGGGTGCTTCTGGAGTCTCAGCTGTCTCATAATAACCCATACTTTGAGGATTGAAAGAGAAGATACATAGGAGACTCTTCTTTTGATGAACTTGAAAACTATCTCATTAAGTGTACCCAAAATAATCTTAAGAATATAGAAAATTTCACTTTGTTAATTTGAAATCTCTGAGATTTTGAAAATAGTTATTTTAAAATGTTTTATTATATATATACCACAATAAAAAAGAAAATCACACTCAAAAAAATTTACAGTTCAAAATTCACAAAGTCAGTAAGTGTAAATAAAATTTAAATAATTAAACTTCAAAGTGGAATTAAAAAAACCCTTTATGGAAGCAGATGGTTGGCAAAAGCAGACAGAGATGAATGGATAAATACAAGGAAAACCTATGTAAAGCAAAGAAGGAGGAGAAAATGATACTTTATTTTTGAAAATAAAGAAAGTATCTTGGTTTCTCCCAGTAGGAAAATGAAAGGTACTTACTGAGACTGTGGGCATGTGGCTAGCCCCTTACTGCCTGAAAATTTCTGAGCATTTCTTTTCAGACAAGAAAAGGAGAGATGGTGGCAAAAAAACGGTAAAAATATGTTTCACCTTGAAGTGACTGGATAGCCGGCAGATGAACGGCAAAACCAATTAAGAGAGCTAAATGGGCAAATTAACACCTTCTAAGAATCACAGGACTTCAGAGCCAGAAGCAGACTTAGAGGCCATCTAATCTAACCCTCTCCTCAATCACATTTTGACAAAATGCAACTGGGAGGTAAAGATCATTGCTGACAATGCTGAAATAGTTGGAGCAGATAAAGAAGCAGAGAACTCCTTGGAAAGTAAGGCAAGACGAGTTTTAACATGTTTCCATACTGAACACCTTTTATAAAGATGGCTGAAAACGTTTCACCTCTACAAGAGAATCTTGAGGGTCATGTGTGTGTTATGTGCATGTGTATCCCATACTCACGCAGGCATTTCCAAAAGCAGCAGATTCTCTGTAAACAGAGAGTGATGTCCCAATGTGATTCTCACAGCCATTCCCTAACATTTACAATATCCTGCCCGATCTGTCAACTTTGAGAATAGCGAATCTCAAATCTGGCTGCATATAGGAATTGCCTGCAGAGCTATAACAGTGCCTAGGTTCCAACCTCAGACATTTGCCTGGGGGAGTCCCTGGATTTTTCATAAAAGCTCCTCATGATTCCAACATACTGCCAGGGTAGAAAACCATGGTTTTAGGACTATGGCCTTAAAGAATAAGGAAAAATAAGATTAAAAATAAGCAATAATAGAAATATTATGAGAAACATTTATATGCTGTAAATATACTTTAAATTTTACTCTGTTTAAAATTATATTATGCTTTCATTTTAGTAAAAAAAAGAAATACTAAAGTGTGCATGCAAAAATCCTAACAAAACACTAAATCCAAAAATGTGTTAAAAAAAAATAATATAACATGATCAAATAGGACTGATACCATCAATGTATATGGAGTTTAAGATGAAAAAAATATATCTCTATAAGTCTTCCCATTGATGGCTCAAGAAGAAAAAGCACAAGACTATTTCAATAAATGAAGAAAAGGAATCTGATAAGGTCTAATCCTATTTAAGAGCACTGGTGGCACAGTGGTTAAGAGCTCAGCTGCTAACCAAAAGGCTGGCAGTTCGAATCCACCAGCCACTCCTTGGAAACCTTAACGGGCAGGTCTACTCTGTCCTATAGTGTTGCTTTGAGTCGGAATTGACTCAATGGCAACAGGTTTGGTTTCGGTTTAATCCTATTTACTGTGACAATTCTCAACAAAGTAAATTATTTGTCAATTTCACCTAAAATTAAACATAGACCTACCCTATGAAACAGAAATCCCACTCTTAGTTCATACCCAAGTGAACTATGTCCACAAAAAAAAAACCTTGCACAAGAATATCTAGAACGGCTTTGTTTATAATAGCTCCAGGTGTGTGTTGGAGCTAGCTTGCAGCAGCTCACAAGAGACAACTGTTGAATATTCAGGAATTTTGCAAGCTTGTTAAGCCATTGGTAGCTTAAAATTGGCCATGGTGAAAGTATTTACACTAGGGGAATTGGCAAATGCTACATATCATTGCCATTTTTCTTCCAGACAGCCAGTTTACCATCACATAATTAAATAGAACCAAACTGGCAAACATCCAAATATCCATCAGAAATTGGATAAACAAATAGTGGTATATTCATAAATTGGGATGTTATTGTTGTTAGGTGCTATTGATTGGCTCCAACTCATAGGGACATGTATAACAGAAGGAAAGGAGTCCCTGGGTGGTGCAAATTGTTAACATACTCAGCTGCTAACCAAAAGGTCGGAAGTTTGAGTCCACCCAGAGTCATCCTGAAAGAAAGTCCTAGCAATCCACTTTAGAAAAATCAGCCATTGAAAGCTCTATGGTGCACAGTTCTACTCTGATACACATGGGGTCACCATGAGTCAGAATTGACCCGGTGGCAACTGGACAGAGAGATAGTGACAGAAAGCAGATCTATGGTTGGGCGTGCCAGGAGGGAAAGATTACAAAGGGGTACAAGGAAACTTTGGAGGCTGATTGATACTTTCATTTTCCTGATTGTGGTGATGGTTTCATGGGTGTATTCATATGTTAAGACTCATCAAATTGTACACTTATATATGTTCAGTTTATTCTATGTAAATTATACTGCAATAAAGTTGTAAAAATTTTTTAAAAGAAAGAAAACAATATTGCATGGAACAATATTGACAATATTCTGTGAAGTGGGAAGGAGGATTTTAACGCATCCATATGCACCTGAGGTCTTCTAAAAATATTTTAAATAAAAAATCACACTTGACTAGAAGATATGCTAAATGTTCTCTATTATACTGCTCAGAACCAGCAGCAGTCTATTCTACCCTCATACAGCGCCAGCTAACAATGTGCCTTTGTTATGCAACCATTAAAACTATTAACCTAAAAACAGAATGAATCATCGATGTCATGTAAAGCTAAAGTTTGCAGAAGGCTTCAATAGTGTTTAAAGAACAAGATTTGGATAGGCAAACTCAAGTTTTGTTAGTTAATCTATCACAAACAAACTGAATTATGCTGTCAAAATTAATCAGCCCAGGCATTGGTCCTTTGTCTCCTTGTTATCTACTTCAAAGGATTTTTATACTGATAAGATATCAAGTTAGTTTCACCCCCTTTTGGAGTTTAAACATACCATGTCTTACTCTAGGTCCACATAATGATTGCACTGTCCGTTACAAACAATCTCTAAAGGAACCATATTGCTCTGAGGATGTTCATAAAAGGATGATATTCAGGCACAGATATCCTTAATGAACGCATCATATTGGAAGATTTTCTTAATACCCCTAGGATGGGAAGGACTTTGGAAAATGGAAAATTCATGAACAATGCTGATGTATTTCCATCCTTTTCATCAAACTCTAAACTAAAATACAGCACACTGAGGATAATCAAGCCTGGAAGACAACACTGTTAAAAGAAGTAGCAACTGAATGTCCTTGCACATACTGAAGTATGTTCAGCCAGTGCTCCTAAGGAACAAAGAGGGGAAATACAGTTCACTTTATTGTGATAAAGTCAAAATTGCTCAGAATAAGCTCTTCAGAGATCCCTGCTTAGAAAGAGAAGATTGTTAATTTCAAGGTAACACTGAGTCTGGGTCAAACAGAAGTCACTAATCTGTACAAGAATATCCTCCTTCAGAGTGTTGTAAGTGATCACAGAAGGTCTAAACTCCTTACAGAGAAGGAGAAAACATCTCAGACTGTGGAGCATACATGGTGTTTGTTTTCCTCCTGAAGAGAAAACAGTGATCCATCGACCTCATTCTGACACCTAATAAACATAGAGAAAATTAGTTTTCATTTCAGCTTTGCTACTAACTTTATATACAATTTGGCTCAAATGTTAGGACCTCTATATCTCTTGTTTTTTATAAAACTGCAAAAAAGTCTATCTTTGAAAATTAATGCAAATTGTAGGCTATTTCCCACAAAAAATATGGATAAAAGTATTTAACGATTATAAAACGGAACTATGTCACTAACTTTTAAAAGATATGGCTAAAGAGATACTATTCTTCAGAAGTGAAATATTAAAATTGAATATTTTCAACATTTGTTTGGAGGCTGTTTGAGATTTGTAGCTTGATGTAATAAAATAATCTTCAGTCACTGCAGTGTTATACTGATTGACATGTCAAAAGTCCTGTTGAGAAAAGCCTTTGTATGGTTGTCATCAAAATATTGTAAAGTGACATGCTTTTCAAAGATGAAATCAAGCAGTCACACTGGGAATTATATTATGTGTCTAGTACACTGTATACTATGTTCTGTGGCATGACTGCATCAGTTTATGAAGTGTCATGAAAAAATCATGACTTTATATAACAGTAATCAAAGTTTTCCTATATACAGTACTAAATATAAGTGGATTTTACTGAACAGTAATCCTAATTATCTGTTTTTTATACTGCAAGAAAAAAAAAGTTGGCTTTAAAACAGACCTTCTTAATTTACAGTTAGCTGACTGAAGTGCTTGCAAATGGAAATAAAACTGCAGCTCTGGGACATTCTAAAACATGACACATGAGGTTGCCAAGGTAACCCACCAGGAGGCTGTCTTGGCATCTTCTGAAATAAAATGGGAAGAAAACATTACAGTGAACAGATGGGGGATGGGAATCTTCTGGACAGGGTTATATAATAACAGTGTTGCAAAAAAATCCTACAGCTTCATGAAATTGCTTCCTAACAAAAAAAGGAACAAAGTATCTCTCATACTTTCAATGTTTAAATCAAGCAGGATTTATGATCCACAAGAGTGGAATTTAAAAAATCATTTTAAAATATTATGTAAACAGTACCATTTCTTTAAAGTCACTAAAATATTAACATTTATCAATTTTTGTACTCAAAAAAATTTCAACAGAGGTTTACATCTTACATTCATGATACAGAGTGATACTAAAACTGTAATATTTTATTATGTTAGCAAGTCTTGGGAAGGCAGGGGAATTTGCCTGAGAAAATAATTTCAAGATGAACATCCCAACAGAACAATGAAAGAATAGATAACACTAAAGACTCGTTTCACTTTAGTCCTTGTTAATTTTATATTTATTCCTGATCTTCTTTTATAATTACAGTATTCTTTTTATTTAGGAATCATTTTCTTATATTTCACATTGCTGCTGTTTCTATTAAACACACACAAAAAGCTTTAGTTCTCTCTCTCTGAAGAGCCGGTTTTCTCAAACACAAGGTTATTCTATAAATAGTTGGTGAATCTCCTTGGCCTGTCCTTAGACTTTTTTTTTTTTTTTCCTTTCTCTGTCCCTGAGGATTAAATAAGAACTTTCTGAGTTGGTGAAGGACAGGCATGGAGAGAGGCCACTTTGGTGTAATGCGTGCCTGAGAAAATCTATAGCATATGTAGCTGTCACAGCTGAGTTGCATTTAGAATTCTACATATAAGCAGAAAGTTCCAATAGGAAATAGGAGAATTAAAAAACAACATCATTTTAGTTCAGATGTTTATAAACCTAAAAACTACCTTTCTCTTTATAGGATTGCTTACTTTATATAAAAAATTCAGAATTAGTGTCATTTGGAACGTTGCCCATAGCAAGATTACTGGAATCTTTGATTGCATGTCCTGGATGACAGTAATCTAATCAACTCAATTAAAAAAAAAAATGAAAGCTGATTATTTTGCTTTGCATATTCCTTCAAAATAACCACTGTTAGTTTGGTGTTTTGGTGCAATGGAGAGCGATATTGGGACACAATCTTCCTTTTAAGAGATTATTTTCCATTTAATATACAAAAGGCTGCAGAACTCCATCTGGTGATATCACTCCTGTCCTTACAATCTTTCAATATTTCTCATTACCAACAGACTAGTAGAATCTCCTTACTGTAATTCACATGGACCACCTTAATTAAACCCTTAGATTTCTGCTCATGCACACAAGGTTCCAGCCACCAGAACTTCACATTCTGTCTGAACATACAGGACTATTTATTTTTCCTCTCTGGAGCATCTTTCTCCTTCTCTGGAAACTTGCTTTAGCCAAACTCACAAATCACCTATTCTGTGAAATGGTATACCTCACTCTTCTCTCCTGAGGGGGTACATTTCTTCTTTGCGCCTGCATCACATTTTGTTATTGTTAGGTGCCATTGAGTCAGTTCTGACTCATAGTGACTCCATGTACAACAGAACAAAATACTGCCCAGTCCTGCGCCATCCTCACAATTGTTATGCTTCAGCCCATCATTGCAGCCACTGTGTCAATCCATCTCCTTGAGGGTATTCTTCTCTTTCACTGACCCTCTACTTTACCAAGCATGAAGTCTTTCTCCAGTAACTGGTCCTTCCTGATAACATGTCCAAAGTACGTGAGACAAGGTCTTGCCATCCTCATTTCTAAGGCGCATTCAGGCTGTACTTCTTCCAAGACAGATTTGTTCATTCTCTGACCGTCCATGGACTACTCAGTATTCTTCGCCAACACCATAATGCAAAGGCATCAATTCTTCTTCGGTCTTCCTTATTCACTGTCCAGCTTTAGCATGCTTAAGAGGTGATTGAAACACCATGGCTTAGGTAAGGTCCACCTTAGTCCTCAAGGTGACATCTTTGCTTTTCAATACTTTAGAGGTCTTTTGCAGCAGATTTGCCCAATGCAATACATCTTTGGATTTCTTGAAAAAATTGAAGATTTTTTTTACCAAATTCTGCATTTTGAAATAGATCAAACATGAAATCAAGATGCATTTATAATCACTGGTGATTGGAACGCAAAAGCTGGAAACAAAGAAGGACCAGTAGTTGGAAAATATGGACTTGGTGATAAAATGATACCAGAGATCACATGACAGAATTTTGTAAGGCCAATGACGTATTCATTGGAAATACCTTTTCTCAGCAGCATAAACGGTAACTATACACAGGGACCTCACTGGACAGAATACACAGGAATCAAGTTGACTGCACCTGTAGAAAGAGACAATGGAGAGAAGCTCGATATCAGTCTGAACAAGGTCAGGGGCTGACAGCAGAACGGACCATTAGTTGCTCATCAGAATCACCTGGTGATTCCAAATAAGCAGATCTAAGGTTGGACAAAGACATTGAGTTTTTAAATAAGCATTCCAAGTGATTCTGACACCAAAGTTTGGTAATTGAAACATAGACTATTGAAGAGCATTTTACATGCATCACAAATGGTTTTCAGATATAGAAAAACTGGAGATAATTTTCATTTAATAAAGAGAACTTGAAGTACTTACTGATGAAGATCAAAGACTACTGTCTTCAGTATGGATTGCACCTTGTAAAAATGGCTTGGGGGCACTATCTGACCTCCTCTACCTTCACAAGGGGGAAGGAGAACCAAGATCAACAGCACAAGGCTGACTCCCATGAGGTGGAGGCCAAACAAGCCTCTCTGACATTTTTACTAATTCTGACACCAACTGTCCTTCACACAGCACTCTCTACTTCTCTCCTGGGTTTGATTATTCATTGCAATGGCCCCATAGAACTCACAGACCATGCTCACAATTATAAGGTTTATTAGGGGAGTAACAGTTATAATTCAGGCTCAAGAACACTCAGGATACAGTTCTTCCACCAAGATAGCGTCTCCCCAGCCATACTCACAAGCATGCCTCTCCCTGGCCGCTAGTCTTTACCCACAAGCACTCAGCTTTCTCTCTCGGTGGGTCGAGAAGCCTGCCACACTGTCTCCTGCTGCCAGGTCTCTCCTTCCTTGGTGGTAGGCTCCTCCTCTCTACTCTGGAATTGGCTCTCTTTTAAGGCAATACTGACCAATCCCCTTCGTAGGCCACAATTACCCTATCACACAATCACCTGGGTGGGAGTTACAAGATCATGACTAGAAAGGCCACACACAAAAGTAATTAATCACACTGCACACCCTTACAAATGTTAAGAAAACAAAAATCCTCACAACTGGACCAGTAAGCAACACCATGACAAACAGAGAAAAGAATGAAGTTGTCAAGGATTTCATCTTACTTGGATCCACAATCAACGCCAATGGAATCAGCAGTCAAGAAATCAAACAACATATTGCATTGGGCAAATCTGCTATACAAGACATTTTTAAAGTGTTAAAAAGCAAAGATGTCACTTTGGGGACTAAGGTGTGGCTGTCCCAAGCCATGGTATTTTCAGTCATCTCATATGCATATGAAGGCTGGACAATGAATAAGGAAGACTGAAGAACTGATGCCTTTGAATTACCGTGTTGGCGAAGAATATTCAATATACCATGGACTACCAGAAGAACGAATAAATCTGTCTTGGAAGAAGTACAGCCAGAATGCTCCTTAGAAGCAATGATGGTGAGACTTCATCTCACATACTTTGGACATGTTATCAGGAGGGCCCAGTTCCTGGAGAAGGACATCATGCTTGGTATAGAGTCAACAAAAAAAGAGGAAGAACCTCAATGAGACGGAGTGACACAGTGGCTGCAACAATGGGCTCAAGCACAGTAATGATTGTGAGGATGGTGCTGGGCTGGGCAGTGTTTCATTCTGTTGTACATAGGGTCACTATGGGTCATAAATGACTCAACAGCACCTAACAACAACACTTCATTTTAAGATAATGCATTGTATGAGTCATCTTTCCCATTGAGTCTAAAATTTAATCTGCTTGCAATTTTATAAAAAAGTGGTATCTCTAACATTTTGAGGAGGAAGTTTCAAGGTAATAAGCTTATATCAGTTAGATAGCATAATTCATCTTCTTAAAGTCAGAACAGTACATATAGCATGATCCTTGCAGCATCCAAACATGTCAGAACAAGGAACACTAAAGTATCTGCAGTGAGAATCTTAGCATTCTTTATATTTGACAGCAATCAGACATCTCTACTGCTTGAGAAATAAACACTGGGCACCAGTAAGTTTGCACATTTATTGGCTAGTTTTCAAATTTCGAAACAATTCATTAGACTAAACTTGTTTGAAGAGTTAGAAAATTGATGTTTATATATTTCAACTGATCATTTCCTAAAACCATTCATTTCAGTCCAAGGATCCCTAAGGTGACGTTCTATGGAAGGGTAGGCATGAGTGGTGTGAAGGAGATGCTGAGTGGGCTTGTCTCCAGACTCCTCTGCTTACCATTCAATGGGGATTGTAACTTATCTCCCAGCCATGGACACAGTATTTGGTGTCAAACCCCATATAGTCAAACTTTATACCAACTTCTCTGCAAGAATGAGCTAGAGCATACAGGCCTGAGATTCTAACTCCATCCTTGATTTACGTACCAGTTCTCTAATAGGGAAGGAGCACTTGGTGGTGCAGTGGTTAAGCACTCAGCTGTTAACCAAAAGGTGGGCAATTCAAACCCACCAGCTGCTATGTAGGAGAAAGATGTGGCAGTCTGCTTCTGTAAAGATTTACAGACTTGGAACCCTAGAGGGCAATTCTTCTCTGTCCTACAGGGTCGCTTTGAGTCAGAAACAACTCAAAAGCAATAGGTTTGGTTTTAAATTTGGTCTCTAAAAGGGAAGTAACATTTCCCTAAGTCGCATCTCCTTTGCTTGGTTCTGATGTCCTATCTTGCTTTAACTCTTGCTGTCACCCTTAAGGTGCTAAATAGTATTACTTGTACACTCATATGCCAACCTCAATAACTGGTTCGAATTCTTTCATGGTGTACAGATCACCTGGACCAGGATGCAACTGACTCTCTCACTGTGTCATCTAGACTTAAGTTGCTGAACCCAAGTGAAGCATATGGTTCCATCAATTGGCCACAAGTGCCTCCCCATGACTTTTCTCTCTGAGCCCTTCAGATTACATGCAGATAGATAATTATTCACTGCACGATCCACCTCTAAGTTGTTGTTCGGTGTTATCAGGTTGGTTCTAACTCACAGCAACTCTATGTACAAAAGAACGAAACATTGCCCGGCCCTGCGTCACCCTCATAATTGTTGCTATGTTTGAGCCCATTGTTGCAGCCCACGGTTGTGTCAATCCATCTCATTGAGGGTCTTCCTCTTTTTTGCTGACCCTCTACTTTACTAAGCGTGATCTCCTTCTCCAGGAACTGGTTCCTGCTGATAACGTGTCCAAAATACATGAGATGAAGTCTCACTATCCTTGCTTCTAAGGAGCATTCTGGTTGTACTTCTTCCAAGACAGATTTGTTTGTTCTGGCAGTCCATGGTAGATTCAATATACTTCACCAACACTGTAATTCAAAGGCATCAACTCCTCTTCAGTACCCCTTATTCATTGTCCAGCTTTCACATGCATATGAGGCGATTGAAAATATCATGGCTTGGGTCAAGTGTATCTTAGTCCTCAAAGTGACATCTTTGCTTTTCAACACTTTAAAGATGTGTTTTATAGCAGATTTGCCCAATATATTGTATGATTTCTTTTTTCTTTTTGCTATGGTAACATATTATGTTTTATTGGTATTATTGTTTTCAATTCTCCATATTTCTTTTTTTTTATTGTACTTTAGATGAAAGTTTACAGAGCAAAATAGTTTCTCATTAAACAATTACTACACATATTGTCTTGTGACATTTGTTGCCACATTGTCATTTGATTCCTTGATTGCTGCATCCATGGGTGTTGATTGTGGGTCTGAGTAAAATAAAATCCTTGACAACTTCAATATTTTCTCCATTTATCATGATGTTGCTTATTGGTCCAGTTGTGAAGATTTGTGTTTTATGTTGAGGTGTAATCCATACTGAAGTCTTTGATCTTCATCATTAAATGCTTCAAGTCCTCTTTGCTTTCAACAAGCAAGGCTGTGTCGTTTGCATATCACAGGTTGTTTACGAGTCGTCCACCAATCCTGATGCCACATTCTTCTTCATATAGTCCAGCATCTGAGATTATCTGCTCAGCATACAGATTGAATAAATATTGTGAAAGTATACGGAACTGATATACATCTGTCCTGATTTTCAACCACGCAGTATTCCCTTGTTCTGTTCGAACGACTGATTTTTGGCCTATGTACAGGTTCTGCATGAACACAATTAAGTGCTCTGGAATTTCCATTCTTCACAATCTTATCGATAATTTTTATGATCTGCATAGTCGAACGCCTT
>NW_004444178.1:1580415-1590396 GCF_000243295.1 Trichechus manatus latirostris
CTTGAATTTTTTCTTAGTTTCTTCAGCTTGACAAATGCTGAGTGTGTTATTCCCTTTTGGTTTTCCAACTCCAGGTCTTTGCACTTTTCATTGTAATACTTTACTTTGTCTTCTCAAGCAGCCCTTTGAAATCTTCTGTTCAGCTCTTTTATGTGACCATTTTTTACTTTTGCTTTAGCTATTATATGTTCAAGAGCAAGTTTGAGTCTTTTCTAACATCCATTTTGGTCTTTTCTTTCTTTCTTGTTTTTTAAATGACCTTTTGCTTTCTTCATGTATAATGTCCTCGATGTCATTCCACAACTCTGTAGCTGGATTCATTTTTCTGCCACTATCAAGCTGGACCTTTATCTCCTCCTTCTATTCATCAACCTAAGATCTAGGGTCTCAGCATGTTTTACTATTAAGCCTGCATGTACTCTGACATGATTAAGTCATGATTTAGTCACGAACTTACTAGGAAAGTAATGCATTATCTGTTGCCGGGAGTCTAGCAGTCCTAGCTCTTGCTGGGAAATGATAACAGTCACACCATTTAAGCACAGAATCACTGAAGACATCAGAGTTGCCCGTGTTGATCTCCTGGAATATTTCCCTTTAAAGGCAGTCTTTTCCTGTACATTAAAACCGTTAATTTTCCTCTCCTTTAGAAATCCATAAATTATTTACAAAAAGTAGAATAGAAAAGAGACCATCCTCATAAGAGCAGAATTACCTTTCTAAGAGAAAGAACACCTAGGAATTGATAGAATATAAAAGGGAGAATTACCCAATTTTGGTTGACTATTGTTGTTTTGCATTTTTTGTTAACTTTACTTACGCCTTTCTTATAGGATTTTTTAATGGAATAGGTTGAAGTAAATTGTAAGATTATCAGACTAAATTTGAAATGAATACAAAGGAAGACAACTGACAGAAACAGGAAAAAGAAGAATGACAAGAAACCATGCCATAACTAAAAATAAATCTCTTCCTAACAACTTTCTCCAAAAGGCTTTGAAATCTGATAAATAAGATAGCCTATGGACCAGAGGACCTCAAATACTCAAAATGTGATAGTTCTTTATTTTATGGATTTCAAGAAATCATGATTAGGTAGAAAAGCAGTCCTGGAAAAAGCAGAAGGAATAACTTTATTTGCTTTCATTCCTTGCATTACTTCTATGTTCCTCCGAAGGCTAATAATACGAAATGCTATAACCTCCCCATCTGCTTTGCTTCTAGAGATATAACACTAAAGAATAAGTGTGCATATAAATTAATGCTATGGAGCATCCATTTCTACTTATAATTTTCACTAAAATATTACAATGATTCTTGTAATCTACTGATGATAGGGCAAAGATCTTGAGCAACTTTGCCTGAGCAGAGACTTATTCCAGTATTATAAAATAGACATAGATTTGATGTTAGAACCAAATTAATTCTCCATAATATATATTTAAATATATATCTAAGTGTTCATTTAGTGATAAAATACACGCAAAGTAAAATTAAGTATCTTTGGCTCCTGATTAGAAAATATAAAAAATTTCTTCCAAATGTGATACCAAGGAAAAATAAAAAAGGTGTGGGTATGTGTCGAGTAGTAGTAGCAAGCCAATAACTATAGTCACATATATTATGTCCTAAGTAGAACATGTTCAGATAAAACCTTGAAACCAAATATCTATCTTATATGTTGAACTTTATTAATAATTGTTAACTGATATTTATTAAGCACTGCATGCCATTCAGTGTGTTAAGCATTGTAATTGTACTATTTTATTAAATCCTCATAAAATTCTATGTGGTAAAACCTGGACGGCAAGAGTTAACAGCTGTGTGACCTTTCCTCTAGCTTTAGGAATGCCTGAGAATTCATCCCTTGGTCAATTCTCCTAGCATCATACTCCACAGAATTTATAGGAAAATAGGATGCCAGATAGAAGATAAGTGAGAATCCAGCCAAGAACTATGTATTGGACCAAGTACTTACCTTGTCCAGAAAATACATAACTAATCCATATTAATAAGGAAATTTCTTTGAAGATTGGGGCTAATCACGAGCACCTGAGGTGGCTGTGTACTTAGTCAAAGATAAGAGCCAAGACATTGCAGAGCTGATTGCTCCCCTAAGATGAGATTGTCCAGCATCACCGTCTCTCATGATCAGAGTCCCAAGTGTGGAAGGACTGGGACAACAAAAGTAGTGCATATTAGCCATGGGAAATGCACTGCCTCTGCTGGTTAAAATACATTGTGTCTCATGAGTTTCATGATCAATCCCAACCTTGGGTCATTGCTGCTAGTAGGACAGAATGGGCTTGTGGGACTATTTACTATCTGTATTTTACAGATCAGAAAATATAGGCTTAGAAATTAAGTTATAATAAGTGGCCGAGCCAGTATTATAATTCTGATGTCTGACTCCAGAGAATGTGCTTTTAACTAATACAAATGTTTTTTCCATATTGCTTCCTGCTTTCTTACCTAGTCTAGTTATAGGACTCTCAGTTGTTGGTTACTAATGACTTCAGCTTGGCTGCTAACCAAAAGGTCAACAGTTTGAACCCACCAGCCACTCCTTGGAAACGCTTTGGGGCAGTTCTACTCTGTCCTATAAGGTCACTATGAGTTGAAATTGACTCAATGGCAATGGTTTTTTTTTTGTTTTTTTTTTTTAATGACTTCATTATATAACTCCATTTTGATAGTTTATATATAATCTAATTATATTCTCAGTGGAAGAAAATCATCATTGCACTTCCAGAGATGTATCTGAAATATCTAGAGTATCTACCCCTCAGGGCTTCCTGAATTCTTTCCTTCCACTACTCAAACTATCACTGAAGTCCCATATTTTCCCTGAAGTTCTCCCCAGAAATATAGGAGAGGGTAGCAACTCTGATCCAAATGTATCTTATTTGCATATAAATCCATAACTTTTGCTGATCTCTTCCAAAATGCACCAAGATTTCACTATTTTTGTTTCTTACTTAATACTAGTATTATTCATTCTCCTGGATACTCTTTATGTAACTGTTCTCATCCATGTTATCAAACATAGACTGCAACCACCTTAAGGGAAGGGCCCACACTTGCCAAATCTTCCTCTGTGTCCCCAGATATAATAGTTGCTTAAGAGTGACAGCTATTTAAGAAAGAAAATCACTAATGCATATATGTGGTATGCAGTTTTTTTTTATTATATACATAAAAAGACAGCTACTAAATTCAGCTTAGATTACCATTTTTATAGGACACTCAAAAGACTGAAGTTTAGGAACCTGGATTTATGCCAGAGAGTGCATGAAAGAGGAATTTCATCTGGGTTACCATTTTGTGTTAGCCTTATGTGTAGAAAACTTTATTCTCTTTTTCCTATTACTCTTCAAGAAGGGATAAATTTTACAAAAAACCTCAGAAGAAAAGAAGTCAGTTTATCTGTCTGTTAACCTTTAAAATAAAAATAACAGAGTGACCTGGCTCTGCTTTTCATAAAGTCATGTAGGAAAATCCCCACTTTTCATTTTTGTGAGTCCAATTTATAACTGGCTTTTGCATTTTATCACGTTAACCTTCCAGAGTTCTTCCACCCTCCAAATTCCAGAAGCATAACCACGAGTGGATTTAAAATCTAAATGGGTCACATTAGGTTTCTGTAGAACACACAAGCACCTAGTCATTAACGACAGTAAACTTTCTGGATATACTTACCTAAAAAACTGAAAAACCAAACCCGCTGTTATCAAGTGGATTCCCACTCATAGTGACCCGATAGGACAGAGTGGAACTGCCCCCATATGGTTTCCAAGGAGCGCTTGGTGGATTCAAACTGCTGACTTTTTGGTTAGCAGCCATAGCTCTTAACCACTATACCACCAAAGTTTCCAATATTTACCTAGACAGAAAAATTTCAAAGAATATATATTATGGATGATAAAGACTTTCCTCTGACAAAAATTTCTGTATTTTTACTCATAAGGAACTAAGCCAAAACAGACTCACTGAAGTTATTTGGTTTCCAAAAACCAGAACAGACCCATTGTTATCAAGTCAATTCCGATTCATAGTGACTCTATAGAACAGAGTTTTACTGCTCCATAGGGTTTCCACGGAGCAGCTGCTGGATTCGAACTGCTGACCTTTTGCTTAGCAGCTGAGCTCTTAACCACTGCGCCACCACGTTGTACCCACTAGCTTATCAGATAATTCTATTAGTTTACTTAAACTTTTCTTTTCCTAATTTATTGTACCATTTTTCTTTGTTTCTTATTCTATATAATTGAGGAGATATATATATATATTTTAAATCCATGGCAAGTTGTTGAAAGTATAAGTATTTTTAAAGCGTTATGAGCTTTTTTAGCACATTGTCAATCTAATCTTCCCAAGAACTTTACAAGGAAGTTACTATAATTCCACAGAGGATAAAATTTTGATTTGGAGAAGTTTTATTAGTGAATACCAGAGCACAGATTTGAACCAAACCTATCTGATTTGAAAGCTGATGATATTTTATTTACAATGCTTAATTTTAAAATTGTGATTATAAAAATAATGCACATCCATTGTAAAAAAAATAATGTCAATAAAACTATCACACAAAGAAAACGTCTGTTTATATTTCAATGTATTCCCTCCCAGTTATATACATTTACATATATACACATATATTGAGCATAAAATATAATTATAATACATAACATCTACATTTATTTTCTATTTATATATATACATAGGCAAATGCATTATAGTTACATATATTTAAAAAAATTTTGTATACTCAATTTTATATTCTTTTAACTTCAACAGTATTTCCATACATCATTAAATCTTCTCTCAAATCATTTTTAATGGTTGTATAAGGCTCCTTTGTAAAAATTTACAATGTAGTAATTTACAATGTTATTAACTTACACTTTACAATTTCTGTTGTTAAGTATTTAGATTGTTCAGCAACATGAGACAGGCTAAAAAAATCTGTATTTGAGATTGGCTGTCTATGTGCAGGGCTTCCTTTTCACAATGACCTCCCACCCTACCCCCATTCATTCCTCAATTCTGAGTAATTTAAATTCTGTTCAGATGGCACATATGGTTAAAAGCTCAACTACTAGCCAAAAGATTGGCAGTTTGAACCCATTCAGAAGCACCTCAGAAGAAAGGACTGGTGATCTGCTTCTAAAAGGTCATAGCTTTGAAAATCCTATGGAGCTGTTCTAGTCTGCACACACGGGATCTCCATGAGTTGGAATCCGCTCCACCAAATCCACAGCAAAAACCACTCAACTGAAACTGTTCTTGCCAAAGCAACTTACAGACTTCATGTTGTTAAACCTAATGACTATGTGTCATTGTTCTTAACTAACTGAAATGCAGTGACTGTAGACAACTTTTTTCTCTTCTCTTGGCTTATATAATGCCACATTCCCTTGTTTTTACCCAGTGCTTTCTCCCATTTATTTTTCAAATCTCAGCTTATATAAGCTACCTTCCCAGAGACACCCTCCCGGAACACCCTTTTTATGCAAGTTCCCCTACTGTTTTACTTCCCAAACACTGTTCATTCAGAGAGTTAGCACAAGTTATTATTAGAAAAAAGAAAAAAAAACTGTTAATTTGTTTATTCGATAGATAGAAAACACCAAAGTGCAAGCACCCTTTCTATTTTATTTAACAAGGTAAATCTATCGTGCATCACAACAACTAGTCCTGTGTACAATGCTGAATAATGAATGAGATTTTCCTCCCCCACACTCCTCATGTGGGAATAGGACTTTCATTTGAAACCTTATCACTGAAGCGCGTACAATTACTGTCTGGCTCAAAGTAATGCTGTAGTCTTCCAATAATACGTGAAAAGATATTTTAAGGTGGTAGTATCACAAAGAAAAGAATCTGCCTTGTGGGAAAAGACATTATCCCCTCTACTTATGAGGTCCTTGTTAATAAAATCCATTAAAACTCTCTGTCAGTTACTGTTTAACAGTCATGGGCTATTTAGTAAAACTGACCAAGGACAAATTGTGAGCAGTTATTATAGGAATGTTATCTAGATTAATAGTTTTGAAACTCTTCACTAAAAAATAAAGATGCCACCAAAGTACAGTCATTATTTCTAGGAAAAGCACTCATGCAATTCTTTGAATTAAGAACTGAACTAGCCACTGGTTTTCTTTGTTTTTTAATGGAAAATCATTTTACTTTAAAGAATGGCTGACAGATATACGAGACCAAATGGGCGGCTCCTGTCCAGAGGCAGAATAGGAAGGCAGGAAGGGACTGAAACTGGTCGAATGGACACAAGAAACCCCAGGTGGAAAGGGGGAGTGTGCTGTCACATTATATGGATTGCAACCAATGTCACATTAACAATATGTGTATAAATTTTTGTATAAGAATTTAACTTGAGCTGTAAACTTTCACCAAAACACAATTAAAATAAATAAATAAACAAAGATGCCAAGGTGATTGGGTGGGACTGTGTGATAGGGTAATTGTGGCCCACCAAGGGGATTGGTCAGTTTTGCATTAAGAGAGAACCAATTTCAGAGCAGAGAGAAGGATCCTACCACTGCCAAGGAAGAACAGCCAGGAGTAGAGAACACATCCTTTGGACCCAAGATCCCTGTGCTAAGAAGCTCCTGGAAGCAGGAGACAAAGAGACAGCAAGCTGTAACCCTGAAGATGGTGAGAAGCAGTGGCAAGAGAGACATAGCAGCAGAGATCTGGCAGCAGGAGATGGTGCAGTGGGCTTCCAGGCCCATGGAGAGAGAAAGCTAAGTGCTCTTGGGGAGGGGCCTAAGGCCAGGGAGAGATGTGCCTGCGAGCACAGTTGGGAAGAGGCTTTCCTGATGAAAGAACTGTGTCCTGAGTGTTCCTGAGTCTGAATTGCAACTGCTACTTCCCTTATAATAAACCCCATATCTGTGAGTATGGTCTTTGAGTTCTGTGTGAGGGGCAGTTGGTATCAGTATAAGTAAAGATGGTGGAGAGAGGAGGCTTGTTTGGCACCACCTCATGGGAGTTAGCCTTGCATTGTTGATCTTGGTTCTCCTTCCCCCTTGTGGGGTTGGAGGAGATCAGACACTGCCCCACACCTTTTTTACAATAGGAGACTTCAACACACCAATCTTGGTAAAGGACAGAACTTCTAGAAAGAAACTCAACAAAGATACAGGCATTCTAAATGCCAAAATTAACCAACTTGACCTCACAGACATATATAGAACACTCTAACCAAGAGCAGCAAAGTATTAAATGGAACATTCTCCAGAATAGATCACATTTTAGGCCACAAAGCAACCCTCAATAAAATCCATAACATCTAAATAATACAAAGGATTCTTTCTGATCACAGTGCCATAAAAGTAGAAATCAGCAACAGGAAGAGCAAGGGGAAAAAAAATCAAATACATGGAAACTGAATAACGCCTTGCTTAAAAACAACTGGGTGATGGAAGAAATCAAGGACAGAATAAAAAAAATTCCTAGAATCAAATGAGAATGAAAACACATCATACCAAAACCTTTGGAACACAGCAAAGGCAGTGCTCAGAGGTCAATTTATAACAATAAAAGGACACATCAAAAAAGAACGTGCCAAAATCAAAACAGCCCTAGCTACACAACTTGCACAAGCAGAGAACAGCAAAAGAAGCCCACAACCACCGGAAGAAAGGAAATAGTAAAGATCAGAGCAGAAATAAATGAAATAGAGAACAGAAAAACAATAGAATCAACAAAACCAAAAGTTGGTTCTTTGAAAGAACCAACAAAATCGACAAAACATTGGCCAAACTGACAAAAGAAAAAGAGGTGAGGAATCAAGTAACCTACATTAGAAATGACATGGGGGATAGTACAACAGACCCAACTGAAATAAAAAGGATCATAACAGAATATTATAAGAAATCATATTCCAATAAATTTGAGAACCTAGAGGAAATGGACAAATTTCTAGAAACACACTACCTACCTAAACTAACACAAGCTGAGACAGAAAATCTGAACAGACCCATAACAAGAGAAAAGATTGAAGAGGTAATTAAAAAAAAACTCTCAACAAAAAAAGCCATGGCCCAGATGGCTTCACTGGAGAATTCTACCAAACAGTCAGAGAAGAGCTCACACCAGTACTACTCAAATTATTTCAGAGCATAGAAAAGGAAGGAATACTCCTGAATCCATTCTATAAAGCCAGGATAACCCTGATACCAGAGCCAGGTAAAGACACCACAACAAAGAAAATTACAGACTCAATATCTCTCATGAATATAGATGCAAAACTTCTCAACAAAATTCTAGCCAATAGAATTCAGTGTCATATTAAAAAAACCAAAAAACAAAACACCATGACCAAGTAGGAGTCATATCATTTATGCAAGGATAGTTCAACATTAGAAAATCAATCAGTGTAATCAACCACATAAACAGAACCAAAGAAAAGAAACACATGATATTTCAATTGGCAGAAAAGGCATTTGATAAAGTCCAACACCCATTCCTGATAAAAACTCTCAATAAAATAGGAATAGAAAGGAAATATCTCAACATAATAAAGGGCATCTATACAAAACTTGGTGGCATAGTGGTTAAGAGTTTGACTGCTAACCAGAAGGTCAGCATTTCAAATCCACCAGCCACTCCTTGGAAACCCTATTGGGCAGTTCTACCCTGACCTATAGGGTTGCTATGAGTCAGAATCAACTCAACGGCAACAGGTTTGGTTTGTTTGATTTATACAAAACCAACAGCCAACACCATTTTCAATGGAGAGAGGTTGAAAGCATTCCCTCTGAGAACGGGAACAAGACAAGGATTCCCTTTATCACCACTCCTATTTAACATTGTTCTAGAAGTCCTAACTACAGCAATAAGGCAAGAAAAAGAAATAAAGGACATCCAAATTGGCAAGGAAGAAATAAAACAATCCGTATTCGCAGATGTTATGATACTATAAATAGAGAACCCTAAAGATTCCACAAGAAACTACTGGAACTAATAGAAAAATTTAGCAAAGTAGCAGGATACAAGATCAACACACAAAAATCAGTTGTATACCTATGCACCAACAACAAAAACTTCAAAAAGGAAATCAGGAAAATAATATCATTTATCATAGCCCCTAATAAGTTATAATACTTAGGAATAAATCTAACCAGGGTTGTAAAGACCTATAAAAAGCAAACTACTAAACAGTATTGTAAGAAACCAAAAGAGACCTACATAAATGGAAAAACATATCACGCTCATAGATAGGAAGACTCAACATTGTAAAAATGTTAATTCTACCCAAAGCAATCTACAGATACAGTGCAATCACAATCCAAATACCAACACCATTCTTTAATGAGATGGAAAAACTAATCATCAACTTTATTTGGAAAGGACAGAGGTCTCAGATAAGCAAAGCATTATTGAGGAAAAAGAACAATGTAGGAAGCCTCACACTACCTGATCTCAGAACCTACTATACAGCCACGGTAGCCAAAATAGCCTGGTACTGATACAACAGACACATAGACCAATGGAACAGAATCAAGACTCCAGATGTAAATCCATCCACTTATGGTCAGCTGATCTTTGACAAAGAACTAAAATCTATTAAATGGAGAAAAGACAGCCTTTTTAACAAATGGTGCTGGCAAAACTGGATGTCCATCAGTAAAAAAATGAAACAGGACCCATATGTCACACCATACACAAAAACAAACTCAATATAGATGAAATACCTAAATAGAAAACACTTTTGTTCATCAAGACTTTACCAAAAGAATAAAAAGAGAATCTACAGACTAGGAAAAAAATTTTGGCTACAACACACCTGACAAGGGTCTAACCTCTAAAATCTATGTAATACTTCAACGCCTCAACAATAAAAAGACAAATAATCCAATCAAAAATGGGCTAAGGATATGAACAGACACTTCACCAAAGACATTCAGGTGGCTAAGAGATACATGAGGAAATGCTTGTGATCATTAGACATTAGAG
>NW_004444178.1:1591224-1592642 GCF_000243295.1 Trichechus manatus latirostris
AGAAGCTGACTGCCACCTCTTTCTCCCGTGAAGCAGCTGGTGGGTTCAAACCACTAACCTTTCGGTTAGCAGCTGAGGGCTTAACCACTGTACCACCAGGGCTTCTAAACACTTGTCTCTGTATATTTACCTATTCATGTCACTTCATAAAAGAGAGAACATACAATATTCGTCTTTTTGTGACTGACTTATTTTGCTCAATATAAGGTCCTCCAGGTTCATCCACATTGTAAGATGTTTTGGGAACTCATTTTTTCTTTATCTCTGAGTGGTAGTATTCCGTTGTATGTATGTACCACATTTTGTTTATCCATTCTTCTGTTGATGGGCACTTAGGCTGTTTCCATCTTTTTGCTATGTAAATAGTGTTGCAATGAACACAGGTGTGCATATATCTGTTCATGTCACTTCTATTACACCCTCTGCATATATACCTAGGAGTAGGATTGCAGGGTCATATTGGAGCTCTATCTCTAGTTTCTGACGAACTGCCAGACTGTTTTCCTCAACGGCTGTACCATTTTGCATTCCCACCAGCAGTGGATGAGGTTTCTGATTTCTCCACATCCCCTCCAACACTTGTTATCTTCCTTTTTTAAAAATTAGACATCTTAGTGGGAGTGAAATGGTTTCTCATTGTGGTTTTTATTTGCATTTCTCTGATAGCTAATGACATTAAGTATCTTTTCATGTGTTTGCTGGCCATTTGAATATCCTCTTTGGTGAAATGTATGTTCATGTCCTTTGCCCAGTTTTTAATTATTTGTCTTTTGTAAAGTTGTAGAAGTTTTCAATATATTGTCAGATATTAAATATAAAGTTATATTGTTCCTGAAGATTTTTTCCCAGTCTGTAGGTTGTGTCTTTACTCTTTTGACAGTCTTTTGCTAAGACTAAGTATTTAACTTCTATGAGGTCCCAGTTACCGATTTTGTTTTCCGCTGCTTGTGCATTTGTTGTTGTGTTTGATAATCTATCATTGAAAAAAATTAGGTCTCAAATCTTTGCTCCTATATTTTCTTCCAAGAACTTTAAGGTTTTAGATTTAACATTTAGGTCCTTGATCCATTCTGAATTAGTTTTTGTGTACGGTGTGAGGTATGGATCTTGTTTCATTTTTCTGTGCACAGAAATCCAGTTTTGCCAGCACCATTTGTTGAAGAGACTGTTTCTTCCCTATTGAATGCATTTGGCTCCCTTGTCGAAAATCAGTTGAGCATAGATGTTTGGATTTATTTCTGGGCTTTCGATTCTATTCCATTGGTCTACGTGTCTATCAATAAACTAGTAGCAGGCTGTTTTGATTATTGTCGCTGTGTAACGTGTTTTGAAGTAGTGAAGTGTGAGGCCTCTCACTTTGTGTTTCTTCAAAACTGCTTTGGCTATTTGTGGTCTCCTGTCTCTCCATATAAAATTGA
>NW_004444178.1:1600031-1605365 GCF_000243295.1 Trichechus manatus latirostris
TTTATCATGATCTTGCTTATTGGTCCAGTTGTGAGGATTTTTGTTTTCTTTATGTTGAGGTGTAATCCATATGGAAGGCTATGGTCTTTGATCTTCATCAGTAACTGCTTCAAGTCCTCTTCACTTTCAGCAAGCAAGGTTGTGTCATCTGCAAAACACAGGTTGTTAATTAGTCTTCCTCCAATCCTGATGCCCTGTTCTTCTTCATATAGTCCAGCTTCTCGGATTATTTGCTCAGCATACACACTAAATATGATGAAAGGATACAACCCTGACACACATCTTTCCTGCTTCTAAACCACGCAGTATCCCCTTGTTCTGTTCGAAGGACAGCCTCTTGGTCTATGTGCAGGTTCCTCATGAGCACAATTAAGTGTTCTGGATTTCCCACTCTTCATAATGTTATATATAATTTGTTATGATCCACACAGCTGAATGCCTTTGTCATATATAGGTAAGGGGAAATAAAGATATCATGAATTAAGTTTAAGTCATTTTTAAAACAGGTAAATATAGATTAAACCAAGGTTGAATTAGATCATAGCGGCATTATAATTCATCATAAATTAATGATATTTTATGTTTTAATGTTTTTATTTTGTCATCTAAAAACAGCTATAATTATATGATAAATGGTCTCTCATTATTACTTTTATAGTGAAAGCCAAAAAAGAGACTTTTCATACACAAAGATTTGGCATTAGAGTTAATTTACTATAGCACATAGTTTTATTCAATTTTATACTAAGTAGATTTTTACACTAGCTTTAAGTAAGTTTTCCATTAAAGGATAATAAAGGTAATTTTAGTATCTACAATTTAACACCTTAGGTTACTTAATATACGTGGAATACCAAACTGGTTAATAGTTTGCTACTATTTCTTTCATAGTACTGTAGTTTGGTATTTCATGTGCTCTAACTGCAACTGTGCTTAATCACTACATTGCAAGAAATATGAACACTATAATTATTACAGTGAAAGAGACTCTGAAAATGAATATTTAAAAATAATATTTCTTACAATCATTTAAAGTCACTTTATTATTTTCCCTTCCTAACATGCCATAGTCATTGTCTATTATTTTTCTTAGAATTAGGAATCATTTTAAAGTATAATAGATATTTCTATTTTAATAAATCATTATCTAAGTAAAGGAGTTAGATAATATCAGACATCAAATTCTCCTTATTCTTAGAGTGAGAAGAAAATAAAGGACACTAGAGAGGGTTTAAGGAACCCTGGTGGTGCAGTGGTTAAAGCAACCGACTGGTAACTGAAAGGTCAGCAGTTCGAAACCACCAGCAGCTCCACAGGAGAAAGATGTGGCAGTCTGCTTCTGTAGAGATTTATAGCCTTGGAAACCCTCTGGGGTCACCATGAGTCAGAACTGACTGCACAGCAGCGGATGGGTAAAGAGTATTTAGGAGTCTCTCGGTGGTGCAACAGCCCTGGTGGTGTAGTGGTTAAGTGTTTGGCTGCTAACTGAAAGGTCACTGGTTCAAATACACTAGCCCTTTCGAGGGAGAAAAATCTGGCAGTCTGCTTCTGTAAAGATTTACTGCCTTGGGAACCCTATGGGGCAATTCTACTCTGCCCTATAGGGCTGCTATGAGTTGAAACTGACTCTATGGCAATGGGTTAGGTTTGGTTTGGGCAGTGCAAACAGTACTAACTGAAAGTTGGCAGTTTGAACCCACCCAGAGATGCCTCAGAAGAAAGCCCTGGTAATCAACTTCTAAAAGATCACAGCCTTGACAACGCTATGGAGCAGTTCTACTCTGCACTTATAGGGTCACCATGAATCAAAACCAACTGAATGGCAAAAAAAAAAAAGGTATTTTTTGAGCATCTACTCTAAAAAAGACCCTACACTGTAAGTATAAAAAATCTGGCTTTCATTATTTTGCTTTAATTATTCCCTCTCTCATTGTTCTACAATATCCTTGAGATGGCCTGGCCCTCTATACTTCCCCTACTTGGTGGCCTCATCCTACTATTACATTCTCACTATCTAGCTCAGATTCCATTACCCATTATTTCAAAAACTCTCATCAATATTCTTCCCATCTGTTTCCTTTGGCCTTTCTTCCCACTCATCTGCCAAAATCCCAACTAGTATCCAACTTGCCTCAAGTTTGCTGAAGTCAGCTAGAAAAAAAGGAAACTTCAGTGGAACAGATGGGAACTTCCAATTTCACGATTATTCCCATAATGCATAACAAAATGTGGAATGCCTAGTAAACACTAAAAACTTCTTGGTGGATTGAATTAAAATTTCAGGAAAGAACTCCCCTTCAGTGTATTTATCATGCGCTCTATTCTTTAATACTAACTTTCAAACAGAGAGAAATTATACTGTTATGCCACTCAAATGTTGCTTTATTGAAGGAGCTGATTTGGAGAGAGACCATTATAGCTGTTAGATCAAAGCTTCACCAGAGAAAGAATCATTTCCCACTCTGGGTCTAGGAAGCATACACAGCTAACATAACTCTGTACCAAAAAAAAAAAAAGGGTGAGGAGTTTGGAAGAAGAAAGAAAACCAAGCCACTACCTAGTATACTTAGCTCTGTGGAAGTTATCAGATTGTCACACTGTAGAAAATAAAATTTAAGTTTATTATGAAAAGCTGATGTACTTGCTGGATCTGTAGAAATCAATCAAGTGGCAAGATAATGATAAACACAGATAGACTTTGTGACTGATTCACTCTCTGTTTTAAATAACTATTTCTAAACACCTGAAGCAACCCTCAACTGATTTTATTAACATAAACTGTATGTGGTTTTTCCTTATAAACTCACTCTGCCAAAAACCAAATCTACTCTTTCCCTCACTGGCTTTTTACTTAACCCAAGGGCATCATACTTCATTGTCCTGGCCCTGCCCTACAGATATGTGATATGGTTGAATGTAGGGACCTGCCAATTTTGTTTTCATTGACCGTTTATTGTTTCATTCACCTGAGCCTTACCTGCAAAGCAGTGATAAGATTTCATCCATCTCTCAGCTACTTGAGCAGCAACTCTTTCCTATTTCTATGTGAGAAAAAATGAAATTTTAAATACTTTATCTCTTCATAATTATAAAGAATTCCTATACCTTTCCCACAATTGTATCTAAATCTAAAACTCTAAGTACACATTTTTATAACTAAA
Source organism: Trichechus manatus latirostris (assembly GCF_000243295.1). Classification (NCBI taxonomy): domain Eukaryota; kingdom Metazoa; phylum Chordata; class Mammalia; order Sirenia; family Trichechidae; genus Trichechus; species Trichechus manatus. The sequence goes on from NW_004444178.1 coordinate 1,603,193, forward strand.
AAAAAAAGGGTCTTATTCTATTCCCAGTACATGATTTATAAAATTTTTACATGTAGAACACTCAGCAGAAAATAAAAAGATACATTTCTATTAGCAAAGAACAAATGAATAAAAAGAAAATCAACCTTCTACTTGTCATATCTATTGAATGTTGATGGGGAAGATATAAGGAGCCTGGGTTTACTATTGACTTTTCTTTCTGATCAATACAATTTATTTAGAAATTCAGTTCTATCCATTTAGTTGCTAAACTCAAGGTATATAAAAACTTAATATTTCTTTCACTGCTCATTCCTGATAACCATTTTCCTCTTTAATTATATTAACCATTCTTTCTGTTTTCTCGTCTCCTAATTCCTATTATGTTTTCAATATTCTCTCTCTTGCACACACACACACACACACACACACACACACACATTCAATCAGCTTCGAAGACCTAAGACCTCTTAGTCTACTCAAAAAACATCCCTATCATCAGTCATCTCCTTTCCGTGTCAATTGCCACAAGCATGATTTGGGTACTCAATACCTCTTATGTGGGAAGTAGTAATAACCTCTTAATTGAGTTGCTTCTCTAATCTCGTTTTTAGCCTTTGGGGAGTTCCAGATGCCTTTAAAAATCTAATTATAAGTTTATACTCTCTTCCCTATACACACAATCCTATACACACAAAATTTACCATACAGTTTCTGCTGATTAACTGAGTTATGTAATCCGGACCACAGATACTAGTTTGGAAATTTCTGATCTAGTTTCTCCCACTTCCAATTTACCCCTACACCACTGCCACTTTAATTTTCCAAGGATATTGTTGAATCATATAATTAATAACCCCAAATAAATTTTGCAATCCTCACTCTCTGATGAATTAAACCTAGATCTTTTTTCTGGACTCAAATTCCCTAAGCCACAACTTTAACTTCAGTTTGACTCATCATTATTTCTCTCTGTGAAGCCTATATTCTAGCCTAAATTGACATTCACCAAATTTACTCATATGCTATTCTACCTTCGCTGTTATTCTTTGCCTATACGTTCTCAATATCAAACCAAAAAAACCAAACCCGCTGCTGTCGAATCAATTCCTACTCATAGCGACCCTATAGGACAGAGTGGAACTGCCCCATAGGGTTTCCAAGGAGCAGCTGGTGGATTTAAACTGCTGACTTTTTGGTTAGCAGCCTGAGCTCTTAACCACTGCACCACCAGGGCTCCAGACCACTTTAAAAACACTGATGCCTACATCCCAGCCCAAGAGATTCTGAACTAATTGTAATGACACCAATGCCACATTGACTCTGGCATGTAGAATAAGGAGAACCAGGGATGTGTGTGCTCAGACAGGAGTTAAAGCAGGAAGATACAGATCCTTCCCACAGAGGAGAGATACATTACCACTCTCCCATAGTCAGAGCATAGTAGTAGCCTACGATAACTGATTTACTCTCATGCATGAGATTTCCATTTCAGAGTATCATATTGACCTAACGAATTTTCTAACTCCCAGGAAATAATTTAAATAAAAAGAAAAAGCATCTGGTCCTATCAAATAAGTTTATCGTTCTTTCACTCTCTAAAAAATACAAATACATCATTAGTTAAAGGAAAACAAATTTGCCTCTCTCAATTTCATACTTGACACAATATTTTTCAAATAAAGGTATTGCTAGATTAATTTATGTCATTGAGTTTATCATTCCAGTTCAAATAAAGCTTAAATAATTATTAAGTAGCAAATTCAATGGTACTTCAAACTAAAGATACCAGTGTATATAAGTTAACCATCATAGAAAAATTATTGCCAGCTAAAATTTATCATGACATATTTAAAGACTATATTTGAATCATCAAAAAGCTACTATCTTTGGCAGACAATCTATACTACACACATTAGTTAAGATCCAATAATATAATCACCAGCTCTTATATATCTGAGATACTATTATTTCTGTACTTTCATAACACAGTGGATAGCTCTTTATATCTTACCAACAAACATCAATACAAAAGTCTGCCTTTCTTACCCCCTTTTTCCTTTAATAATATGCTTTTATCTGCCTGGAGAAATCTGGTCAATGTATTATCATAAAATTCATAATCATAATGATCATTGAGGTACATAAAATTCCAAAATCCTCAGGCTTATAGTAAACATTAAGATTTTTAGCA
>NW_004444178.1:1605541-1608302 GCF_000243295.1 Trichechus manatus latirostris
GGAAAAAAAGCATCAATTTTTAAGGATATATTTAGACTAAAAGTAGAAAAAAGGATAAACAATTAGATGTATCTTAACATCAATTTATATTGGCATAAAGAGAAGAAAATGTACCTTTCTGTCGTTTTTCCAAAGGGTGTTTCATGGAATACTTGATACAGAAGTTATTCTGGGAAAAATAAAATCTTCCATGATAAAATATGTTTGAGGAATGTTTCATAATTTACAAAGCAAATTAGCATATAAAACAATGACAAGGCCTGAGTATTGGGGCGAATCTCTTTATATTTGACACATGATTTCCTAAAAGTATTTAATTCCAGAAACTTTTTATCCATTTTAAAGATAGAGCTGGATTTTAAGTGAACTGAAGAGGCACAATTTGTATATGCATAGTTTAGGTCTCATTAGATGTTTTCTGAAATCTTATGGAATGTCTGAGCACCTTACATGATTTACAGGAATAGTACAAATATATTTTATACTATTTTCTCTTGAATAAAGAAAACAGAATCTTGCTTGGATGACTGGTTGTCTTAAAGCAGTCGGTGGTTTCTTAGTACATTTGCAAATAACTTTCTTCAGGCATTTGTGTGTGTGTGTGTGTGTGTGTGTGTGTGTGTGTGTGTGTGTGTGTGTGTGTCTAAACGCATCAACTTGAATGTATAGCCTGCTGGGCTAGAAAAGTAGTATTTTCCCCTATATTGAATTATTTCTCCACCCTTCTCAAAGTTTGGGGATTTTAAAGGATTTTTAGAGGTGAAATCTATAACAATTCCAAGAAATTTTCTTAACAGAAAACTTTGCTTTTTTGTTTATAATTCAGTAGTGTATGATGACTGTTTTTTCTTGATGGTCTTTAAACTACAAAGCCATTCTGCAATAGATTTCCCAAGTTTAACTTTTAGTCCTTTCTCGTCATTTCACCTTTCTTCAACAGTCATTGTTTTTGTTAGGGTAACACTATGACAAACTCAGAATGTATTATGGCATAAACACAGTATATGTTTCTTTCTTGATGGTGTGGTAATACCAGGCTTCGCAAAGAGGCCCTCTGCATGTTCAACCAGGGACCCAACCTGAGGCAGACTGATAAATGCAATCTATCTTGTTCCTGGAAGAAAGAGAACACGGATTTTAGTAAACAACGCTGTCTGCCCCTCTGGTCTTCAAATACACATATGCATATTTTTTCCATGGATAGAACAAAATAATCCCCCTCCCCAAAGGAAACATTCAAAAGTGACAAAGTTCCCACCAGTTCCTTAGTCCAGTTAGAGATCTCAGATGTCTAAGTGAGTCCCTTTCCATCAGGCGAGATGTGACTGTGAGCTAAAAGAGAATCAGTCTGTTCCCCCTACACACTATACATATAGCCACGCATAGACACAGAACACACACACACAATGGCAGGTCAGGGGCAAAATAATGGTATTAAAACTCTCACTTGGGGAATTTTAATGAGGGGATTGTACTGGAAGGAATTATCTCATTTATTATTTTCTGTGATCCAGACACTATCCTGCAGGCCACATATGAAGTAGGTTTGGAGACTGTGATGCTTTGGGGACTGTGAAGTTTTCCTGCTCTGCTTCCTGCAGGCAGGGCGCACAAGGGTTGTTTTACAGTCACATGTTTGTTAAGGTCGGATTTATGCTTTCCATAGTAATATAATCTCCTTAAAAATCTAGTAAGGTGGTTGGAGGAAAAAATGGCTCTCTAGGCAGAAGCACCACGCCGTCCCTCCACAGCAAATATCTGAAAAACTAAGCCGAACAGAGAATACAACAATCCTGAAACCCTAAAACATCAAATATGAAGAGATAAAGAACTCAACCAAGCACCAAATGGACTGAGAAAACTGACAGAGAACGGAGAGCGAGGAGAGATTCATGCAGAGGTCCCCTACCAGCTAACGCAGCACGGATCCGCCATCTTGGACTCCTATTGGAGACCAGTAAACAGGGGGTATAAGAAAGCAGCCTCACAGAGTGTCCAGTGGGAGACAAAACAACTGGTAATTTGCAATATACGATTTTTCACCCCCCACCATTCTTCACCCCGACTCGGCCTCCTCTGCTTCCCGAGGCCACAATCTTTTGACCGGGAAACACCGGCTGCTTGGATTCCACACACCCGAACGGGCTGACTCTGTGAGTGCCATTTGTTGGCTGCTGGTGTTGCTTTTTTCCGCTTCTTTTGATTTCTTCCTTCCTTCTCGCCACCTGCCCCTCCTTTCGCTCGAGTACCTCGCTCCGTGCACCACCTTTGTTTCTTCCTGAGGGGCTGCAGAGCTCTGGTAATTTCTGATATACGCTTTCCCACTCTCTACCCTTCTTCACCCACACTCGGCCCCCTCTGCTTCATGTGGACACAGTCTCTTATCCAGAAACACCAGCCTGCACTAGCTGGCTCTCTGAGTGCCATTTGTTGGCTGCTAGTGTTGCTTTTTTTTTCTGATTCTTTTGATTTCTTACTTGCTTCTCGCCACCTCCCCCACCTTTCACTCGAGTACCTGGCTCCGTGCGCCATCTTTGCTTCTTCCTGAGGGGCTGTGGAGCTCTGTTCGAGTGTGGAGCTGCTTCCCGGTCTGGGATGCCGTGCTGGTGGGATCCCGGGGCTTTTGTTCGTTTGTCTGTTTTGAATTGTTTGTTTGTTTTCTTTTCCTTTTCTTGAGTTAGGAGCCCTTTCTGGCCAGGCAGAGCTAAGCGGCAAGGAGACTCTCCCTTGGCCTCCACAGACTTGCAGAGGGATCCCTGAG
>NW_004444178.1:1617069-1618630 GCF_000243295.1 Trichechus manatus latirostris
GATAAAAATGTGGAATAGATAGGCAATAGTTACTGGTTATCTTGGAGAAGTTTTTTTATGAAGATGTTTTGAGCTCTTGATAAAGTATTAAATTCAGGATTAACCAGATTTCCCAGGATGTCTGTGGCTTTTCATATTTGATTTCAAGTCTAAATTATTCTATTGTATCCCATCTTTCCATTTCATTTTACATCCTCTTTTGTTATTTTAACAAATGGCAAATTCTTTTATTTGTGGACCACAGAGATTTTTATTACTACCTAAAACTGACTGCCTGATTACACTCATGTTGAGAGTCAAGAAACCTGACTGAACACTGAGCCCTTGTAAAGGTTTTCAGTATATGAACGTGGAGAGTAACAGACGACAAATTTGAATCACTTTCCTTATCAGAGAACATTACCAAAAGAATCACTAGTTAATATGTTGAAAGTATATACAAAATAAATATATATCAGATGTTCCATGGAAAATTTTTCTCAAGTGCTTTGTCTCCTACATGGAACCTTAAAAAAGTTTTATGAAAAAGAATTGTATTCTCTGCCACTTCCCTTGCTCAGCCTACAACTGTGTATAATTACGTGTTTATTTTTTTTTAAACTAGTGACTTTGTTCAATAATAGCCACCAGATACACAATTGAATGACTTTAGACAATCTCCTATGTCCTAAGATTCTAATATGTGCAATAATATTTTTAAGAGCTTTTGGCTTGCTAGTGTGTATGTATGTGTGTTTTGCATGTGTGTTATATAATTGGATTATTTAAGAGCATTTTAAATTTTTGTAGATGCACATAGGGGCAACTACCTAAATCCACACTAGTATCCCCACAATGTGTGTGCTACATTCCCTTCTTTTGATTATCTGGGATGGGCAGGAAACCCAAGCAGAGCCAATCATAATGCAACCAATCTCTACCATGTCAGTCCATGGTTATTAATCCAGGTCATGCTAACAAGAGTCCTTTCCAAAGATTTTTTCAAATGAAGCTAGAAGAGGAAGGTTTCTGCTCTTCTTTCTTGCAACAGTGTCAGCGTGTGTGAAAGACCCTGTTCAGATGATGAAAAGTCCAGGTGCAAACTGGGAGAAACTATATGCAAACCACATATCTAACAAAGAACGAGTATCTAGAATATATAAAAAATTCTTAATAAGAGCCATCACACGAACAGATACATGAAAACCCATGTTCATTGCAGGCACTGTTCACAATAGCAAAAAGATGGGAACAACCTAGGTGCTCATCCACGGATGAATGGATAAACAAATTATGGTATATTCACACAACGGAATACTACACAACGATAAAGAACAATGATGAAACTGCGAAATACAACATGGAGGAAGCTGGAACTCATTATGGTGAGTGAATTTAGTCAGTCACAGAAGGACAAATATTGTAAAAGACCACTATTATAAGAACTTAAGAAAAGGTTTAAACACAGAAGAAAACATTCTTTGATGGTTACGAGGGTGGGGAGGGAGGCTGAGGGTTATTTACTAACTAGATAGTAGATAAGAATTATCTTAGGTGAAGGGAAGAACAGCACACACTACAG
>NW_004444178.1:1620158-1629421 GCF_000243295.1 Trichechus manatus latirostris
CATGAAAAAAGTCAATCTCAAAATATTACATACTGCATAATTCCATTTACGTATCATTTTTGAAATGGCAAAATTATATGAATTTAAAACAGATTAGTGGTTATGAAGAGCTAAGGAGTGGTGAGAATGAGAGCCAAGTGGATGTTGCCATAAAAGGTCAACATGAGGGATCCTTGTGATGATAGTACTGTACTGTATCTTGACTGTATCTATGTCAATATCCTGGTTATGATATTGTACTGTAAATTCACAAGATGTTAATGTTGAAGGAAACTGGGTAAAGACTATAAGGGATTTCTCTGTATTATTTCTTACACTTGCATCTGAATCTATAATTACTTAAAAATAAATGCTTAATTGAAAAACTTCATGAAAGAGTTCAGACACTGGAGCTTTTTAACAAATATATATTTATTAATGTTCAGAACTCTGGAATTACAAAACAAATAAGGAGTTCACAATAAATTAGGACTTTTGAATTAAAAAAAAATGTGACTGGCTAGAGGTGAGCTGGGGTTAGAGAGAGGATGGTTACTATTTATTAAAAGTTCTTTTAAACTATTTTATTTTAACCGTATGTGTATGTTAAAAATAAATATTTTAAAGTGGATTTTCAATCCAACTAACTTTCTAAGTTTAGAAAGCTGTGTTTATAAGCAACAAAATTGATATAAGCATAATCTTATTTAGTTAGGATAACTAAATCTGATCCTTTCAGTCCCAAAGGCTGAAGAGTTGTGGTATAAATTGATGCCCTGGCTCTTGTTGTCTTGGGAATATTCAAGGTGTCCAAGGTCATGTCATGATATTGCAGTAATGCGGATGCATTGTAAGTTGAGATTTCATTCATGAAAAGATTCTTTCTACTAAAAGCAATTTAATCAAATCCTTTTCTTTTTACTATTTTTGCCACTATCATGTTTCATACTATTATTATAGCTATTGATGGCGATGGATCCTGCCAAGAACACTGATTCAAGAAATTGGACGCATAAGCCACTAAACTCAAGGAGTTCAGATTAGAGTCAGAATGGCAGGAACATGAGGACATTCTTAGGTCCATCAAGCAAGCACAATTAGAGTATACTGAAGGAAGATTAATGGATAAAACCTCAGTATTAGAAAGAAAACCAAAAACAAAAAACAGTTGCCATTGAGTCAGTTCTGACTCATGGCAACTCCATGTGTGTCAGAGTAAAACTGTGCTCCACAGAGTTTTCAACGGCAGATTTTTCAGAAGTAGATCACCAGGCTTTTCTTTCAAGGTGCCTCTGGGGGGACTCTAACCTCTAGCCTTTCAGCTAACAGTTTAGTGCATTAACCATTTACACTACCCAGGGATTCCATTTAGAAACTAACATTGATTAAATGCAATATGATATCCTGGAACAGAAATTCAGTGCTGGAACAGAAAAGGAACCTTAGTAGAAAACTGGTCTGTAGATTTGCCAGTAGCAATATATCAATGTTACTTTCTTACTTTTACAAATGTACCATGGTTATATAAGATGTTACCATTAAGGAAAAAGGGGTGAAAGACATCTAGGAACTCTCTGGACTTTCTTTGTAACTTTTGTAAAATTCAATATTATTGTATACGACAATGTTTATTAATAAAAAATTAAAATCAAAATCTTCTGTAGGAGAAGACAGACTTGGTAGTAAGGGCTGTGAAGCATGAAGTTGTCATTCTAGCAGACTTGTTGGTCTATTTCTATTTAGGCACAAGTTTAAGTAATCTTTATTATCAATCTACAATTTTGTGTTAAAATGACAAAATAGCCAAGTAGTTTGAAAACGTAAAAGCAATGTGATGAGGTAAACGTTAGTACGAAAACAAGAGTTTTTACAGGTTTAAGAAGCTGGTACACTCACAAGTAGAAAGCAGTCATGGATTAATGGAATCTTTGTATAGGGAAAAATGTTGGAATGTTTACTTACTTTTATTTCACATTATATCTGAGGTTGAGTATGCTGAAAAATTCTAACAGCTACGTTAAGAATAAATGGAAAGAAACACTAATCTCAAACATACAACATTAACTAAAACCTGTATCAATCTGCCATTTGAATGTTATTTTTTTAATATATAAAGCTTTATATTACAGCTTTCCTACATAAAAACGTAGTATATTCTGTGTTTTCTTTCATATTTGTCTTAGTCATCTAGTACTGCTATAACAGAAAAACCACAAGTGGACGGGCTTTAATACAGAGAAATTTATTCTCTCACAGTCTAGTAGATTACAAGTCCAAATTCAGGGCATCAACTCCAGGGGAAGGCTTTCTCTCTGGGTCAGCTCTGGAGGATGGCTCCTGTCATCAATCTTCCCCTGGTTGAGATGTTCTCAGGTGCCGGGACCCCAGGTCCAAAGGAAGGGCTCTTCTCCCGGTGCACTTTCTTGGTAGTATAAGGTCCCCCTGTCTCCCTGCTCGCTCCTCTCTTCTATATCTCAAAAGAGACTGGCTTAAGACAGTCTAATCTTGTAGATCTCACCAACATAAGTGCTGCTAATCCCTCTCATTAACATCACAGCGACAGGATTTACAACACATAGGAAAATCCCATCAGATGACAAAATCGTAGACAATCATACAATACTGGGAATCATGGCCTAGCCATACATATTTTTGGGGGTCACAATTCAATCCTTAACAATGTTCATGAAGCATCCCAGTTTTCTCTTACACCTTCCTGTCCTATAGAAATGGAAAGAAAAGACACAGTGGAAAAGCTAGTTATTTACTCAACATCAAAACAAATATTTACATGCTTTACATGTGCAGTGAATTCTAAGTATTAATTTTTGCACCAAAGCATAGAGGATGTTTAACACAGAAAATCACTGGTACTCCTACAGAAAAATGAAATGCATTCAAATCTATTAAATATATTCAACAAATAATAATATGCAAAAATCATACTACAAAACCTAAACACAATATGCATACAGTTGTCCCATCTCAATAGGTCTAATTTATTGTGATGTCTTTTTTAAACTGAATCACATAATGGGATTATATATTTCAATATGTACCACAATGTGCAGTCTACTAATCTCTACAGAACTAAAAAGAACAAACTAAGAATTGTAGCAGAAGTAATACGAAGTGCCTACTTTTTATCCTCTTTATTTGTTCATAATGTGTTCAGGCTAAATCATATTTTTTTCATCCATCTAATCTTTAACAAATATGATTTTTTATTCAGGGAGTTTTGTGTATTTTATATTCATATTTTATATCCATCCTCAGAGGTTTTTTCCTGTAGAGAGTACATAACCTGCTGTCCCCTAATCGCCAGTGCCACGCCCCTGCTTATCAGCTTTCTGACCTCACCATCTACTCTCCTCTCTTTCACTCCATTCCAACCCCATAGACCTCCTTCTGTTACTTGGAAAAAAAAAAAAATGCCAGAAACACTATCTCATTAGAGTCTGTGACTGCCTCTACCCAGGCTCTGAAATCCTCTACTCCCAGATATTACTTGGCTAACTCCTGCACCTCCTTCAGGTCTTCACTCAAGTCTTACCTTTTTTAATGAGGTCCATCCTGACCTTCCTATTTAAATTACAACTGCTTATACTCATGTTCCTGATTTTCTTACTCTGGTCTATTTTATTCTTCTTCCAAAGCACAATCATTTTCTAACACTGGTTTACTATGTCTAGTGTGTCTTGGTACTAGAATATAAGCACTACAATGGCACAGCTGCACAGAGGGCACATGCTATAGTCTCCGTTTCATGACTAGAATCTGTAAATCAAATAAAGTCAGTATTCACAAAGAAAGGTTTATCTTTTTCAAATGAGGCCTCTTTTCCACTTCTTTGTCAAGGCAAATCGTATTAGATTAAGTGATTTTTATTGGGGCAAATAGCAACAGAAAAATTATGATGGCTTATAGTTTCATATGGATTATTTGTAATACTATTTTGTAGTAATAGTAATTAGATGGACTCCAAAGTCAAAGTCTGATTTCTAATTCCAAGCATGCTAACTAGCTGTGTAATCTTCGGCACGTCACTAAGCTCTCCATACCTCAGTATCCTCATCTGCATAACACAGACAATAATAATATGCACTTCATAGAGTTGTTATGATGATTAAAGGAGAAATAATAACAGCTACACAAGTATTAGCTAGTAGTAGTTGTTGCAGTAGTAGCAGCAACAGTAGTAGTGGCAGTAGTATTTCTTAACAGTTATCCAGAGTCATTCAGTGTCTTTACGTACATCTAATAAAGGTACAATATACTAAGAATTTCACTTCACAGAAGAAATGTATACATAATAATGATAAAGGATGATACAGAATGTTTCTCAATTGCAATGGAATGCTTTATAAAATAAATTTTAGTTGATTCTCTTCTCCTATTTTGTACTTAGCTCCAGGTGAAAGGTTATAATTAATACATATTATATACTGCATTCATTTACAGTATTATGTAATTTAGTCTATCTCTTTCACTCTAAATTGTTGTTATCCTTGCCCTAGTATTAGTATTAAGACGTGCTTCTGTTGCATATTCAGGGTACAACACAATTGCAGGGTGTACAGGGTACATACTGCAAGGTGTACTAGAATACAGAGAATCTATTTTATCCCTGAAAAACAGTAAAAAATGACAATGTTGTTCTTCAGAATAGATCTTGAAATATATTTTTAGACAACAAATGCAATGCCATTCCTTTTCAATTTGTCATTCCTGGCACAGTAAACCATACGACTGTCCCCTTCAAAATGGCCAATACCAATCCATTTCAGCTCACTAAATCTTCAAGCATTTCATTTTCGACAACTTTCGATTTTCCTAGATTCATACTTTTCACGTTCCACGTTCTGATTATCAATGGATGTTTGTGGCCATTTCTTCTCATTTTGAGTCATGCCACATCAGCAAATGAAGGTCCCAAAAGCTTTACTCCATCCATGTCATTAAGGTTGACTCTACTTTGAGGAGGCAGGTCTTTGCCAGTTGTATTTTGAGTGCCTTCCAACCTGAAGGACTCATCTTCTGGCACTGTATCAGACAATGTTCCACTGTTATTCATAAGATTTTCACTGGCCAATTTTTTAAAAAGTAGATCACCAGGTCCTTCTTCCTAGTCTGTCTTAGTCTGGAAGACTGAAACCTGTCCACCATGGGTGACCTTGCTGGTATTTAAAATACTGGTGGCAAAGCTTCCAGCAACAGAGCAACATTTAGCCACCACAGTACAACAAACTGACAGACAAGTGGTGGATTTGTCTATTACACAATGTTAAAGCAATTGTGGCTTGCAAAAACTTATGCTGATCGCCCCCAAGGAAATAAGGAAGTAAGCTGATGTGATCTGGATGGAGAACTAGAGGAAGCAAATCAAGGTCGTCAAGCCCAAGGGGGCAAAAAGAACACTAATCAATGATTAGGAATGCAAACTTGGAAACAAGGATCCATGTAAACTGGCCACAAAAGGATGTGGTTAAGTGCATAGATTATGGGTCACATCACATTTACTGGCTGTTATCACTTATCAGTTGTGTGATCTTCAGCATGTTTTCTCATGAATTAAAAAAATAAATATGACCTTTGTCATTAGTTTACCATGGGAATCAAGTGAGATGACCTTGTTAAAGTTTTAGCACAGTATTTGGTGCCACATCCTAAGCATCCAATGTTGTTGTTGTTAGGTGCCGTCGAGTTGGTTCCAACTCATAGTGACCCCGTGTTCAACAGAACGAAACACTGCACCATCCTCACAATCGTTGTTGCTATGTTTGAGCCCATTGTTGCAACCACTGTGTCAATCCATCTCTAAACAATACTAGACAGCAATTAATAAAGAGTGCTAGACATATAACAATTGGAACAAAATGTCTACCATTTCCATGTATTTACTGATTATGTTTTCATCTAGACCCATGGTTTTAAAAACATCAATACTTTGACAACTCTAAAATGTATATCTCCAGCCCTGATGTCTCTTCTGAATGTATACTCAACTGCTTACTCAGTATATCCACTTAGATGTCTACAAACGTTAAGGGGGGCCCCATGTCGCACCCTTGTAGAATCCCCTCCCCGCGAGTGTGGACAAGCCTATGATTTGAATATGGCAAAGACAATGAGATATTACTCCTGTGATTACATTACATTACATAAGACTCCATCTTACTAGTAGACTTCTAGAGTCTTGTTCTTCTTGTTGGCTTTAAAAAAGCTAAGTCCTAAAGCTGCAAGGAAATGAACTCTGCCAACAACCTGAGTGAGCTTGGAAGCAGATCCTTCTCCAGTCATGCTTCCAGATGAGAACTCAGCTGATGGGCATCTTGCAAACTTGCAGAAAACGCAGAAAGCTAGTTTCCCAGACTCTGACACAGTTGTTGTGTGTGGTTGAGATGATTCTGAATCATAGCGACCCTGTAGGACAGAATAGAACTGCCCCATAGGATTTCCTACACTGTAATCTTTACAGTGGGGCCCCGGTGGAACAATAAAGAGCTTGGCTGCTAACCAAAAGGTCAGCAGTTGGAATCCACCAGCTTCTCCTTGAAACCCTGTGGGGCAGTTCTACTCTGTCCTATAGGGTCGCTATGAGTCACAATCAACTCAATAGCAAGGTTTTTGGGTTTTGTTTTTTTTTAAATCTTTACAGATCACCAAGTCTTTTCTCCCTGTGGAGCAGCTGGTTGGTTTGAACCACTAACTTTTCAGTTAGCAGCCAAGCACTTAACCATTGAGCCACCAGGGCTCCTTACCCAGACTCTAGACCCACAGAAATTGTGACATAATGAATTTGTAATGTTTTAAGTCATTAAGTTAGTGGTAATCTGTTATGCAGCATAGAGAACAAACATAGGGCTCTAAAAGGCATCTTCTCACAAATTCATCATGTACAAAATATTGATTCCTCTGCCACTCAAACCTGCATCTCTTCCAGTGTTCCTTATCTAAGCTAATGGCCCCACCATTCACCTATCTGATCAAGTCAAACATCTGGAGTCATTCTTGATATCTTTGTTCCTCTTGGACTCAAAAATCCTATTAGCTTTTCTTTCACGTTATATCCAAAATACACTATTTCTCACCATCAGTTGGACCCAATCACTATGAAAACTTGTCTGGGCATCTGTAAGGGCCTCTTTGCTTCAACTCTTGATCATCTAATGTCTGCTGTTCACACAACAGCCAAAGAAGATCCACTAACAGATAAATCATGTATTTATTCCCTGTTCTCAATCCTTCCAAAGGATTCCTGTGACACTTAGAACAAAGTCCCAAGGATTTACATGGTTTGGGGCTCCAAATTATCTGACGCCTGGCTCTCTTACCTCATATCCTACCTCTCCTCCCTTCGTTCATTTTTCTCCAGCCACAATGATCTCCTTGCTGATTCTTGAACACAACTTTTAGTTGCTGTCCTTTCGGTCTGGAATTTTTCCTTAAATATTCTCACAACTTGCTTTCTCTCTTTATTCCAATCTCTGCTCACAAGCTATTTCCTCATAAAAACCAAACCAAACCCACTGCCACCCAGTCGAGTCCGTCTCATAGCAGCCCTATAGGACAGAGAAGAACTGCCCCCTAGGGTTTCCAAGTTGCTGCTGGTGGATTCAAACTGCCAACTTTTTTCGGTTAGCAGGCAAGCTCTTAACTGCTTCGCCACCAGGGCTCCAGGCTATATCCTCATAGAGGCCTTTTATGATTGATCTACCTAAAGTAAAAAACTGCAAGATTCCCATTTCACTTATCTTGATTTGTTTTTTTTTTTTTTAATAGCACTTATTAAAATCATCATTATTATTATATATTAGTTTATCCATTTATATAATCTTCTCAATAGAATCTAAGCTACATAATAGTAGGTAACTTGTTGGTTGTATTCATTTCTATCTCCTAGAACAAAGCAAGCACAAAGTAAGCAGTTGATTTGCAGTTGGAACCCTTCTAGAAAAGACAGTCTGCCACAGCCCTTTTAGAAGTTCGAGTTATCACAGAGACAAGCATAAGAGTGCATTTCAAACTTTTATTGAATATTTTATGCTAATCATGAGACTATGTTCAATCTTCATCTTTTTGTATTGTTTTGAGAAATTATTTAAAATGAAGTATCCTCATAGTTATAAAATAAATGCAGCTCTTCACTTCTCTTGGCAATCATTTTCTGCTCTCTACTGTATACTTAAGGAAAGAAATAAAAATAGTGTGGTGGAAAAGTAAAATAACTTATTCCCCAAGTGTGTTAACAGTGAGTGTTAATGTTAGGTCTGTAACGTTATTTGACAGAGGCCAGAGACTGTGTTCACAGCAGATCTCCTTGGGGTGACTCAATCCATCACATAGCCATTGTTTGACAGACACAAACAAGAAGAAATAACTAGAAACTGCAAATGAATTTTCTCACTAACAATTCATAGCAATTTGCAGGACATCGTATTTGGCAGATTTTACTCACACAATAGCATATGTTACAGTAAAAGGAAGCTGTTTTTATGCTGTTCATATTTTATACAATATGGTATTTTACTTACTGAGTGATGTGCTAAATGAATTGAATCAAACAATTCTCTCTCTTGTCTAGGCTGGTGCTTTGCTGGTGGAGGACTGGGTAGCCTAGATGATTGATAACAGAATCCACAACCTTTCACCTCCAAGTCACCAGTTTGAACCCAACCTAGTTGAGCAACAAGAGACATTTGTTTCCATTGCCAGCTTGTCAGGACTTGCATGAAATGAATGCTCAGTGGCTATTTGCTTATTGGACCTGAAATGATGGTTACTGGCAGTGAGAAATATATTCTGCTATAAGCAAAAACGTAGATTATTGTTATATTAATATTGTTTTTTCAAGGCCCTGAAGTTAATCAAGGATAATTAATATGTGATATTGGTTGGTATTCAGTTTCTCACTAAAATTTTACTCTCTGAGGCAAATTTATATTCAGTGTTTTCAGTGTTCTCAATGTTAAATAATTACTATCTTAGATTTTTAATAATTGAAACTTAAATGTAGCATAGTAGCAAACCAAATATGCATCTACTTATTAAGGTTTTGCCTTGGATTTATTTTCATTTCTCAGAAGTTGGATGTCATGTTTTGGACATTTTAAATAGCTTTCATAATATTTTAAGGTTAATGCTTAATCAGTTTAAAAGTAAACTCATAGAAGGATTTTTTGAAAATGTTTCCAGATAAGGAAAATTACATCTCCCTCTATTAGACTGCTATGAGATACACTGGGTGCATTTGTTAGAAGTGAGTCAGGATAATTGGGGTCTTC
>NW_004444178.1:1630052-1632118 GCF_000243295.1 Trichechus manatus latirostris
TAGTTGATTACTAGAGCACAATCTAGCTTATCCTGACTGATGCAAAGCTATTTCATGGACTTGAAAACAAACCAAACCCGTTGCTGTTGAGTTGACTCTGACTCATAGCAACCTGACAGGACAGAGTAGAACTGCCCCATATGGCTTCCAAGGAGCAGCTGGTGGATTAAAACTGCCAATCCTTTGGTTAGCAGCTGTAGCTCTTAACCACTACGTCACCAGGGCTACCATGGACTTGAAGTGATATCAAATTTTGTCTTAAGGATACAAATGTAGAGAAACCTGAGAAGAACTAAAATATATACCATATGAAAGGAGAGAGTTGAAGCACAGAGTGGGAGAATTAGAGGGAGATCTATGTGCAGAAAATTATAAAAATTATTAGGAGGGAGGGGAAATAGAAAGGAGATCTTTGCTGTCAGGCAACTGAGAAGAAAGACTTGGGAAGTAATTTCTCAGGGAAATTTCTGGAGAAGTAAAAATGTTTTGTGGTGTATAGTATATGACCTATATCCCTATAAACCCTCCTTCTCTAAAGAGTCTTTGGTAAAATCTTTTTTGCTCAATACTTCTCTGTGGAATGTATTTTTTTTGGAGGCGGGGATAAAAAAAAACTGTCAAGGCTACCACAGGGAGAAACCAGAAGCTGCCTATGGGAGGTCATCAACACAATCTCTTACTCAAAAGCTAAATCAAAGGTATATTTTATATGGTTAGAAAATCTCCAGCTTACTGTAAATAGTATTTAGATAGTCATAAACATTACAAACATAAATATTGACTCAATCAAAAACTGAAAGAGGAAAAGTGTGTGTGATAGGAGGGGAGGACCCAAAGAAAAGAAAGAAAACCTTATCCTCAACTTCCACTGAAGAAATTCTGCAGATAATATCTGCAACTAAATTTCAGGAAATATCAGTTCAGACATGTTATTTAGAAATACAGACTTAAGTACTAGAAGAAGCAGTTAAATGTGGTTGTCTCTGAGTAATGGGACTTAGAAGTGAGGAGGGGTAAGAAGAATATTGAAATATCATTCAATCTTTCAAAAATATGTATTTATTATTTGACAAAAATTAGAGGTACAAGTAAAAATTAAAGAAACAAAAACATTCAGTTTCTGATTTTTTAATCTAAATTTCTGTATTGATGTCTCTAAAGTTTTCAAATAACTTTTAGTATTTTGTGATTGTCATAGAAAATGTGTTCACTTTATAAAACTTAAAAAAAAAAAACACAGACAAAATTACCATTTAACTTGGTTACACCTCTCTAACCATTCTCCAGAATTGTTCCATCTCAAACAGGTAATGATGATCTCAAATAAAAGGAGGAACCTCACAACTAGACGTCAGTGGTTTATGTGTGTACTGAGACTATCTTCCATCTCAGTATCCACAGGACATAACCCTAGCTCAATAAATAATTATGGATTGAAAATTTCCAATTAATAGTTGACAACTGAATGTGAGGAGAGAGTCAATGCAAAGTACCACAGCACAGAGAAAAGCACAATATTCAAACAAGACTTGAAATGATCAAGAAATCATTAACTGAACATTACTGTGAGAGATACAAGAAACCTCAGCAAGTCTATTTTATTGAAGTCTTTCAGGTCAACCATTCAAGTAAGAATATTGGGAAGAAAACAGACAATGATAGTCCCTCCCTTTTATCTCCTTTTTGCTCCTTCCTTCTCTCCTTCCTTCCTCCCTCCTTTCCTTTCAGGGAAAGTAATTCTTAGTAAGTAAAAGGTTTCTCCTCAAGGAACAGTTGTTTCAGGCTCAGGATTCAGCATGGAATCAATCTTAGCTGAGGAGCAGGGGGAGGGAAACAGATTTACCAGCCACTTTTTTGATGATTATGACCTCCAGAGCTTACCATTCTTGTTGATGCTGTTTTTTGACTTGTCTTTTTCTAATGTTTCCCACTAAATCGATTATTGCCTTTAGAAGTAATTTCATGGCTTTTGGAGTACTATAGCTTTATCTTTCTAACCTTCATAGTGCTTGAAAGATTGGTCTCATTTCTTGTTAATTCTGATCTTCTTTGAAGTTATTCTTTCA
>NW_004444178.1:1632464-1633993 GCF_000243295.1 Trichechus manatus latirostris
GGCAGCAAAGGGTAATGGAAAAAAAAAAATTCACTAGCATTAGGGTCTAGATTCTGATCCCAGCTCTGCAAACAGCTTATGTTCTCCAAGCCTTGGTTTTATCATACGTAAAATGTAGGAATGGACCACTAAGGTTGGCTCAAGTTTTAAGAAATTGTATTTCCAATAAGAAATAATATCTCCTAATGGTCAAATCTTTAAACTACCAACAAGTTCACTCAAAAATATATTTTACTGTCCATTCAATTAAATGTATGTAGGAGATAATGTCCAAATGTCTATAAATTTTTAAAAAGATACATCTTATTATGAAATTTCTTTTACACATATACAATTAACAGTAGACTAACAGATGTCAGAATCATAAAAGTTTACAAAGTTTGGGACAAAGTCTTAAAGAAGTTAGTAGAGTAGCAGGTACTTTTGATTTTTTCCTCCAGAATCCAGCTTGAATCTACCCTCTAGCCTCCATATAGCCTGTGACCATCTTACTGTACTTCTTAACTCTATGTTTTGAAGATTCCACTTAGCTGAGCACCCTGGCTACATCCAATAAATTCTCCTCAGTAACCAAGGGTGACCTTAAGAAGTATGTTCGATCACTTCTGATCAAAATGATTTTGATCATTGCCTCTGTGTCAAACACAGAGCAGTGAAAAACTAAATATAGCCAAAAGTCTTAGGGTTCCCTAGAGAAGGAGAGCCAGTAAAAAGAAAGAAAAAAAAAAAAAATAGAGCGAAAGAGATTGATTTACTTTAAGGAACTGGCTCAGGCAATTGTGGGGGACAGGCAAGTCCAAAATTCGTAGTTCAGGCAACAGGCCGGAGCCTCCTGCAGGTTTAGGTCCCAAAATCCACAGGTCAAGTGACAGGAAGAGTGAAGAGTAAGAGTGTTCTGGCAAAATAGTTATTTATAGTCTGGAGGTAGAACACATCCTAGGGAAACTCCCTTTTAGCTCTTGAGTTCAACTGAATGATTGAGGCTCATCTACATTATGGAATGTGATCTGCTTTACTTGAGGCCAACTGATTTAATCATGTGTAACTACTTTATAACAGCAACTAGACTAGCTTTTACCAAACCCCTGGGCACCACAGCCTAGCAAACTGACATGTACAATTAACCGTCACACCAAAGAAAACTAAAGGACACAGCAGGTCTCACAATCAAAATAAATACATCCAAGGATCAAAATTAGACAAAAGACTTCTAAATTGAGTAGCCAAACCATTTCTTCCCATGTTTTCCAAAACAATTCAGAACTACAAATAGAACAAATAAAACTACACAAAACTAATGCCCTCATTTAGAAAGCAGAGAATGCCCAAACTTTAAAAAAGTATGAGTAAAAATAAGAAAAATCATCAAATCCCAGCAAGTGATTTCTCATACTCTGCCATAAGCTTTTGCAGTGAGCAAGACCAGTCCAAGAAAACAAACAAACAAAAGCCTGCCTGGAAAAAGAGAACAGAATTAGCTGTCATCCCAACATTGCTCTGCAACAACTGTCAGAAGGAAAATAACCGGG
>NW_004444178.1:1635423-1637581 GCF_000243295.1 Trichechus manatus latirostris
ATATATATATATATACATATATCATCAGAACACAATATAATTGCTGCTGACAAGAAATGCTGCTAAATATTAAAATTCATCGGCACAACTTTAAGGAGAAACAGAATGGCTGCATAAGCCCAAAGTATCTTTCCCCAAATATATATTAATTATCATGATTTTAACATAGGCATACAAAATTTTTGATACTCCTCCCTCCAGAATATGAGTTTAATTTTCCCCTCTTGAGTATGGTTTGGATTTAATGACTTACTTCCAAAGAATAGAAAATGTAAGGGAAAAATAATTGCCTCACAATGGAGAAATCTAGCAGGCACAACCTTAATCAAGTGATCAAGGTTAAGATCACCAGTAATAATGCATGTTAGTATTATTACCCCCTTATAGGATGTGATGAGAATACCTCTGGAGTATTCTTCTCCAAAACCCATAAGTACAGTGTAATCATGAGAAAACATCAGTTAAACCCACAATGAGGGACATTCTACAAAACATCTGACAGGTAATCTTCAAAACTCTCAAGGTCATAAAAACCAAGAAAATATTGAAAAATGTAATCAATCAGAGGAACTTAAAGAGACGTGAAACCAAAACATATTATAGTATTCTGGATTGGATCCTAGAACAGAAAAACAACACTAGTAGAAAAACACGCATCTGATAAATGGCTCTTTTCCAGAATATACAGAGAAACCTTACAATTCTATAATAAGAAGGCAGAAAATCCCATTAAAAAATGAACAAAAGACTGCAACACAAATTATCCCAAAAGGAAAAAAAAATATGAACAGCAAATAAGCACAAGAACGATACTCAGTTATTAGGGAAATATAAATTAAAACAACAGTGACATACCACTATACACCAAGTAGAATGGCTAACATTAAAAAGACAGACAATACCAAATATTGACAAAGATGTGTAGTAACTCTTGAACACTGATAGTAGGAATAATGACATAACCACTTTGGAAAAAGTTTGGCAGAGGTAAGCACATACTCATTATATCACTCAACAATCCTAGCACTAGATAATTACTCAAGAGAAATGAAAATATACATTCACAGAAAGAGTACTTGAACGTTAATAGCAGCTCCATTCGTAACAGACAAAATTGAAAACAAATCAAATGTCCATCAACTGGTCAGTGGATAAACAAATTTTTGCATATCCATACAATGCAATCTTGCTTAGAAATAAAAAGGGATGAACTACTGATACATACAAGAACATGGATGAATCTCAAAAGTATGTTGCTAAGTGAAAGTCAGACACAAAGACTACATCCTGTATTGTTCCATTTATGTTACATGTCCAGAAAATACAAGTTTATAGTGTGACAGAACAGATGCATGGTTTCCAGGAGCTAGGGTTGGTGGAAAGGGATGGACTGCTGAGGGGCACAGGGAGCAGTCTGGTGTAATGTTTCATATCATGAATATATCAAAATCCATCAAACTGTACACTCATTGATGAATTTTATTATATGTAACATCTACCTTTAAAAAGCTGGTAAAATAAATAAATGATAAAGATGGATCTGATAGAGGTTCCAAATATTTGACAGGTGGAAGGCGTATCCTTGGAATACCTGCTTAAATTATTGGGACCATTCAAACATGTTTTGTGCAAGGCATCCATATGTATATCAGATATTCATGGGTATCTATCTTCTTGCTTGTGACTATGGAAAAACCTATTTTGTGACTGAATGTCAGATTATAGCTTGACAGTATTACAGAATTACGGAGGGGTCAAGTAATACGTGAATCTCCATTGCTGCATCATATGCAACGTGCTAAAGCCGTGAGACAAGTCTTAGAGTGCTCTGTTGATAACATATAATTGGGAATGGGTGGTGTGAATATATACACTACAGTGTCATTGAGAGGAGGAGACTAGAACAACACTTCATCCATGTTCTGATAAAACTTATCTGTTAAGTGACTGAACAGGAAGGACTGAGTAAAATCCTGCTTTACCTTGTCCCTACCTTCTTTTGTTCAAAGGTTATCTGTATAGGACTAATGATAATACTAATCCTAGTATACAACTATGAATTTCTTTTGGTACCATATTAAACAAGGAGCCTTGGTGGTGCAAGCGTTAAGTGCTCAGCTGCTAATTGAAAGGTTGGCGGTTTGAACCCACCCAGCAG
>NW_004444178.1:1638360-1640554 GCF_000243295.1 Trichechus manatus latirostris
AACCAACAGAGAAAGAAAGCCTTCCCCTAGAGCCGGCACCCTCAATTTGGACTTCTAGCCTCCTAAAGTGTGAGAAAATAAATTTCTCTTTGTTAAAGCCATCCACTTGTGGTATTTCTGTCACAGCAGCTCTAGATGACTAAGACAGTATGTATATACAAAATGATTACAAATATGACTGTTTCTTTTTAAATATGACAAATTACAAGCATTAAATGAGTAAAAAGAACACTGAATTAAATTCAACAGGGCAAAGGAGAGAGAGCTATAAAAATTGGAAACTTGTTTCTAATTTTGCCTTTCCTTGAAAATATATATCACAGGTGTCTTAGCTATCTAGTGCTGCTATAACAGAAATACCACAAGTGGATGGTTTTAGCAAACAGAAATTTACTTTCTCACAGTTTAGGATGCTAGAAGTCTGAATTCAGAGTTCTAGCTCTAGGGGCAGGCTTTCTCTCTCTGTGGGCTCTGGAGGAAGGTCCTTATCTCTTCTGAGTTTATGCTCCTGGGCACTCTTCATGTGGCTTGGCATCAATCTTCCCCCATATCTGCTTCTCGCGATTGCTTGTTTAATCTCTTTTATATCTCAAAAGAGATTGATTCAAGATATACCCTAATCCTGTCTCATTAACATAATAAACATAACCTAATCCTCACTGACATAATCTCTTCCTGCCTCATTAACATAACAAAACACAATCCATTCACAAGTGGGATTATAACCACAGGCAGAGGTTAGGATTTACAACACATATTTTGGGGGAACATAATTCAGTCCATAACATTTCACCCGCTGGTCCCCAAAAATTCATGTCCTTGCCAAATGCAAAACACATTCACCCCATCATATCATCTTAAAAGTCTTAAATCAACTTTAAGTTCAAAATCTCATCTTCTGAATCATCTAAATCAAATATGGGTGAAATTTTAGGCGTATTCCATCCCAGGGCAAAATTCCTCTTCATTTGTGAACCTGTGAAATTTAGAATACAAGTACAATGTGGAATAGGCACAAGGTAGACATTTCCATTATAAATGGGAGAAACTGGAGGGAAAGAAGGGATAACAGGCACCAAGCAAGTCCAAAACCAAGCAGAACAAATTGCATTAGCTCTCAAGGATTGAAAATAATCCTCTGTTCTCTGAGACCATCTAGGAAATGGCCCTGCCCTCCAGACTCTGGGTTTTGGTCATGCTCTCTGGATTCTGGGTGAAGGCCTCTCAGCCCTGGGCTTCAGCTCCACCTTCCAGGCCCACTGGGACAGCGACTCTGCTCCCTTGGCTTTGGGCAGCTCCATTCTCCTAGTCCATCTGAGTGGTAACCCCACTTCTTCATTGCTGACAGTCCCCTTCTAATGCCCCTTGAGCATGGCAGCTCCATCCCCTCAGCTTTGGGTAGCAGCCTCATCCCCCGGCACACCTTAATAGCAGCCCCACATTCCAGAACCGAGTTGATGAAGACCCAACTCTCTGAAACCTAGGAGGCTGTGCCCCACCCTTTTGAGATCCTGAAGACCACGGTCCCACACTTTGAAACCAAGAAGGCCCTGCTTCCCATGCTCCTTCCAACAGTTCTGCTGATCTCTGAGCTACTCCAGGAATGGTCTTTTTCTTTTCTTGGAGGACAACAGATACAGCTCCTTTGGCCTGTTTTCCTGCCTGCAAAATTCCAAGAGGCAGACAGCATTCTCTCCTTTCATTCTTTCTCTGTCCCTTTCAGTCTAAGTTGACAGTTTTTCTGCTGTGGTAGTTGGTTAGATCCATCAGTCACAGGCTTAATCTCTTTAACAAAAGTTTGTGTAGCCACGTCCTTGATGAACATTCTAGGACACGAGTCCTTAGTGCATACAACAGAATCTTCCAAATCTTTAAGTTCTGTTTCCATTTTGCACAGTTCATTTTTAAGTCCATCTCTTTCCTCTTGCATTTTACTATAAGCAGCAAGGAGAAAGCACAGGCCTCTTTAAGATCTGACTTAGAAATCTCATCAGCCAGATATCCAAGTTCATCACTTTCAAGTTCTACCTTCTAACAAACATTTGAACATAATTCAGACAAATTTTTTGCCACTGCATAAAAAGCATCGCTCTTCTTCCATTGTCCAATCTCCTGTTCATCATTTTCTTTTAAAGCCTCACCAGAAGCACATTTAACATCCACACCTCTAGCAATATTGTTGACGGCACCATAT
>NW_004444178.1:1641171-1643185 GCF_000243295.1 Trichechus manatus latirostris
ACTGTAATTGCATCCATTGGTAAAATAACTTTTCATAATGGAGCAGCATGAGAGGAGGTGTCTCTCTCCTCTTTCTGTCTTGAACAGAAAGTGGCCACAAACATTACTAAAATATATTCATATGTGTGTTAATAATTTCTTATTGATTTGAGTCAGATAAGAACAAAGGAATTGTAGTTTATAAAAATTGGGATAAATCCAGTATTTGTCCATTCTTCTCCCAGAAATCACAGCCCCTCCAAAAATGCTAGAAGAGAACAGAGATGTGAATCTCATTGTCACAAAATGATACAAAGATTAAAGGGCTGCCAAAAGTAGCACAGATCAAACAGAGATGAAGGAAAATGTGAGGAAAGGATGCATCCAGATATACATCCCTAACAATGCTGGTAGAATCCACTTGTCCAAATAAGTGTTTCACTCTGAGGTACAAAACAAAAATTGTTTGATTAAAATAAAAGAAGAAGGATAAGTGAGTAGGCTGTGAAAGCCTTCCTATATCTCTTTTGGTAGAAAGTATAAAGGAATTGGGAAGGTAGGGATAATCAAAAAAGACGCCACTTTTGTAAGCAGTGGCTTGTTGTTGAGACAGTGAATAGGACAGGGACTCAGTCTTGAAGGCAGTCTAGTTGTCCCATGCTGCAACATCTAGAATAGCCACTACAAGAAAAGTGTACTAGTGAAATTAAGAGGAAACACAATAACAAAAATGGTTAATCCAAAAGAAAGTAGGAAGGAAAGAAAGAAAATAGAACAAATAAAAAGCAAACAGTAAAATGACAGATTTATACTTTAAATACACTATTCCATTATACTGAAGAGTCCACTCAATATAAATGGACTATATGCTGAAATTAATAGATGAAGAATGTCAGATAGGATTTAAAAATGTGTGAAACATCTAAAATTAAAAATATACAGGAAGACTAAAAGAAACGGATGGGAAAAGGTATACCACAATAAACATTTATTACCTCTAACAGTTTCTCTGGGTCAGAAAATTTGGAAGCAGCTTGGCTGGACAGTCTGGCTCAGAGTCCCTTATGAAGTTGCAGTAACTACCCAGGGTACTAATCATCTGAAAGCTTCACTAGGGTTGTACGATCTGTTTTGTAAAGTGACTCGCACACACGGCGGCAAGTTATGGCTGTCTGCTGGTGGAAATCCTCAGTTCCTCTCCAGATACACCTCTCCCAGGGCTGCTTGAGTGTCCTCATGATATGGCAGCTGGCTTCCCCAAGAGCAAGAGAGCAAAAGAAAGCAAGGTCGTAGCTGCAATTAGTTTTATGGCCTAGACTGTTAAGTTACATATCAACATTTTCTCAATATCTTATCTGTCACACAGGTCAACACTATTTAATTGTGTGTGTGTGGGAGAGGGGGGGTTACACAGAGGAAAGTATTCCATGAGGAAAGAATCACTGGGGGTTATCTTGGAGGCTGGCTACCACAGGAGACAATCTGGAAAATATCTTTCAAAATGAAAATTGCACATAAATTCTGAAACAAATTCCACTCTGGTTATTTACCTTCCAGATAGATACTCAAATGTATAAAGAAATATATTCATTTCAGGGTCATCCAAAATAGCAAAAAATGTGCAATAATCTAAATGTTTATTGAGAGGCCTGATTAAATAAATTATAAATAAAATGCAAAACAATTATAATACATCCATACAATGAGATGCATATGCTTTTTAAATGAGTAAAATATCTCTGGTGGGATCCACAGGAAAGTAGTAATAGTTATTGCCTTTGGAAAAAGGAAATGATAACTAGGATGACAAAGGAAGAAAAGAAGACTTATTTTTCAGTAACTATTCTTCTATACCTTTTGTATTTTTTTTAACCATATATATGAATTACCTACTTTAAGAAAGTGAAAAAATACATAAAGAAGTACTGTAATCTTTGTAAAACTACTTCTTCCTCAAGCAAATATGAGCTGGGAACTTCCGGCAAGATGGCGCTCTAGGCAGAAACACCATGCCGTCCCTCCACAACAAAGATCC
>NW_004444178.1:1652297-1664536 GCF_000243295.1 Trichechus manatus latirostris
TTAATCAATTTTCTGTAGTATTATTACTTGTACTTTCAACTTAATTCTTCTCTGAGATTTAAAGTTTCTTGAGTGTAGTGATTACCTGGCTTATTTCATATGGCTAAATGCTCCTAGCACAATACTAAGCACATAGGGTGTGCTTAGTGTATATGTCTTTAAACCAGGGTTTCTCAACCTCAGCACTGTTGAAATTTTGGATCAAATAAATCTTTCTTGTAGAGCGCTGTCCTGTGCATTGTAGAATATTAGCAGCATTTGTAGTCTCTTGCCACTAGATGCCTGTAGAACCCCATTCCCAATCAAAAACGACACTGCCAGTTGTCTCCTGGAGGCAAGGCAGAGAACACTGGTTTAAATGACTGACATCCAGTCTTCAGGAGTAGCTACAAAATTTAAAAACAGGTTTTTAAGCATTTTATAATATTTTTATAAACTATCGATATAAATGAATAGAGTTGGAATATGTTATATACTCTAAACAAAGAATCATATTTAACACTTTTGTCATTATTCATATATTATTTTTAATAGTTCCTGTTATTTTATATCCAGACATGACCTTGCATAGGAAGGTAAATTATTCAGAATTCCTCATCTAGTGAAACAGTATGATTTGCAATATGATGGATGATGGCCTATATGTGAGATTCATCATTTTCTTCTCCTTTCTTCTAAATGACGACGATGATACTAAAAATTGATTATCAGCACACCAAAGGTATGATTTGGAGTAAATACTTCATTCTTTGATGCAGATCACCTCATCAAATAGGGATTAGACTATATAAAGATTAATTACACTAGCCAAGAGTTAGTTCTGGATGATTTCTTTTAATTGATAACCAATGGTTTACAAACTAGAAGTTATCTGTGAAATTGGATAAAGAGCCTTACAGTGAGAATGATAGAGAAATACCAGGGATATCTAAGATAGATCATTGTCATCTCACAAAGAGCATTAATGGGGAGAAAAGACTTCCATAATACACACGTGAGGGAATTAACAAATTTTTTCCCACTACAGACTGTTGTCTTGTCATTGAAAGTCTTTACAGTAATAAAAGCATTTCCCATCTTTCCTACTCAACCAATTTTTCTCCTTTGTTGTTTTCCTCAAAAGAAGAAGGAAGGGAAAAAGAAACGAAGTAAGGAGGAGGGAAGGAAGAGAGGTGGAGAAGGAAGAAAAACATATGTTCTATGTCCATATAAAATAATAATAACTAGATATCTATTGATTCACTCTTTGATTCTGTTTGTTTTGTTGTTGTCATTACTGCTTGTAACTAGACAAACTGTTACACAGTGATGGTACAAACAAATGTGAGTCAGTATTAAAAATGATCCTAATTCTTCCTATTCCATATATCTGCAATAGAATAAAATTAATTTACCACAGATCTCTGGTCTATAGAATAAAATTGAACTAAACCCATTGTCATCAAATCGGTTCCAACTCATAGTGACCCTATAGAACAGAGTAAAACTGCCCCATAGGGTTTACAAGGAGCAGGTGGTGAATCTGAACTGCTGACATTTTGGTGAGCAGTTAAGCTCTTAACCACTGCGCCACCAGGAGCAGAGGCCTAATGTTATAGTTGTATCTTCTTTTTCTTTTATTCCACCAGAAAACAACCCATTTTTGAAAAACACTTAAAATTTTTAATTAGCTACAGCTAACTGTTCATTCCATTTTTTATATTGTAATACTAAACGTGTTATGAAGGAGCACTACTGACAGACCTCCTGGTGTTGTCAATCGTAACCTCATCAATGTCATCTTAAAAACTAATAATTCCTGCTTCTTTTAATTCAAAAACATTTTGCTTTGCTTTTTTTTATCTGTCTTGGTAACTGAGTATCTTCCAACAAACGTCAAATGATTTTATATATCTAGTAATAGGCCGCCACTTAAAATAAAAGCTAAAAGTATTTTCGATGTTTTTTTCATACTTCTTTCCACACTAACCTGACTAGAGTACAAGACATGAATATTAGATACTGTTATAAATACTGACTCCCATTTGTTTGACCACTGTATAACAGTTCATCTAGTTTTAAAACAAAACAGAATCAAATACTGAATCAACAGTAATCTAGTAATTTATTATTTACATGAATGTAAAACATTATTACAGCTTATTATACATTTTTTTTGTATTACAGAAGACTGCCAGTTTTACAGCCTGTTTATAAAGCGAAAGAGGACAATATGGAATAACTCCTATCAAACTAGATCACTTGAGTAATACCTAGAAATTTACACAGAATCCACAATTCAGTAATTTGAATGACTGGTCATTCATCAAGCTTTAAAGACAAATAATTAATCAGGAAGGAATATGCTTTGTGTGCTTTGGAGGTAGAAATATTACATGATTGTAAGATAAATGTTATTTCACAATAAATAATAATGTCTACAATATGATTAACCTCAGATGAATTGAACTTGGAGTCTTGAGGAAGCTAAGTTTATACTGATGAAGCAAAATCTAATGTTCATCTAGTAATTCCAATTGATCTTTCTTTTCCAAGAAAAAAATAATTGACATTACCGTATTAGTCACTGGATCTTCTCAGTATTACAAACATTTATCCATTTTCTGTTGTAATTTCTCTTATATTAACTTGAACCAAATGAAATTTCCCATATTTGATCATTTTGATCTGCAGAAATTGCAATTTCATATGGTTCAGCCAAATTGTAAGAGCAAGAAAACTAAGGAATTGAAATCAAGAAAATGCAAAGAATAATACTGGTTTAGTAAATATAGAAAAACCTTCTTTACTTGAATTATATCCAAATTATTTGAAGAACCATTTAGGAAAATCATAAAAAGTATTAATACCCAAATGGATCTTTTACTTTGAATTATTACATAAGACATAATGAGATTTAAACAACCAATGCATATGTGATGTAAATTTTACACTTTAACTTGGTGTCATAATCAGCAATGTAATGAATGACAGATTAATAAATTCAAACATTCCATTCAATACTGAATATTAAGTATAATGCATATATAATTCTTAATATAATTTATAGAAATTAACAATGCATTTGCAAAAGAACATATCCTTTTCTTTTCCTAACCATTAACAATGGCTTTTTGACTCTAACATAACTTATATATAAAAATTGTACTGTAGACACAAACAGATAGTCTGGGATACTCAAGCTCAAAACCTAGGAAGCAATCTGGCATAATGTGGTGTTCATAATTAATTCTAAGTTATGAATCAACTATATAATTGACAATTTTTAAGGATATATATGTCAATTATCATGTGGCATTAGACAATTAATACTGATCTGCAAAGAGCAAAAATGATAAAAATGATACTGATCTCAGTTTCAGTTTGATAACTTTTAAAATTGATATTATATCCAAGTCAAATAAAATGCGATCGGGCAATTAGGAATTAACATCTAATGTAAAACATTTACAGACCAGAACTTTAAAGTATTCAAAGCTCTCAATGTAGGGTATAAGACATTATTCAATACAAACCTCACTGACCACATTTTTTCTACTTGAGGGTTGAACTTTAGATATCCCTCTAAGGTGTAGAATCAACTGGTAATGGTTTAGGCTGAATGACTCAGTGGTTTCTTGTTTTGTCCAGTATTATCATATTTTAGTTGCTACTGTTAACTCCTTGAGACAATCAAAAATTAATGTGGAGAAACACTCCATTAAAACTTAATCTTACCACCATCCACCTATTAGAATGGCTAAAATCCAGAACAATCTTAGAAGAATTATAACCAGAATGTTCCTTAGAAGCAAGGATGGTGAGACTCCAGCTCACTTACTTTGGACACGCCATCAGAAAAGACCAATTTCTACAAAAGGATATCATATTTGGTAACACAGAAGGTCAGCGAAAGCAATGGAACCCTCAACGAGATGGACTGCAACAATAGCCACAACAATCGATTCAAATATACCAACAATCATGAGGATGGTGCAAGGTTGGACAACGTTTCATTCTGTTATACGTGAGGGTTCCATGAGTCAAAGCCAGTTCGATGGCAACTAACAACAACAATAACATCCAGAACACTGACAACAGCAAATGCTGGCAAGGATGTGCAGCAACAGGAACTCTCATTCATTGCTGGTGAGAATGTGAATGGTACAGTCAGAAGATTATCTGGCAGTTTCTTACAAAGTTAAACACAGGCTTACCATACAATCCAGCAATCATGCTAAATGAGTTGAAAATATATGCCCACACAAAAACCTGCACGTGAATGTTTATAACAGCTTTATTCATAATTGTCAAAAATTGGAAGCAACAAGATGCCTTTCAATAGGTAAATGGATAAACAAATTGTGGCGCATCCATACAGTGATAAAAAGAAATGAACTATCAAGCTACAAAAAGACATGGGGGAACACTAAGTGCATACTGCTAAATGAAAGAAGCCAGTCTAAAAAAGCTACACACTGTAATAATTCCAACTACAGGACATTCTGGAGCCCTGGTGGCATAGTGGTTAAGAGCTTGGCTGCTAACCAAAACGTCAGCATTCAAATCCACCAGCCGCTCCTTGGAAACACAATGGGGCAGTTCTACTCTTTCCTATGGTGTTGCTAGGAGTCGGAACCAACTCGACAGCACCTAACAATAACAACACAATGACATTCTGGAAAAAGCAAAACTATAGAGTCAGTAAATACATCAGTGGTTTCCAAGGGCTCAGGGAGAGGAAGGAAGGGAAGATGGAACACAAGCAACTTTATGGCAATGAAACTATTCTGTATGATACCTTAATGATAGACACATGACATTATGGATTTGTCAAAATCCATAGGATTACACAACAAAAAAGTAAACCCTAATGTAAACGATGGACTTTAGGTAATATTAACGTACCAATACTAATTCATCAAGTGTAACAAATGTAACACAAAAATAGAAGATGTCAGTAATAGGAGAAAGAGTATGCAGGAGGAAAATAGAATATATGGGAACTTTCTGTACTTTCTGCATAATTTTTCTGTAAACCTAAAACTGCTCTAAATAATAAAGTCTATTTAAAAAAAAAACTCCATCTTAAGTTTCTTCCTCTGAACTGATATAATGATGTCATCAGTAATTATGATATTTGGATTGTGTCAGAGCCTAGGATGACAAATATATAGATTTCTCAGGACTTCTATCTAAAATGGTAATTATATTTCAGTCCATATGTCAGTATTTCATAGAGGCAAGGGGAGTGCATTAGATATCACTTGTATTATAATCATATACAAGATAAATATAGTCATGTTACTAAAGCCACATCTATAGTGAAACTCATTACCTATATTACATAATATTTGCAAAATTTTCAAATTCTGTCATTAATCATTTACAGGATATTGTCAGTGTTACTGAACTACAGAAGCAGTTTTAAACGCTTTACTCTTATATTCCTCGAAGGCTTGTGGTTTTGAGTTTATTATAAAGACAATATTATAACTTACAGCAAGTTTAAGAAATAAAAGAAAAATTCAATATTTTAGAAAATTTCCTCTAGTCTTGGTCTATATAACACATTTATAGTGCTGGATCCAACATTTTCTCTTTATAACTGATTTTTCCACATTGTTTCAGAGTCATTTTTGAATAATATTTCAATGAGTATATCTAGTAATACTAATTTAATTAACTATTC
This sequence comes from Trichechus manatus latirostris, assembly GCF_000243295.1. Classification (NCBI taxonomy): domain Eukaryota; kingdom Metazoa; phylum Chordata; class Mammalia; order Sirenia; family Trichechidae; genus Trichechus; species Trichechus manatus. Next base: position 1,657,969 of record NW_004444178.1, read on the forward strand.
CCTTATTTTTAATTTGTTTCATTTTGTCATCTTTACAAAGAAGAGCGAATACTCTTAAGCATATTTCAAAATAAAGATTAATTTACAATTATATGACTTACCTTTTCATCTCAAAAATTTCAAAACTATGGCAATGTAAAGTGAAGAAATAAAGGCACCCATAATATTCTCACCAACTAAAAATAAAAACTGAAAACATTCATCTTTAAGATTAATTACCACAACTGTATTAGTTCTCTGTTGCTGCATAACAAATGCAAGTGGTTTAGCAGTTTCTGTGCGTCAGGACTTTGCCTGTGGCTGTGGCTTAGCTGGTTCTCCTGCTTAATCAAACTGTTGGTTAGGCTGTGTTCTCAGCTACAGGTTTGACTAGGAAAGAATTAGATTGTAAGCTCCCTCAGGTTTTTGGCAGAATTCCCTTGCATCTGTATGACTGAAGGCCCCTACTTCTTACTATTGACTGGAAGCTGCTCTCAGATCCTAGAGGTCACCAGTAATTGCCTGCCATGTAGCCTTTATCTTATAGGAATTTCACAATATGACTGTTTTATTTATTCAAGGCCAAGAGGAGAATCTCTATCCAGTCTAAGACAGTCTTACATAACAAACCATAATCATAAAAATGACAGCCCATTACCTTAGTGATATTCAATTTGTCAGATGCAAGTCACAAGTTCCACCCACACTTCAAGGAGGGATTTTACAAGGGCATGACTCATTGCAGGCCACCTTAGGGTATGTATTCCACAACAACTAAATGACTATAGTTAGCTTCGATCTCTCCCCTGGACTCCAGATTACCCTACATCTCCATTCAATGTCGAATACATATGTCAAAATTCAAATGTCAAAAAAAAAAAAATAAAGCTTCTTATCCCCATTAATAATCCTCAACCAAACCTACTTGCCCAAGCATCTTCTCCATTTCAGTTGAAGATGACACAATTTATACTTTGCTCAGGCCAAAAAACCTTGGAGTCATCTATAATTTACTTCCCCACCCCACCAATTACATTCAATTATCAGTAAGTCCTGATGGCTCAACCTTAAAATGTGTCCCAATCTAACCACTTATCATGTACACTGCTCACCATCCGAATCACTCATCTGGGTTAATGAAAAAACCTTCTTACAGTTCTCACAACTCTGGCTCCCTACAGTACATTTTCAACATAGTAAACGGAATTATTTTTAAAATAATGAAAGTAAGAGAGAAAAAATATGGAAAGGGAAAGAAGAGAAGAAAGGCAGAGAAAAGCAGAAGGTAAGGCAGGAAATGGAGGAGAGATGGAAAGAGTTAAGGAGAGAGGAGGTATGTGTCAGAGACAGAAAGAAAGAGACAAGAGAGGAGAGATGGGGGTATTGAGAAGGTGGATGGATAACAAAAGAGAGGAGAGTTGAGAGAGCGAGAGGGTGCCACCTTGGAGTCATCCTTGATTTCTCTCTCTCTCATCTTCCACATGTGAATTTATCCGCAAATCTTACAGAGCCCACCACCATAACGTATCTAAAATCTGTCCATTTATCACCACCTCCACCACTACCACCCTAATACAAGCTATCATCTCTTGCCTGGACTACTTCAGAAACTTCCTAATTGACAACCTGCTTCTATTCTTGCTATTTTTCACACAGCAGTCAGCAATTCTTTTAAAATGTAAAGCAAATCTTTTTCTCCCCCTCCTACTATTAGTCCTCCCATAGCTTCCCATTATACTGAGCAAACAATAACGGTGCTTGATGATCTAACCCTGTGCTAGTTCTCTAACCTGGGTTCTAATGACTCTCCCCTTTCTCACTCTTCTCCAGGCACACTGGTCTCCTTCTTTTGCTGGAATATATCTCATACTCCCTGATCTCAGAGTCACTGCTGTTCCTCTGTCAAAATGTTCTTCCTCCACATGATCACGTGGCAGGTTTCCTTCCTTTAATCAGTCCCAGCCAAAGCAGCATCTTCTCAGGAAGATCTATATCAAATATCACTCTTTCATTATTCTTTTATCTCTTACCCTATTTACACTTATTCATAGCACTTATCAATACTTGGTGTTTTAGTACAACGATCTTAGTTGATTGGTTTATTACCAGTCTTTCCCACTAGAATATACATTACATGATACTACATACTACATACTACATAATAAACACCTTTTTGTGGTTTCCTTGTCTTCAAATTCTACTAAGAGGTGACAACAAATTCCAAATAAATATTTCCTTATTAATAATAGTAACAAACAGGATAAGTTTGTATTCATGTACATGCCATTGGAAGAAAATCCAGAATATTCTGAAATAAACTTGCAGTGACAACACCCATAGGTTGATCTGTTCTGTAACTACTTACAAAGCAATTCTTTTTCAGCATGACTTTTTAAATAAAATACAGTACCTTTAATTCAAGTGTTATGATTAAAAGATCTTGCCCATTTAATAGATTTTTTAAATAAAAAGTTAAAATATAAATAATATATAGAAAATGAAAATCTTTTACTTTGAAATTTAACTCATTAAACTTTGAATAATGCAGGAAAGTTTTTAGAGTATAAAATGAATGCATCAGTTAATAAGAGCAGTATACTAATGAGATATTAGTTCCTTTATGAGTCAGTTAATTTCAGCCTGTTGTATACCTCCAAAATACACCCTTGAATCTCAAGACTAAGTAAGTCTTTGTGTGTGCTTGTGGTGTGTTCAGGAGAGAGAAAGGGAGAAAGAGAGAGAGAGCAATTGCTGAATTAAGGTAAATGATCCCCTATATCAGGAAGAACAGCTATGAGTACATGTGCTACTGACATTAGATCAGTAGTATCATCTATTTTAAAATATTTAACCACACTGCTTGTTAATTAAGTTACAGCACCCTCTAAATCTGGAGTGCATTATGGTCTCCACAATTTCCTATGCAATTTCACAATTGATAAAATAGGTTTTGGTGGGTCTTCCCAGCAAATTTACCAGTGCTGATTCCAGAAATTAAACCAACCTATTCAACTGAGTGTGGTTCGATTTCACCCAATTGGCTTACACTTTCCTAACTCAAGGAATATCATTCATTAAACTGCAACACATAGATTCCCTTGATACAATAAAGGCATCATATATCCAAACAATAGAACAGCTACAGTGAAACAAAACACTCTTTCCATGTGGCGACTGTTAGAAAACCAAATCGGAAAGGTGAAGTAAATCCATGGGCAGCAGCTCAGATAGAGCAATGGATAGTGCTGCTTTGCAGAATTATGATTCTGTTAAGGGAAATTTCTGTCTAGAATATTACATAACTATCATCAATACCTTCATATTTGTCCACATTAGAATACCTATATGCTGCTTGACAAATTTAAAGTATATCTCTTTCAAGTATGCAATGCCGTATTAAAAGATTCTGATGCTTCGACATTACTGAGGTATCACATTTCTCTCCAAGTTAAAGCATATACGTAATAATATTTTATGATTATACTATTTTGCATTTTCCTAATAAAGTAGTTAATACTGACTATGCTTAATTTAAGGAGCCCTGGTGGCGCGGTGGTTAAGAGCTCAGGCTGCTAACCAAAAGGTCAGCAGTTTAAATCCACCAGCTGCTCCTTGGAAACCCTATGGGGCAGTTCTACTCTGTCCTATAGGGTTGCTATGAGTCAGAATCAACTTGATGGCCAACAGGTTGGGTTTGGATTTTTTTTATGCCTAATTTTAATTTATCACTGACATCATTTTCATATGTATTGATATTCATAGAGTTGATGGAATATTACTCTGCTCTATCATCATTACTACTGATTATAGTGTTTGCATGTATCCAAGGTAAGGCAGTACAAGGAGGCCACTTTCAAGGCATTTCTACTGCACCAAAATTCTGGCAGATTTTTACTAATGTAAATTAAACTGCATGTTTTAAGAGAGCATTTCAGTTTGTTCTATACAAAAATGTGTATAGTTGGTAACCTCCAAAAGAATAAGAGGCTTTGAAGAGACAGAAAAGAGACTGATAGAGTGAAAGTATATGGATGAGGACAGTGGCAGGAAATTAAGGAATTTAATTTACAATCACATAAATTTTATTCTTAAAATTAGTGTTCTTTTTATGCCTTGTTAGTGGGATTGTAAAATGGGGCAGCCACTGTGGAAAACAATTGAGTGATCCCTCAAGAAGTTGAACACAGAATTATCATAAACCAAACTAAACCCATTGCTGTCAAGTTAATTCTGACTCATAGCAACCCTACAGGACAGAGCAGAACTGCCCCATAGGGTTTCAAAGGAGCAGCTGGTGGATTTGCACTGCTGGCATTTTGGTTAGCAGCCGAGCTCTTAATCACTGTACCACCAGGGCCCCATAATTACCATATGACCCAGCAATTCCACTCCTAGGTAAATGCCTGTCATGGATTGAATTCTGTCCCCCAAAAATATGTGTCACCTTGGCTAGGCCATAATTCCTGGTATTGTGTGGTTGTCCTCGGCCAATTCTCATGAGGGGTCATTAAGGAAGGGTTGTATGCTGGCTTAGACTGAGGGGGATCAGAGTTCAGGGACCTAGGGGAAAGAGAGAAGCTTAACATTTGGTCAAGTCAGTTAATAAGCACTTTGTTGTGATTGATCCGTGGGAAAAAAATAGTTCAACTAATCTTTTTTTGTGGCAAAGAATGGGCATTTGGTCTGGCCTTGTCACAGTTAACCAAGCGGAGAATCTGTGAGTCTTATTTAAGTCACACGAGGAAGGGCGGTTCTTTGCAGTAAGCAAAACGGTAGGGGGATTTCTTTAATCATTCCTGTTTTCCAGGTTCACGGGGCTCAGGCAAAGTTTAACATTATCAGGTTATACTCCTTTCCTTTGCCTCTATGATACAGATGCTATCTACCATTACAGCAATGTAGTCAGACCATATGATCCACCTGAGGGAGTGCCCTTCTGAGCTTGGAAAGTAGTCTATGTCAATAAATTAGCATTTCAGTATATAATTAAGTCGTCTTATTATTTTACAGTTTATAATTGGCTCCTTCCTTCATTTTTTTAGAGTACCTTTCATGAATATTATACAGACGCTCACAAGAGACTCACAAGAGATGCAATGTAAATATCAAGTTTATAAAAATTGTATGTGAGAAGGCAAAAAAAAATGTGAAAGCATTTATGTTGGCTGGGGGGGATGGACATTAAATGAGTCAATAAAAATGGTAGTAATTAACAATAATCAAAGATCAGAATAATGGCTACCAGATAGAGTTAGTTGGTTAGTTTTCCATATCCTGGGCTATAGCACCATAGACTTGAAGGAAATATATATGGTTCAAATAGTAGTAAAATATTTTCCTCTCTTCAAAATTCAATGATTCTTTCAATAACAATTTGTTGTTCGCCTATGATATATCAAGCAATGTGGCCTTGAATAAATTCACTTTTCAAACTTTTTGATAAATAAACATGAAATGTATGTCCCTTGCCTTTTGTCCTTAAACAAGACAGGTACCTTCTCACTTGCGTTTCTGAAAAACTTTTAAAGTGGAAGAAAAGCTGTAATAAAGGTAGAACATCCATATAGTTTCATACATGAAAAAACTGAACTCAAATTTTTTGATTTGGAAACCCAGGTAGAGAAGTACTCCTACAGGATTACCTTTTCACTTTGGAAAACACATGGTCCGCCTGCTTGTCATATCTGAGGGATGTCTAGGCTACTTATATATCTCGTCAATAATTTCACTGATCTGCAACTAATGTGGTCATCAAAAATTCTTTCTCTAGTTTTTTTTTTTTTTTTGGTCAAAAGAAAATGCATTTTTATTATCATATGAGAAAATATTAATTGGAAAAATAGTTGAAAGTAGTGTAATTTCTTGTCTGGGTTCTATGACAGATCCCAGTAACTTAACATATCACAAATTAAGTGCTACACAATTTAAATATTGCTGTTATCATCCAGTCACTCATAGCTATGATAGCAACCTGAAAGAAAGGAAAAGAGTAAGGGAGCTTATAGTCTAACAGTCAAACAGAAACAGCTGGATCCTTTTTAAAAAACAAGCTTGATTTGCTATCGAAGTAGATGACAAAGCAACTGGTAATAGGCATATGTATTTGTTCTGGGAGAAAGAGCAATTTGAAAAAAAAAACCTTCTGAAAGGCTAAAATATTTATTAAAAGATTAGGCCACAAGGACAAAGAATGAGATGAAGATGGTAAATACAATGAACAACGCAAGAATGAATGATGAAAACAATAGATTAAAGTTAATAATTATAATTAAATGCCAATAGAAAGTGATATTTGTATAAAAATTAATATAAGTTTAGAAACTCATACAGATAAAAACATGAATTTAATATTTCCACATGATGCTATTCCCTATAAAAGGAATCTATTTTTTTCATCGTTAAGTAAATACATATTTAATGTACAACTTCCATGTTCCAGGCAATGGGTAATTGTTAGAATTAAAGAGAAATGTCCAAATATATATAGTGCATTGAAAGTTTTGAGAGCTGTGCAAAAAAAAATATATAGTAAGTATAATTTAAAGGAAAAAAACTCACATTTTGATAGTTCTGATATGACAGAACATGA
>NW_004444178.1:1665367-1667711 GCF_000243295.1 Trichechus manatus latirostris
AATTTTATAGTGAAAAAGGAATCTAAAACCCACTGTCTGTTGCACATAATTATGCTCCCAGTTGATTATATAACAAAATTTATATAGCTCTCATTCTATATTGAGTTCAGTGGTTCTAAACATAAACACAAAGTCTTCATAATGTCCATATAAAAGAATCCTATCGGGCACGTTCAAAACAATGACCTCTATGTGATTACTCTAGCCAAATTTTGTGCTACGAGCAGGAAAAACAAAATAAGTAGAACCTTCTCACAGATGATTGTTTTAACAGAGCTTATTTTTGTTTGAGTGTCCACTTATTACATATGCATGCCTGATCTCTTGTGAAACTAAAGTCTTGTAGGAATGACAAGGTTAGAAGCAAGGCACTGTAATTTTCCATTAGTCATCAGGTACTAGATTAAGCAACAGATTGTCTTTCCATTGATTTGCTTAGCTAGTGCCAAAGTCTGTTCAAATGCTCCTTGAGTGTTGTTTACTTTTGTATTTGTGATTCAAAGTATTGTTGCCAAGTACTCTATGAGCTCTCCAAAATATTTCAATGAACACAGATTGGCAAATGCCATAGGAATGATTATATTGAGGGAAAAGTTCAAGTAAATTTGCAAGCAAATGAAGAACAACACTTCATGTAGATCATTAATTCTTAATAATGAGGTTAATAAAAGGTATTGATGATATACAACATTAGCACTACCTATTTAACATTAGCTGGCAAATAATTACTAAGGAGAAAAAACATATAAAACTGAAATTGGAAGGTGGTAAGCACATTTTAAACAGAGAGCAGAACAGGAGAGAAACCACAGTGGCAGAGCGAACAAGTCAGGAAAGGCAGAGGAAAAGCAAGGGCAGCAAGGCCTGGCAGTGTGTTTATAGTTGGATTCCCTTGCAGAAGGTATCGGTGTCTTGTCAAACAGTCCTCCTAGCAAACAATCTGCCCATATGCTCAAGGTCAGACACCAAGCCGCTAAAAGTCAAACAAAAGGGCACACTCATGTGGAACTAATCAGCTAGCTCTGCAGGCCACAATCCTCAATCCTTTTTCCAGGATCTGACAGCATTCACTAGCTCTTTCCCTAGATTAAGGTGCAAACAGCCTGTCAGTATCATCATCTGATATCAGCTCATTAAAGCTACCGTCAACTTTGCCTCTTGGTTCATAGGAGTTAGTCTGAATTTGCTGTCTGCTTCTAAATTCTGGATATCACATGGGTCTATTTTCTATTTCTTCTTGGTCTCTTTGTCCAACCAGATTGTACACTCTGGACTTAAAAAATCAGAAAACTACTAATAGAAAACATGGAAAAGAACTAAAGTTAAGCAACATACAATCATTTTCAAGAAATTCACTATATGAGACGTAATATTTATTAGATTTAGAAGTTTCATCCAAATTATTTATGATCAGGTCTATTCAAAGCCAATGGTTCAAATTCCATTTATTAGTCACCCTCTTTATCTTAATTTGCTTTTTATAGAAGTAATTTCTTTCAAATCTGTAGTATGTAATGTTAACATTTGTTCAACACCAACATATCATTTTTCTGTTTCACATAATAGCACTGTGTAAGTAGTATAATGTTAAACAGCCATAAAACACAAGACGGGTCTTCAAAGTTTAGGTAGTACTGAAGGTCATATGAGGCAATAGGTACTGTCTTAGTTATCTAGCGCTGCTGTAACAGAAATACCACAAGTGGACGGCTTTAACAAAAATAAATTTATTCTCTTACACTTTAGGAGGCTAGAGGTCCAAATTCAGGTACAAGCTCTAGAGGAAGGCTTTCTCTCTCTTTTGGTTCTGGGTGAAAACTATTGTCATCACTCTTCCCCTGGTTGAGGAGCTTCTCAGCAAAGGAACCCTGGGTCCTAAGGACATATTCTGCTCCTGGAATTACTTTCTTGGTAGTATGAGGTCCCTCTGTCTCTCTGCTCGCTTATTTGTTTTATATCTCAAAAGAGACTGACTCAAGATACAACCTAATCTTGTAGAATGAGTCCTGCCTCATTAACCTAACTGCCTCTAATCCTGCCTCATTAACATCACAGAGGTAGGATTTACAACACACAGGAAAATCACATCAGATGACAAAATGGTGGACAATCACACAGCACTGGGAATCATAGCCTAGCCAAGTTGACACACATTTTGGGGGGGACACAATACAATCCATCCTGTACCCACTGCCACTGAGTCGATTCCCACTCACAGCGACCCTATAGGACAGAGTAGAAATGCCCCACAGGGTTTCCAAGGAGTGGCTGGTGGATTCAAACTGTTGACCTTTGGGTTAGCAGCCAGGCTCTTAATCACTACGCCACCAGGGTTCCTCATAGC
>NW_004444178.1:1668159-1669518 GCF_000243295.1 Trichechus manatus latirostris
GAAGAGGTCTACTAGAGAAGAATTTACTCAGATTTGCCTATCTGAAAATAGCTTTATTTTTATTTTAATATTAAAGCTTTTTATGCAAGATACAGAATTTTAAATTGATATTTTTTATTGCCTTATCAAAACCAAAAACCAAACCCATTGCTGCTGGGTTAATTCTGACTCATAGAGACCCTACAGGACAAAGCAGAACTGCCCCGTAGGTTTTCCAAGGAGCACCTGGTGGATTCAAACTGCCAACCTTTTGGTTAGCAGCCTAACTCTTAACCACTATGCCACCAGGGTTTCCTTTTATTGCCTTAGAGCACTTTAAATATGTCATTCCATTGTCTTATGGCATTCATTGTTTCTGATACAGAAATCTGTAGTTTTTTGTTGTTTTTGTTACCATTGTTCCCCTGCATGTAAATGTGTATCTTGTTCTTGTGGCTTGTTTACTACTTTTTGCTATGATGCTCTAAGTTTGGGTTTCTTTGAATTTATGCTGTTTAGGATTCATTGAGATTTTCTGAAATTCTCAGCAGGGGGTCAAACCAGAACAAACTGGTTTGAAGCCCTGCCTTGTAGATTTAGGGTTATTTGTGTCCTCAGCTCTGTAGTAAGTTTTTTTTTTTTTTTATACTGTTATTATTGTAATTTTTTAAAATATTCTCTGGCTTATGCTTGTTGCTAAATAGGAAAAACAGTCTCTTGTGCCTTTCTAAATCCTAGTTGGATTCTTTGTGCTTTTATTTTGGTGTAATTCTTTTTGAACACCTCCTCAAGGGCTTCTGGACTGAATTCTCCTCATTTCAGCAGTAGTGATGACCACATAGTAAAAGAAGCAAAACATTTCTTTCATTTCCCCCCAACTATTTAATTTTACCCATTACCATCACTTGCATTCATAAAATAAGCTACTTGATCGCCAGACGACTGCTGTATGTTTCTCATTTCCCTAGTCTCTTACTCCAGTCAAGTTTTCCTTCTTTTCAACCTGTATATAATTTGATTCCCCTGTATTCTTAAACTAATTTTGACCTTTGGTAGGAAATATATAAGTAGAACTTGCTTTGAAAGTCCCTTAGTTCATTATCAAGGTCCACTCTTGGGATGGTACCACAAATGTATTGTTCAGGTATTTTGTCTAGATCCTTAACTTGCATTACGTTCAGGGTTTCTCACAGTATTTTAAGGATAACCTCGACTTGAAACCTTCTGTTCCTTTAACACTAACCATCTCATCTAACCACCCTGGAACCTGAAACTACTCATTCTTGCCTATTTTTCCCAGGCTTCACTGATCGCTATAGTTATAGCCTCTGATATTGCTATCTTAAAACAAATTTTCAAATCCCCTTCCTACCAATTACT
>NW_004444178.1:1670775-1673982 GCF_000243295.1 Trichechus manatus latirostris
AAAAAAAAATGGACAAAACTTTGAACCAACACTTCACCAAAGATAACATGAAGATGCCAAGTAAACACCTGAAAAGATGATCATCCTTAGCTATTAGGTAAGTGCAAATCAAAACCATAATAAGAAACCAGTACTCACCTATTTAGAATGGCTAAAATTGAAAATAATGACAATACAGAGCACTGGCAAAAGTGTGGATCAATGGAAACTCTCAAACACTGCTGGTGATAATGTAAAATGATACAACCATTTTGGAAAATAGTTTGACAGTTTCTTAAAACTTTGAACACATACCTACCATACACTCCAGCCATTGTACCCCTAGGTAGATACCCCAAATAAATACAGTAATATGTTCTTGGGAAGACTTGTACATAGATATTCACAGCTTTCTCTTTAATTGCCAGAAAGTGGAAATAGCCCAAATGTCTTTCAACAGGTTAATGAATAAACAAATTGTGGTATACTATATTTTTACACAAACAAGGTGCACCTTCTACGTTTGCCACCCACACCCTTCCCATGAGGTATTTTGGTAAGCACGCTATGCTAATTTTCTAACAGCAATGTGTAAAAAAATTAGCATAGCAGTGCTTATGAAAATACCTCATAGGGAGAGGGTGCGATTGGTAAACAAACATAGCAGGCGCACTTATTTGCGTAAAAATATGGTATCCTTGTAAGGAAATATTATCAAATAAACCAGCTGCCATCGAATTGACTCCAACTCACGGCAACCCCATGAGTGTCTGAATAGAACTGTGCTCCATAAGGTTTTCAGTGGTTGGTTTTTCAGAAGTAGATCACCAGATCTTTCTTCTAAGGTGCTTCTGGATGGACTCAAACCTCCAACCTTTCAGTTAGCAGCCAAGCGCATTAACCATTTGTACCACCCAGGGACTTCAAGGGAATACCACTCAGCAATATAAAAGAATAAAGTATTAGTACATTCAACAAGATGAATAAATCTTAAAATAATTAGACTGAATTAAAGAGGCCAGTCAGAAAAGAGTACAGTTGACCCTATGCATTGGCGGGTTCCACGTCCATGGATTCAACCAACCGCTGATTGAAAATATTTGAAAAAAAGTTTCAAAAAGCAAAACTTGTATTTGCTGTGTGCCGAGCACTACGCTGAATCCAAGCAAATGAAGTGATATGTAAGCATATCCTGCTGTAGCCTCCTGCCATTTCACAGATCCTCAGACTCTCTCCAGCACTCTCAGCACTGTTCACTGTGCATCTCATTCATTCATAACTTGTGTTGTGTATCCTTCGTTTGTTAAAAAAAAATAGCTCCTAAAAAGCAATTAAGTGGTCAAAGCAGTCCCTCAAAAGCTAAGTGTGAGAGGGGCGAGGAGAATGAGAGGAAGGAGTTAAAGGCTAGTAAGAGATGGCTGGCTAGCTATGGAAAGCATTACAGCCTCAAGAATTTCAAGATCACAGAAGAATTGGCATTGGCTGATGACCAGGCAGCATCACCGTACCCAGAAAAGCTCAAGAAACTCATAGAGAAAGGCTACCTTCTAGAGCAAGTCTTCAATTGTGAGGAAACAAGTATTTACATAGCATCTACACTGTATTAGGTATTGTAAGTAATCTAGTGATGATTAAAGTATACAGGAGGATGTGCATAGGTTATATGCAAATATTACATCATTTTATATGAAGGACCTGAGCATCCTCAGATTTTGGTATCCACGAGGGTCCTGGAACCAGTCCTCCATGGATACCGAGGGACTACTGTACATTGATTCCATTTATACAAAATTCCATCAGATGCAATCTATGACAAAGTGTATCAGTGGAGGAGTGATATGAGCGAGGATTACAAAGGAACACAAGAAATTTTGGGGAGTGTGACTCTGTTTATTATTTTGGTAATGGTTATGGTTTCACAGGTATGTTCATATGTTCAAACTTGTCAGACTATACACTTACAACATGTTCAGTTTATGGTAGTCAGTTATACCTCAGTAAAGCTGTAAAGAAATTTAAAAAAATAAATTAAAATCCACTACCGATTCTTCACCTTCTCCAGGGAATCTTCATCTATCTTTTAGTCCCAGTTAGATGGCATTCTTCCATGTGTCCTACTATCATTCATATATCTTGTCATTTTACATTGTTCTTGCTGATTTACCTGTCTAGATTTTAAACAACACATAGGGAGGAATAGTATTTTTGAAACTGATTTCTTATAGATAAAACATACCCTTTCAGAAAACACACATTGGCCTCTGTCCCAAGTAGAACACAGTCTTGAATGACAAGCTCTCTATGATACCCAATGCCCACTTTATATACTAATAACCTTTTTTTAAGATCATCATTAACTGCTAGTGCTTTAAGTTGTAGGACTAATCTGGGGTGTCAGGAGAATCAAGCATCTATCTCACAGTAATGTTCAGGAACTTTGAGGACTAGAATCTGAACATTAAAGTATATACTCTGATACAGCTCTTGTAGGTATGCCAGCTTCTACCTGACTCCTTTGCCTTAAATCTAAAGTAACTTGGTAACCCTATACATGTCTGTGGTTCATGGGAATTCTCAAGAAACTCTGTTAGGTGTCCTATATTGGGCAATATAAGAAATAATAATGTTGCTAGGCTAGACTGTGTTCCCCTGTAATAACTTAGTAGTCATAGCGGGAGGAGCTTTAGAAAGCAGTGTTCCGGAAGAGAAAACAAGAACAAGAAAAAAATTAAAGTTCGGTGTTAGCACAAAAATCTCTTCATCATTAAAATGAAATATAAATGTTATTGTTTCCTTCTTTAAAACTTTTTACCTATATGCAATTAAAAAAAACAAATCCTAGGCGTTCTATTAGTGTTTTGTGCTATTGTATGGAGCTGTGTTGTCCAAAAGAGTAGGTAGTAGCCACATATGAATACTGAGCACTTGAAATAATGTGGTTGCTCTGAACTGAAATGTCCAAATTTGGATTTAGTAAGAACTGAATGTAAAATATCTCATCAGTAATCTTTATATTGATTTCATGCTGCAATTATATCTTGGGTTATTAAAATTAATTTTACTCATTTCTTTTTACTTTTTCTAACATGGTTACTAAAAAGTTTAAAATTGCCTACATGACTTGCATTTGCTGCTTGATTATATTTGTTGGACAGCATAGGCATCGGGAATAAACACATTCTTCCAATGCCTTAACTGATAATCGACATTTCAGTGGGAGAATCCCCA
>NW_004444178.1:1675532-1676918 GCF_000243295.1 Trichechus manatus latirostris
GTCTTTCTAACTCTAATTCATAATTATTATCCCTCAAAACCACTTTTGAGAATGAGAAGAAATAGTGACTAACAAATATGACACCACTGTTGTAATGACTTAGGTCTAAATACAGCCATCTGTATCTAATTGAGTTTTACAATCCTTTTCCTTGCCGCATTAATCCTTTCCTATTTTATAGCCAGATTTTTAAATCTGGACTTCACAGAGAGACTTTAAAAGAATCTGTGAAGCCTTCGAAAATAAATACAAAACATTTTGTACAGCTCTTTCCTTTCTTGGGAGACAGAAGTCAGATTGCTAAAGACATCTATGACCTAAAAATAATTTAACAAGTACTGCTCTGGAATACATTTTGAATGAACCCTAATTTGATGAATCCTGTTACCACTTAAAAGAAGAACCTATGGCTGTATTATATGCGAAGTATTAGGCTAATATTTGAAAACACAAATAATATTAATATTCTTGACCTATTGCAAAAGAATATCTAGGAAAAAGTTAGAAATATCTAAAAGCATATTTGTTGAAGACTGTATTTTAGTTATCTAGCGCTGCTATAACAGAAATACCAGAAGTGGGTGGCTTTAACAAACAGGAATTTATTTTCTCACAGTTTAGGAGGCTAGAAGACTGAATTCAGGGTGTCTGCTTTAGGGGAAGCCTTTCTCTTTCTGTAGGCTCTGGAGAATAGTCCTTGTCTCTTTGAGCTTCTCCTCCTGGGTGATCTTCATGTGGCTTGACATCTCTCTTCCCTCATCTCGGCTTACTAGCTTGTGTTTAATCTCTTTTATACCTCAAAACAGATTGACTGAAAATACACCGTACACTAATGTCTCATTAACATAACAAAGACAACTGATTTCCAAATGAGATTGTAACAACAGACATGTTGTTAGGTGCCTCTCAGAAGGTTCCAGCTCATAGCAACCCATGTACAAGAGACAAACAATGCCCAGTACTGCACCATCATCACAATCATTGTTATGGTTAAGCCCACTGTTGGCAGCTGCTATGGCAATCCATCTCATTGAAGGTCTTCCTCTTTTTCACTGACCCTCTACTTTACCAAGTGTGATGTTCTTCTCCGGGGACTGATTCCTCCTGACAACATGTCCAAAGTACGTGAGACATAGTCTCACCATCCTTGCGTATTCCATCCTAGAGCAAAATTCCTCTTTATCTGTGCGCCTTGAAATCTAGATTACAAGTTATCTGTTTCCAAAGTACAACAGTGGAACAGGTACAAGACAGACATTTTCATTACAAATAGGAGAAACTAGAGAGAAAGAAGAGATAACAAGCACCAAGTAAATCCAAAACCCAGCAGAAAAATTTACATTAACTCTCAAGGCTTGGAAATAACCCTCTGTTCTCTGAGACCAC
>NW_004444178.1:1677313-1679404 GCF_000243295.1 Trichechus manatus latirostris
AAGGCCCTGCTTCGCGTGCTCCTTCCAACAGCTCTCCTGATCTCCAAGCTGCTCCTGGGATGGCCCTTTCTTTCTTGGAGGACAACAGATGTAGATCCTTTAGCTGTTTCCTGTCTATAAAATTCCAAGAGGCAGACAGTGTTCTCTTGTTTTGTTCTTTCTCTGTCCCCTTCAGTCTAAACTGATGGGTTTTCTGCTGTGGTAATTGGTTAGAGTTTAATCTCTTTACAAAAGATCGTGTAGCTACATCCTTGGAGAAAATTCTAAGACGTATGTCCTTAGTTTTTACAACAGAATTTTCCAAATCTTTTTTTGTTTCCATTTTGCACAGTTCATTTTTTAAGTCAATTTCTGTCCTCTCACATTTTCTATAAGCGGCAAGGAAAAACTACACAGCCCTTTAAGATCTTGATTAGAAATCTCATCAGTCAGATATCCAAGTTCATCACTTACAAGTTTTACCTTTCACCAAACATTTGAACATAATACAGACAAGTTCCTTATCACTGCATAAAAAGCATCATCCTTCCTCCATTGTCCAATCACATGTTCATCATTTTCTTTTCAAGCCTCACCAGAAGCACATTTAATGTCCACATATCTAGCAACATTCTGTTGCTGGAGCCATATGCATTCTCTAAGACGACAGAGACTTTCTCTACGGCTCTCCTCACTTCCTTCTGAACCCTTATTAGAATCACCTCTGACATCCATAATTCTAGTCTTTTAGTACTAGGCAACTTAAAATTCTCCCAACCTCTACCCACTAAACTGCTTCCACATTTCTGGAATGCCACAATTCCAGAACAGCACCCCACTCCTGGGGTACCAAACTCTGTCTTAGTTATCTAGTGCTGCTATAACAGAAATACTGCAAGTGGGTGGCTTTAACAAACAAATTTAATTTCCCACAATTTAGGAGGCTAGAAATCTGAATTCAGGGTACTGGCTTTGTCTCTCTTTTGGCTCTGGAGGAAGGTCCTTGGGGTTCTGCTCCTGGGAAATCTTCATGTGGCTTGATATCTCTCTTCCCCCACCTCTGCTTGCTAGCTTGCTTTTAATCTCAATCTTATTCTGACTTCCATTGCCTCAATTCTGTTCCTATGACTTTCTATTGAGATGTCTAATTCTGAAACTTTAATCTTCTGGATTTGTTTGCTCCCTCTCTATGGATTCTTGCAGCCTGTTAAATTTGTCATTATGCTCTCCTATAATCTTCTTAAGTTCCTCTTTTGCTTTGTCTGTGTGTTCCTTGGCTTGTTCTACATTTTGCCTGATCTCCTTCCTGGTCTCTTGAA
Source organism: Trichechus manatus latirostris (assembly GCF_000243295.1). NCBI lineage: Eukaryota > Metazoa > Chordata > Mammalia > Sirenia > Trichechidae > Trichechus > Trichechus manatus. Next base: position 1,678,612 of record NW_004444178.1, read on the forward strand.
AAGTTCTATATATTAATCTTTTATATTTTACCTACAGTAATTCCAGAAAGTTCTCTTCCTCCGGAAAATGTCTTGATTCTTTGTTTTGGGAGTTTGCTGAAGCCATCATGGTCTGCCTCTTTATGTGATTTGATATTGACTGCTGTCTACAAGCCATCAATAAGTTATTAAATTTATTTTATGTTTGCTTACTGCATCCTGGCTTCTTGTTTTGATACACCCCAATAGGCTGCTCGTGAGAGCTAGTTTGGTTATTGGTGCCTTTGAAGCTCTAATATCCTGTCACTAGGTGGTTAGATCTATTACTAGTATGTGAGCACAGGAGTCTGTTTACTTTTCCTGTATGGATTCAGCTCAGGTGTCCAGATAGTCGGTCACCAAGCATATGGTGCAGGCTCTCAACTACAGTCCTAAACAGGCAGGGGTGACTGGAGTAGGCGCAGGTATCTGGCTGCAGCAGGGGGTCACATGCTCAGCAAGGCAGGGGGCTGACGGCTGCCCCTGACTGTCTGGGAGGAAAGCATGTTCTTGTTCCCTAGAGTGCGTAGGTGGGTGGGTTTTGCAGCTGGACTATGGGCACCCAATGCCGTTGGCTCTAAGGACTGAGAGCACCACTTATTCTTGGACTCCTGTTGCAGGTGGCCAGGTGACGTGGATAGAGTTACCAGTCCTCAGGCCCCAATGTGGGTGAGGACCCTGCTTAATAGGCAGAGCAGTATCAAATGTCACAAACCTGCCACTCCACCATACAGCTGATACAGTAAAGTTACGCTTCAGGTATATACCCTGCTGC
>NW_004444178.1:1680516-1681955 GCF_000243295.1 Trichechus manatus latirostris
CTGAAGGAGAGAGAGACAGTAGAGTTCACCTTTAAGAAATCTGCTAAGGGCCTGGAATCCATTCATGTCACGGAATCAAGTGGGGTGTTCTGTATTGGGAGAGACACCCAAAAGGAAGAACGTGCAGAAGCGCAGGTCAAAAGGAGACAGGTGCTGCAACTGTGGAAGTCTAGACCATCATGACAAGGAATCCAAGCTGCCACCCCAGCCCAGGAAGTGCTACTTCTGTCAAAGCATCAGTCATATGGTAGCCTCATGTCCACTGAAGTCCCAGCTCACAGGGAAAGCCAGCCTACTTTTGGGAGGAAGAAGAGATCCACAGCCTTGCGCTGCTCCCAGAGGCCCAGAATTGAGCCACAGTGGGTGGGAGCTATCCTTCTGCTATTAGGAAGTTCCAAGGAGCAGTTATCAACTGGCAGAGAGTGGAAAAAGTGGGATAGGGTGCGTAGAAAGCAGTAGACACTGCCATGTATCTCAGGCCGGGGTCCATAGCATCACCCACTCTTCTCACCTGGTGGGGGGAAGGAGTGAAGCAAAGGAACTCCAATCATGCTTTATCCAAATGCAAGTAAGGGCTTTCAGGAGAACTCTCTCTAGAGCCTGCCAGCTTTATCTGAAGCCCCATCCCCAGAATACCCAGCTTTTGAAAGTGGCCTGCATAGGGAAGTTTCCTTTCAAAGAAAGGTGTATAATTTACCATGCAGAATACAAAAAGATTAAGCATGAGACCAGTCTGATGGACCCAACCCAAAAACGACTACATTCTGTGGCAGGAAATCTCTTAGGGGTAGGGCAGAGTTTTTCCATGTCCTGTCTCCTCACAACCCACTCTTGGGACCAGGGTGTTGGGAACTATCCCAAACAATGGGTTGTGATGAGAGGCAAAAGGGGTGGTTGGGGAACAGCTGCAGACCTGCTGCTCCTAAACTCACCCCTATCTCATTCTGGGCTAATACAGTTTTATTTATTTGCTCCTTTGGATAACTGTACCTTGGGTCCCACTTTCTCCAGAATGCCAACTGCACTAGCTGTGTGTGAATAATGTATGTTGTGCTTTTTAACTTTTTTTTTCTTAATATAAATACTGTAGTTTTGTATTTTTGCATATTTTAATCTAAGGCCTTCATTCCTACACTGTGTTCTCAAGTACATGAGCAATATTAGCGGTAAGCTGGCTGCAGCTCCACGTCTGCACAGTATGAATATTTTTTGTTTGTTGCTTTATCACCTCAAAGAACTTCTATTTGGAGTGTACAGTCTATTGAACTACTTCATTTTTACCAAGCAGAGCTGGCTTTTCTGCGATAGTGTCCTCTTGAAACCCCTCCACCTTGAAAATGTGCCACTGGAGACTAGGTTTTTATTGAGTTGCCCCATGACTTGATCTCCTTCTAATGGAAGATTGGGTATTTGTGGGAATAGGAAGGTGATGCAGAGAG
>NW_004444178.1:1683203-1684343 GCF_000243295.1 Trichechus manatus latirostris
GCTTTATAGGATGTCACTGCATGGCTGTCCCTTAATTTAAGCAACTCAGTAAGTCTAAGAAGGGGACAGTCACACCTTCAAAGGTAACTTTTCCGGAAAGATTTTGGGGTTGCTTTTCTTTATGAATCGATTTTTTTTAGCTTAGCAGAAGTTTCAAACAATGTTAATGGTGGGCAGTTTTTTCTTCCCCCCAACTTTGGAAGACATGACCTAAATAAAGCAAGACGAAACATAACCATTTAATTAACAACCGTTTGTTGGACCTTTAGGTTATTTAAGCAAAAACACTAGGTATATAAGTGGTTGTAAAGTTCTCACGAGGTTTAAGATTGATTCCTAAGAGTGGAATTGCTGTGCTAAAGAATATGAACATTTTTAAGGCTGTTGATATATATTGCCTGTCCCACCAGAAAACATAGAAGAATTTACATCTTCAACATTGTGTGAGAAGGTTCATTGTCCCACATCGTAACCAACCTGGATATAATCACTGGAAATATTAAACGGTGTATTGTTTTACCTTCAATTTCTTATACTACTACTCCATATCTTCATATTCCATTGGCCAAACACACTGTGGTCCTGTCAGAAAAGAGAAATAAATTACCTTTATGGTTCCTTCCTTGTTTAGTATATATTTTGTGAATATGATTATAACAATGGCTACCATTCATAAAATGTTAACCTCTCCACAGGCAGTGAACGTAGTCTGCTCTTGGTAGTTATTACAATTTCGTTTAACTCTCAAAACAACTCTGTATTTTTATTCCCATTTTCTAAATGAGAAAAATCTAGGCTTAGATATGTTGGGGAGAGTAGCCTCAAGTCACAGCGATAACATGTGGCACCAGGATTTTACCTGTCTTACCACAGCATACAACCACTGAGTTAAGGCCCACCATCAGACAGAAGCCAAAACAAAGAGAAAGCATAAGCAAAACCAAAACCGAACAAAAACAAAAACCAGGGGCCCTGTTCGCTTCCATTCTCCCTTTCCTAATGAGCAAGAGGTTCTAGGTTAAAATAGACGTAACTTTTTGACAGCCGGACGTGTGTCCGAGTCAGGTGACAAGGACGACACCCAGAGCGTGGGCCGGAGGGCTACTCAGGTGAGGATGTGCATGTTTTCCCCTTTTGCAA
>NW_004444178.1:1690756-1692295 GCF_000243295.1 Trichechus manatus latirostris
CTCTGTCCTGTAGGGTTGCTATGAGTCAGAATCGAATCTCTTGCAATGGGTTTTTTGCTTTAGGAGACCTTTACAAGAGCACTTTTGGTAGTTTAATGGGAGCAGACAGAAGCATGTATAGAGCAGGATCAAGAGCACGTAGGAGGAGAGAGATTACATATAGGTAAAATAGCTCTTTTGAGGAGTTCTGCTGTATAGAGGGAAGAAGTGGTAAGCTGGAGGGGGCTATGAGGTAGGAGAGGGATTTTTTAAGATGAGAGGAATAATAGATGTTTGAATGATTGAGAATGATCCATAGAGAAAACATTGATAGAGGAGAGGGAGGGAATTATTGGAGCAGTGACCTTGAATAGGTGAGAGGGGGTGAGATCTAGCGCACAAGTGCTGTTGCTTTAATGGTTGATGTGAAGAGCCTACTGGTAAGATTGGAAAATGGACATTTAAAGGTATTATACGACTATAAGTCAACCCAAGAAAAAGTTAATGGATTTTGAAGTGACTTACTATGTAGGGGTTTGACCTGAAAGAGTCCTCGGAGGCTCATGTAGGGCTCTTGGAATTTGAGACTCAGTATGTGTCAGTTTTGGTTTTCAAGTGGGACAGTGTAGAACCTCTGCAGGTATAGGTTTGAGGACATTCAGGATGTGTTTCTTTTCTTTTCTCATCTAGATAACCAAATCAGAGTTTCAGTGGATAACAGTGGAGGGGAAGGAGGGCCTGGCAAATTCAGATCTTCTAAAACCAGGGATTTTTTAGATCTTTACTTCAGTGGAAGAAAGTAATGGAGTACTCATTCTTTATAATATTTTTAACCAGCTAGACATGTGGATGTGTTATCAGGAGGGATCAGTCCCTGGAGAAGGACATCACGCTTGGTAAAGTAGAGGGTCAGCGATAAAGAGGAAGACCCTCAATGAGATGGATTGACATAGTGGCTGCAACAGTGGACTCAAGTGTAACAATTGTGAGGATGACACAGGACCGGGCAGTGTTTCGTTCTGTTGTACGTGGGGTTGCTATGAGTTAGAAGTGACTTGACAGCGTCTAACAACAACAGACTTATAGATATGAAAAAACACAGTGTTTGCTGTGGAACTAAACTACTGAGTAATTTTTGAAGCTTTCTAGAGCACTTTCCTAGAGGAATGAGATGAGAGCCAGATGGTATTCTGATCTTTGCAAACCAGGCTGTGATGCAGAGCCCCACTATATTTTAATTAATCATGTTAATAAATTTCTAAATCAATTTCTTTTAGGACAAGAAAACCAGCTTGTGGCACTGATTCCCTATAGTGATCAGAGATTAAGGCCACGAAGAACGTAAGTGATTATAAGAAAATGACGATTGTTTTTCTTTTGTTTTTTCAGTATGTATAAATAATTACTCTTACTAAAACTATTAAAAGGAAAACAGTATCAAGTTGTTAAATCATAAGGAGCCCTGGTGGCACAATGATTAAACGCTCAGCTGCTGAGAGGTCGGTGGTTCAAACCCACCAGCCACTCTGTGGGTAAAAGATGTGGCTGCTTTCATAAAGA
>NW_004444178.1:1692941-1696781 GCF_000243295.1 Trichechus manatus latirostris
ACCCCAAACTATTGAGGGTAGTATCCAGTTTGCACAGGCTAGTAAAGTCTCAAATACTAGGGAGATAGTCTCGGAACTATGTAGGTGGATACACATAGCTGTCTTTTCTAATACATCAGTAATTACAGAGAACGGAGTCCTTGAGCAGTGAAACTAAGAAAGCAAGCCTGGCTCATTCCAGTCCCCTAAACTAGAACCTTAAAAATTCAAAAATTCCATCTCATTTAAACATGAGCAACAGAAGAGAATTCCAATCGACCATCATACGAAGACATTAAAAAAAGCAGAAGGTGAACTGAACAAAATGCTGACAGATGGTAAAAGTACATAGAAAAGCAGATGAAAATTTTAATATTATAAAATGTTCAAAAATAAAACTGGAAGCCATGACAAAACAGCATACATCAGAAGTTGAAAAGTTCAGAAATGAGTTGACTAAACAACAAGAGAATGTGAAAATAGTCTACACACCCCTTGAAATAACCTGGGGAAAATTCATAAATGAAGACAAAACTGGAAGAATACAAGTGTAAATAGGTACTACGACGAGTATGTAAAGGAAATAGGGGATAAAAGAGGAAAAAGAAGACAAGCTAATGAAAAAGACTTAAGAGAAGGTGGTATAGAAGACAAGATTGAATGTACACGTAATTGGCATTCCTGAAAAACAAAAAAATTAAAGGAGTAGAACTGAGCAAACATAAAACAATTAATTCAAGAACACTTTCCTGAAGTAAGAGATTTTTGAACAGACATGCTTATCCTGGAAAAATCAACTCATTCTCGTGAAATTACTAGATTTTGAAAGGTGGTGGTGGTGGGGATCCTTTGAGCGCTCAGGCAAAAGGATCAGTTAATTTATAAGGGACAGAAAATTAGATTGACATACTGCTTCTTGACCACAGAACTTCAAACGAGGACAGTAGAGCAACTTGTTTAAGATACTCATGGAAATGAAATGAAACAAAAACCAAACCCATCGCTGTCAAGCTGATTCTGACTCATAGCGACCCTATAGGACAGAGTCGAAATGAAACAAGAATTTTATAAATAGTTAATCTGACCTTTAAGTATAAAATCTGTTATGAGCATGCAAGCAATCAGGGTGAAAAACCTGAGAGTGAAGAAAGCTTTTCTAATTCAGAGTCTGGAAGAGATTAATAAATTTGACAGAGTATAGGTAAACTTATACAAAGTCTAAAACTAAACCTTAATTGAAATAAAAATACAACTGGGAAACAATGTCTGAAACTTGTATCAGATGAAGGGCCGATATCCTTACTCTATAAAGAGCTTCAAAAATTGAGAAATACCAATCACTAATTAAAAATATGAATAAGAGTTGTGAACAGCCAGTTCACCCCTCCCCCCCAAAAAAGGCCCTTCAACATGAGAAAAGTGATTTGGTCCTGCTCATAAGAGAATTACAAATTAAAACTACACTGAGGTACTTTTTCTTATCTATCAGACTGACAGTCATCCAGAATTTTGACAACATATTTTGTTGGCAATGCCATGTGAAAGCATACTCATGCATTGCTAGTGGAGGGATATTTGGCGTTATCTATAACATTTACACATGTACCCTTTGGCTCCAGAATTCTACTGTGAAAAATCTAAGGATAGTTGGCAAAAACTGTCAATGGAATTTCTGTAAGTATTGATTGTGCCAGTGTTTGTAATATAGCAAAAGACTAGAAACAATCCAAATGATTGATAATGGGATTGGTAGAATAAATTATGCTCCATTTACATGATGGTAAAATGAATGACTAAGAATTCTGTAAGTTACTATAGTGTGATACCCAGAACAAGTTTTTATTTGAAAAAACAAACATACACATATATACATACATACAGAGAGAAACAATGGAATGATAAACCAAAAACTAATAAAACTAATTACCTACAGAGTTTGGGGGTGCACCCCCGCTACCCTGTCCCTCGAAGTGTTTTGTTGTATTCAGGAAACTTCTTAGCAGTTGTACTGACTTCCCCTGTAGTGTGTATTGTCCTTCCCTTCACCTAAGATACTTCTTGTCTACTATCTACTTAGTGAATACCCCTCTCCCTCCCTCCACACCGTCGTAACCATCAAAGAATGTTTTCTTCTGCATTTAAACCTTTTCTTGAGTTCTTATAATAGTGGTCTTATACAATATTTGTCCTTTTGTGACTGATTAAATTCACTCAGCATAATGCCTTCCAGATTCCTCCATGTTATGAGATGTTGCACGAATTCATCGTTGTTCTTTATCATTGCATAGTATTCCATTTTTTGAATATACCATGATTTATCCATTCATCTGTTGATGGGCACCCAGGTCGTTTCCGTCTTTTTGCTATTGTGAACAGTGCTGCAGTGAACATGGTTGTGCGTATGTCTATTTGTGTGACGGCTCTTATTTCTTTAGGATGTATTGTAAGGAGCGGGATTGCTGGATCGTATGGTACTTCTATTTCTGGCTTTTTAAGGAAGCGCCAAATCGATTTCCAAAGTGATTGTACCATTTTACATTCCCACCAGCAGTCTATAAGTGTTCAGTCTCTCCACAACCTCTCTAACATTTATTGTGTTTTTTGGATTAATGCTAGCCTTGTTGGGGAGAGATAGTATCTCACTGTAGTTTTGATTTGCATTTCTCTAATGTGTCTGTTAGCTGCCTGTGTATCTTCTTTGGCGACCTGCCTGTTCATATCCTTTGCCCATATAACTGGGTTATTTGTCTTTTTGTTGTTTTGCAGTATATTTTAGAGATTAAACACTGATCAGATTTGTCATAGCCAAAAATTTTTTCCCAGTCTGTAGGTTGTCTTTTTATTCTCTTTAAGTCTTTCATGAGCATAAGCATTTGATTTTTAGGAGCTCCCAGTTATCTGGTTTCTCTTCTGGTGGTGTTTGTGCATTGTTACTTACAGTGTTTATTCTGTTCATGGCATGTATTAGGGCTTCTAGCATTGTCCTTTTTTTTTTTTCCCCCATGATCTTTATTGTTTTAAATTTTTTTATTTAGGTGTTTGATCCATTTTGAGTTAGTTTTCATGCATGGTGTAAGGTATGGGTCTTGTTTCATTTTTTTGCAGATGGATATCCAGTTATGCCAGCACCCTTTGTTAAAGAGACTGTCTTTTCCCCAATTAGTGGACTTTGGGACTTTGTCAAGTATCAGCTGCTCATAGGTGGATGAATTTACGTTTGGATTTTCAATTCTGTTCCATTGGTCCGTGTATCTGTTGTACCAGTACTAGGCTGTTGTGACTACTGTGGTGGTATAATAGATTCTAAAATCAGGTAGTGTGAGGCCTCCCACTGTGTTCTTCATCAGTAATGCTTTACTTATCCGGGGCCTCTTCCCTTTCCTTATGAAGTTGGTGATTTGTTTCTCCATCTCATTAAAAAATGCTTTTGGAATTTGGATGGGGATTGCATTGTATCTGTAGATCGCTTTGGGTAGAATTAACATTTTCAGAATGTTGAGTCTTCCTATCCATGAGCAAGGTACGTTTTTCACTTATGCAGGTGTCTTTTGTTTCTTACAGTAGTGTTTTGTAGTTTTCATCGTGTAGTTCTTTTACATCTCTGTTTAGATTTATTTCTAAGTATTTTATCTTCTTGTGGGCTATTGTAAATGGTATTGATTTAGTGATTTCCGCTTCGAAGTTTTCTTGTTGGTGTAGAGGAATGCAACTGATTTTTGTTGTTTATCTTGTATCCTGATACTTATATGCATATAGTTTTTAATTGTTCTGGCTTTGTTGTTGTTTTTGTGTGCTATAGAGTCAGTTCCAACTCATAGAGAACCTATACGATAAGGTAGAACTGCCCCACAGGGTTTCCTA
>NW_004444178.1:1698927-1705978 GCF_000243295.1 Trichechus manatus latirostris
AATTTTCATTCTTTTCAACGTGATCCACACAGTCGAACGCCTTTGCATAATCAGTAAAACAGCAAAGATCTTTCTGGTTTCCTCTACTTTTGGCCAAGATCCATCTGACATCAGCAGTGATATCCCTCCTTTTATATCCTATTAGGTACCCCAGTGGTGATCGCCACTCTACTCAAGTTGAGAGAGTCCAGAGTGAGTGAGTGGGGACTGCGTTGTTTGCCCAGACAACAGTATGGGCATTGTAACAGTGATATAGCAAATTTTTGTTTTATTTTGTTTTTAATAAGCTATTTTACTCTCATTTCTCAATTTAGGTGACTTAAAATATGCAAACATTTATAAAACATCTGCAGGAGACACTTTAATAGTTGTTGTGAGGCATACAAAGATTAAATCCATCAAGGGATTTAGAAAGGAGGTGATGAAGAGGACAGAGTAGAGGAAGAGAAAAAATGATAATTTTTTGAATGTCTAGAATATGAGGGAGAGATTAAAGTAAGTGACATATGAAACAGAACAAAACAAAAGGATGTTGTAGGCTTTCAGCTGAGGATTGTATATTGGCAATATCAGGAAATAGTTTCTTGAAACTATAGCTGCTGAGGGTAACCTTGAAGATAAATTTCCGTCTGTGGAAATTGGAAAGAAAAAGTGAGATATGCAAGAGATTATTTTCAGAGGGAGTTAGAAGCACAGAAAAGGCATGGAAGATTTTTTCTTGTATGTGCATGTTGTAGAGAGTAAAACCACTCAGCTCTTGACACCAGCTCACGTAAGTGAGAACTGATGAGTCCAGCAAGAGAGCCTCTGGTAGGAACAGATACAGTCCAAGGAACAAAGAAATTATAATACAGTCATTTGATTGGTTAGCCTTTGGTTGAGGTCACAAGAATGGTGGGTTACAAGGTGGGGAGTGGGCTTCTACTGGTTAATTGAGTACAAAGGCTTACAGTGATTGATTTCAGGGAGTAATTGCAGAAATTTTCAATCACAGTCACATGTTTCAGGAGGAATCATAAAAACATTACTGGTTGATGTTAAGCAGCTCTAACCAGATGTCTTAGGGATTTGTGATAACCATTTAAGTACTAATAACTCATTTCCCAGAAACAGCTTATTAAAACAAAACCCTTTTAAGTTGTCTGGGAAAATTTAGCTAAGGCTAGCTCCAGAACCCTTTCAAAACAATTTTTTTTATTATATCGTTTTTATAAATAAACATTTCATAGGTCCACTTTACACAAAAAGACACCTGTGGCAGTATTGCCTTCCTTAGAGTGTATTTCTTTTACATCTTAGCATGGTTGCGGAGTGAAATTCCCTCAGTTCCCATGACTACTAGCAATTAAGGAACCAAATTGCAGGTGCCTGTGAAAAGCCTGGGTTGACTCTGCTGAGAGTAGCTATGCAGATAGAGTCCCTGGCAAGCATGTAAAAAGACCAGTTTAATTTAGCAAAAACTGAGTTTAATTCAGTCATTTAATCCTGGTGGAAAGGACTTCCTAAACTACTTCTTTACATTTCCCTCCTTTTGATCAGGGCTTTTACTGAACATACTCTGATCAATTTAAGAATTAGTTATTTTGCATGGACTTAGTTTTAAATCACCGTTGGTTATGCTGCTTCCTGATAGCTGCTTAAACCAGCAAGCATTTAATTTTTACCTTTGCTCTATAGGAGTTCTACTCATTAGGGTGAGCTGGTCTTAGGTCGCCCACAGAGGAGTAACTCATCTTCTGCAAGGTGTTTCTAGCTGTTAGGCAGCTTCAGTTTTTCTTCACCATGCTATTGTAAAGCTTTTGAAGTGGTTAGGAGGATACCTAGTGATTTAGAGAGCCCAGTGACCTTACCACATAGTTGAACTAAAACTGAGACTCTTCCAATCCATTAAAAATGGTCATTGCCTCCATATACATTAGCCTGTGCACGTGCATCAGGTTGTTTCTCTGGATCAAGGCATTAGTGGTTACTTTCATACAGTATTTAACAGTGCCAATTATAATAACTTAACATTAAAACCATGATACTGGAGAAATAGAATTGACCTAATCCAGGCACCCACTCCGTTGAGTAGCTAGCTAAACATACCAGAAAAGGAAAAACCAAACCCAGTTTGTTTGGTGTTGTGTAACCAGGTGGCCTTTTTACATAGTTTTGCAATATCATGTCTTCTCCTGAAATGTTAATCCAGATGCGCAAGAGGTTAGCGATAGCATAGACCCCTCTTTGCTGGGCTAACAGGAAATCTAGGGCAATTTGATTATACAAAACTACTTTGTCAAGTGAGCTCAGTAATTTCTCTTGAGCAGTCATAACACTGGCAGTATCATCTGCTATTCCTTCCATGGTCCTGGAGATGTTACGGATGGCATGTTGTAAATCTCCTACTCTGTACCGTGGGAGGAATATCCTCAAAAAAACTATAACCTAAACCAGTGAACTCTTTTAAGGGGTTCCCTCCATCTTTCCCATGCTCATCTCTTGACCGTTTGTTTCTCCTCATTTCTAACAGTTTCAGGTGGTTAGTCCAGTATAAACTCTCATTGTAAGAATGGATGTCTAAAGGGATTCCTGTATGGCCTGTCATATTCCAACCATCCAAACAAGATAAAGCCCAGGTATATGACTCATCATCTGGATTTGAATTGTCAAAGGTGGGGTATGTTGATCCTCCACATAAAAATACATATCCATACGGGGCTCATATTATGCCGGTCCTGATGTGTTTACCTGTGACAGGGATGGTTTAATTTATCTGTTCAAGCCAATTTTCTGTCACGGAGTTGTTGCAAATACACAGTTGTTCTAACCTTAGCCAGTTCCCCATTTGGACACAAAAAGGCCTTTTTCCCTGTACACATGCTGTTAAATTTCTTGAAAAAGACACATTCCAATATCTGGAATAGGTGTTATATGAAATTAAGGGATCATTTTTAAAATCTGAAGAGAAGGCCCAGGGTATTTTGGAACACTCTTTAACTCTAACCTGAGTTAGATTGAAACATGGAACCTGGGGTTGAGTTGGTATCTCAGGAAGACACCGCAGTCTCACACGGATGGCTCACCTAGAGGTGATGTTAATGTTGATGGTAGCAGGGGAACAAAACTATAATTTAGAATGGGAGTAGTTAATGGACCTGAGTTCTCATGTACAGTTTTGGGTAAAGGATGACAGATCCAGCAATCAGTAAGATTTGCGGATCGTGCAACTGCCTGAGCAAGCTTAGAAAGAGTATTCTGCCAAGAAATAACAGGAGCTGTGATGAGCAGCAGTATGGACAGAAAGTTTAAGAAGGGTTTCATAGTGGAGAAACACAGCCCAAAAGAAATAAACAGGTGCTGTTAGCATACAAATAATAGTGATAACAAAATAAACTTCAGCAGTGAAAGGCTGAAGGATAAAGAGACTGTTAAAGGATAAATATAATTAGAATACTGATGATAAAAATTTTAATGTTATTTCAAAATTCATGGGTCTTACTAAATTAACCTGCAGTGGCATTAGTAGCAAGGAGTTAATAGAATATAAATGGTGGAAACAGTTATAAAATTAAAGACAAGAAAAGAATAATCCTAAAGTCCCATACAAGTTACAAATTTGGATTAAGCAGAAATAACTATAATGGTCAGAAGGTGGCACCACAAATGAGTTAGATTGTTAAAACTATTAAAATACCCACATCTGAAGATTATATGATCTCAGTGACTAAGAAAAATTCAGAGTTAAAGCCCTCATTTACATAACTTATTTCAAAGATAACAGTTGACGTAATATAATCACCAAAACCACCAGGATATAATTCATCAATTATGCATAACAGCTAACAACCCTAAGATATCAAAAATGATAAAGAAAAAGGCAAACAGTCCAAATTTTACTGCAGGCTGCATAGGCAGTTTCACGCAGGTCCAGAGATCTTGGGAAAGTAGTCCACCCAGCTGTCATCTGTTTTTGTTGTGTTTTTTCCTGGCAATGTTTGAATTTTAATCCTTTCTGAGGCTCAGCTTTCCATTTGGGAGTCAGGGCTCTCTTCAGTTGGGATAAATGAATGCAACCCTTGACTGCCTGTAATTTGGCAGCACAAGAATTTGTAACTTAGACTAAGTAGGGTCCCTTCCATCCAGTTGCAAGGGAATCCTTTAATTGATATTTATTTCCAATAGGTATAATCTCCAAATAGAAGAGGAGAGGTAGCAGGCTCTTCAGTATTCTTATTGTTAAAATCCTGTTTGAGAAAGATAGCATGTTCTCTAGCATACCGAATCAAAGATTGGCAGTACTTTGATAAATCAGCTTGGATTAAATTTGAATGTGCAGTGACTACTGAATATGGGAAGTTCGTTGGCCGACTCATGACAGTCTCACAAGGAGTTATTTTATGCGGACCGAAAGGAGTGTTTCATTAACACTTAACGGGAGGGCCTGCAGTCAGGTCAGTCCCGTAGACGCTGAGCTTCACCAGTTGAGTTTTTATGATTCTTCCCACAAAGCCAGAAGACTAGGGGTGATAAAGACAGTGGAATCTCTGAAAAAATGGGAAAAATACAACAGGTGGCCTTTATTACTTGTCCCATAAAGTGAGTTCCTGTCACTGCAAAGGACAGCTGGTATTCCCCACACAGGAATGATATTTTTTAATAACATTTTTGCAGCAAATTCTCTTGTGGCCTTTAGATAAGGAAAGACCACAACCCAATGTGAATACTTGCAAATCATAACTAGTACAAATTTATAACCATTGGCAGGTGTTAGCTGGATAAAATCTATCTCCCACTTGAGCATTGGCCTGATTGGCAAGGGATACTTTTCCAGGTGGGGGTTGATATATTTACCTGGATTGAATTCTAAGCATATAGAGAACATTATCTGACTGTTTGGTCCACAGCCTTCCAACTGTCCCCAAAAATATTTTTGTAAAATGCTTATTGTTTTGTCTCTGCCCAGATGTTCTTTTATAGGGAGGGTGGTTGCAAGGGGAATATGCACGTCCTTGGGGACAACAGGTTTGGCATCATGCCCTTCCCTCAGTGAAGATTACTAAATTCACAGACTTCTTTCATTTATTATTCCACCTCTTAATTCAGGAGCATATTCCTGGTGGTAGGCTAAATCGTGCCAAACTGGAGGGTCCTTCTAGGGTCTTCGATCACTATACCCTTGGCTGCTCCAAGGTCTTCTACATCGAAAGTGTGGCATTTGCCATGGATAGAGGGGTAATCAGGACAATGCTTATAAGAAGGTCTGTAACCATTTGTGCTAGAAGCACTCATCATGATGAAAGCAAATTCACTGTCAGGAGGAGTAGCACAGCTGAAAGAATATACATGGGTGAAAATACAATGTGCTTGACTGCGACTAAAAAATTTCCCCAAAATTATCTTTCTAAAAAACTAATCACTTCATCATCAAATATGTCCCTCATGTCTGTAAAACAGGCTCAGAGTAAGGGCACATGTAAACAAGCTGACAGGACAGGTCTATTACCAGGGCCTGTCCACAGCCGCATAGTGGAATCCTGATAGCTCTCAATATATCTCTAGTCCTTGACTTCTTCCTCAGAAGCCGTTTGTTGGTATCTGCTAAGGATTTTTAAAAGGTTAGAAAATCGAGAAAAAATAAAAAGGCACAGACTCTGCTTAGCCAGGCCTAACTTAACATGGCTTAATGTTTTCAAATAATTAGAGTTTGACAGTTTCAAACGGCATAATTCTTTTATTCCCTCCTTTTCATCCTGGTCATGACAGGGACTGTCACTAGTGGATTGAGGTACAGCCTATTTGGCAGCCTTATCAGCTAAAGCATTCCCTCTGATTTCTTCCATTGGGTCATGTTTTCACATTGATCGGCCTGGATTTTAACTACCGTGACCTCAGATGGGAGCGAGAGAGCTTCCAGGAGGTCTGTCACTCGGGGATTTTTAATTTGGTTTCCGGATGTCAGAAACCCCTTTTGTTTCCATAACATCCCCAGATAATCAGCAATTCTAAAGCAGTACCTCAAATCCATGTAAATGATTACCAGTTTTCCAGACGTCAACTTGCAAGACCTGGTGAGTGCAATCAATTCAGCTTGTTGGGCTGAAGTAACATCTGGTAGCAGGTTGCTTTCCAGGACCTCAGTCGATGTAGTAATAGCATATCCACCTTCATAACGACAACTAGAGGAATCTGGTTTTAAATACGAATTCCATCGACAAAATCAAATCAGGATTGGGGAGGGAAGTTCTACAGGTCTTGTCTTGGAGTGAGTAACTGGTCTGTTAAATCCAGGCAGTCATGAGGGACAGTTTCAAAATCATCAGGTATAGGCAACAGGGTAGCTAGATTTAAAGAGTTAATGGTGTGCAACGTAGTGTTGGATGCAGCTAAAAGTAGGACTTAATAGGAGGTTACCCTGCTCATTGACAAATGTTGGGTTAGGGAAGAATTTAAGATTGCAGCCACAGCATGGGGAACATACACACCTAAAAATTTCCCAAGTACAATATTGGCTGTGGCTTCCACCAGCCAGGATGTGGTGGCAGCTGCTCTAAGGCGTGGGAGATATTCCCTGGCTACTGGATCTAATTGTAAGCTATAATATTCCATGGATCGCTGCTGCCCCCCATGTGTCTGAGGACCACCAAAGCATTTCCAGCTGTTTCTAGGGCATACAAAGAAAAAATCCACTTTATAATTGGGAAATCCTCAAGCTGGGGTGGTGAGAAATTATTTCTTTAACTTAAAAACAGCTTGGTTGCCCTCCTCAGATAACTGAAATGGATCAAGTGCAGGTCCCTTTAAAAACTGATAAAGTGGCTAAGTTCTTTGGGAGAAATTAGGAATCCAGGCATAACAGTTGCCACAAAGCCCTAAGAACCCTCTCAGCTGCTTCTTAGTGGTAGGGATAGGGAAGACCTGAATTGAATCCTTTCTCTTTGGGTCTGTGGAAACTCTTTTTGCTGATACAATATGCTCTAAATATTTTACTGAAAGTAGAGCCAATTGTAATTTTTTGGACACTTTATGCCCCCTAGTGGCCAAATGCTGTAATAACAATACTGTCCTTTAA
>NW_004444178.1:1707148-1708256 GCF_000243295.1 Trichechus manatus latirostris
CTGTGTTGATTAAAAACTTACAATTTTCCCCATTTACTCAGATAGTAGTTTCTCCCTGATTATTTAAAGCCACTACTGGAAAAACCCCTTTGATCCCCAGAGCCCCGTCAAGCTGATCCTGCTAGAGATGAAACAGGAGGCAGCATGCCCAGGTTATTCTGTAATTTAGATACTCCCATTTAAAATGTCCTGGTTGCTTACAGTAGAAACACACTGGGGTTCCTGACTGGTTTCCTCCCCAGTGGGCTCCAGTACTCGATGCCTCCACTCCGGGAGTTTGCAACTGCTGAAGCTGCAAGGCTATCTGTTTATCTTGCCTGGTTTTAGTTCCTTGTTCACAGGCCTGATTTCACTGCTCAGTGGTTTGAGCCAATTTGTAAACAGTGTCCAAAAGGTTTCTAAAGGGAGCTGTTTCCCAGTCTAAGCAGTGGCATTTGACCAATTTTGAAACTCTGGGTTCAGACCATTGAGAAAAATAGAATTGAAGGCAATCTCAGAATCATCATTATCTAATTTTAATCCTGAGTGTTTAAGGAACAATTGTTCTAATCTATCTCTAAAATTGTGTACACTTTCACTCTTCTCTTGTTTACAAGCTTGAATTGTGGTCCAATCTTTTTGTTTGTTTGTTTTTTGGAAGTACTCTTGGGATTGCTTTAATTGACAGACAATAAATTTGCCTAACTTCCAGCAACAGATCTCTAGTGGTTTTTAGTGAGAAAGGAATCAGCAGAGTCTGCCCCTCATAACGTCCGGCCTCAGTCATACACAGTTGGACCTCCCCTGGCCCCCAACAACATGAGAATAAATACCAGCGGGATTCCTGGCTGGTAGGTAGAGGTGAGAATTCAGAGTTACTCAGTAAATTTACCTGGATCTTCCCTGGGCTTGGGAAAATCCTTAACCATGGCTCTTAGCTCTGCCTTGCTCTACAATGTAAAAATTACTTATGGAAGTTGTCCACTTTGGTCAGGTTGCTTGATTTTAAAAGGCACCTTGATGTGGGGCTTGTCTTTGGCCCTTATAAATCCAAAGTCCTCAGCACAGTAAGGAAGCTCTATTGGGAGTGTTTTTAGAATAGAAAAGGAGAAGGGGAGGTGGAGGAGGT
>NW_004444178.1:1709751-1711584 GCF_000243295.1 Trichechus manatus latirostris
GCAGACGAACCTCCCCAAATTGTTGTGGAGAATAAAATCACTCAGTCCTTGAAATAAGCTTAGAAGGATTTATTCAGTTTAAAAAAAAATAACATTCGAATGCAAAGAGACACCAGCTCACATAACTGAGAACTGATAACTTCAGCAAGAGAGCCTCTAATAGGAACAGATACAGTCCAAGGAACAAAGAAATTATAATACAGTAGTTTGATTGGTTAGTCTTTGGTTGAGGTCACAAGAAGGACGGATTACGAGGTAGGGAGTGGGCTTCTACTGGTTAATTGGGTACAAAGGCCTACAGTGATTGATTTCAGGGAGTAATTGCAGAGATTTTCAGTCATACTCACATGTTTTGGGAGGAGTCATAAAAACATTACTGGTTGGTGTTAAGCAGCTCTAACCAGATGTCTTAGGGACTTGTGATAACCATTCAGTACCAGTACCTCATTTCCCAGAAACAGCTTGTTAAAACCTTTTTAAGTTGTCTGGAAAACTTTAGATAAGGCTAGCTCCAGGACCCCTTCAAAACAAATTTTTTATTACATCCTTTTTATAAACAAACATTTCGTAGGTCCACTTTACACAAAAAGACAACTGTGTCGCTGCCTCCCTTAGAATGTATTTCTTTTACATCTTGGCTTGGACTACAGAGTGAAACTCCCTCAGTTCCCATAGCTACTAACAACTAAGGGGCCAAATTGCAGGTGCCTGTGAAAAGTTTGGATTGACTCTGCTAAGAGCATCTAGGCAAAGAGTCCCAGGCAGGCATGTAAAAAGACCAGTTTAATATTAGTAAAAACAGAGTTTAATTCAGTCATTTGGTCCTGGTCAGAAAAACTTCATGAACTTCTTCTTTACATGCATAATATTATCTCCTTTTTTGATTTTAAGGCAACAGTGTAACAGTATCTTCAAAGCAGAGTTAATGTAAATAGTTTTTGTTTTTTTTAATCGAGTACTTAAGTACTTTGGGATAGGGAAGCTCAAAAAGGATTTATTATAGTAAGGTTGATCAGACATGTGGATATGCCATTTTTTAAAAGGGCTTCACAGGTGGTTCTGATGAGCAGTCACTTTAGGGGGTTATAGAATGGCAAAGCTCACACATGAAAATGTTTTTTCAATAAGTTAGAAAGAATTCTTGAAATTTGTATTTTTATCAAGCTGTCCAACTTGATTCTAATGTGCAGCCTGGCCTGGGAATCACTGCAGTAAATTTCCTATCTATCCTAAACCTAAAATCCCACTCTGCATATAAGTGAATTCATCTTTTAAAGAGAACATTTGCAAACTTTTAAATAGACTGACACAACCATAACCAATACTTTTAAAATGCAAGAAGTTGGTAAAATTATGTATCTTTCCCTGCTAATGTAGTATATAGGGAAAAGATTCAAGTTAAAGATATTTTTTCTGAATGTTTCATTATGTAATTTTTGATACATATCTATTTATCCAATTTTCCTTTTCAGAAAGCTGTATGTGATGGCGTCTGTGTTTGTCTGTCTGCTTCTTTCCGGATTAGCTGTGTTTTTCCTTTTCCCTCGCTCTATCGATGTGAAGTACATTGGAGTAAAATCAGCATATGTTAGCTATGACGTTCAAAAGCGTACAATATATTTAAATATCACAGTAAGTACAAACTTACATTACAGATATTTGACTTAGTCTTTTCTCCTTTAAGCAGTACCTTTGACCTTGTTGAGAGGATGTTTTTAAATGTAACACTGGTTGGATTGCTTTCTGTATGTCTTTGTTGCATTCACCTTCTCTACCGTTCTTGTTTTTGCTAAAAATGGCAAGTAATAAATACTGGCAGTTCTTTGTATACCA
>NW_004444178.1:1712441-1718266 GCF_000243295.1 Trichechus manatus latirostris
CATAAAACAAAACGAGACTAAAGGGGCACACCAGCCCAGAGGCAAGGACTAAAAGGCAGTGGGAGACAGGAAAGATGGTAATAGGAAACCCAAGGTCAAGAAGGGGAGAGTGTTGACATGTCGTGGGGTTGGCAGCCAGTGTCACAGAATAATATGTGTATTGTTTAATGAGAAACTAATTTGCTCTGTAAACCTTCATCTAAAGCACAATAAAAAAGCGGGGGGAACCCTCAGAGAAAGACTTTTACCTGTTAACATTTTTTTTAGAAAAATGTGGTTTGCAAACTACTGCAGTAGGAAATAAGAAAAAAAAAAAATGATGCGTATTGATTGTGCCATTACTAATTATTTATGGCTCCAGGCCTGGAGGTGTATCTATATGGCAGTGGTTTGTCTGGAAGAGAGATGCTGGACTTAGTTGGTTTTTCTTGTGGAAATGGTTGGTTTGATTGAAATTGAGGTAGAGATGTCTGTGGGATGGTTGAGAAGAGGGAGGGATGGAGATGAAAAGGAAGGATATGTTAAAGTGGAATTGCTGCTTAATTGCAGGACAGAAATAGAACTCCCACGAATACATTCTGTCATTTGTTATTGTTAGGTGCGGGACAGTCAATTCTGACTCAAAGCAACCCAATGGGACAGTAGAAGTGTCCCATAGGGTTTCCTAGGCTGAAGTCTTTATAGGAGCAGATAGCTAGGTCTTTCTGCCAAGAAGCTGCTGTACGGGTTCGAATCACCAACCTTTTGGTTCTCAGCCAGGTGCTTAACCATTGTGTCACTAGGGTTCCTTTCACCCTTATTGCATACTCTCAAAAGTTGTTAATTTATGGACTTTCTTTTCTTTTTTTTTTTTTTAACTATATCTGTGTGAAAAAAGATGTATGCACAAAACATTCATAGAGCTATGCTAATTGTGAATCATTTTATTTGACTGGAGGATTATTGTTGGGTATTTTCCCAGTTAAACAGCCATTTGGAACAACACATTTCCCTGTTTGAAAACAATTTAAGACAGTGGCCAGGTTTTTTTGGCCAAGCTTCAGAACCTGTTTTAGTATCAAATATTGTAGATTTGTATATGTTACCTGTTTAGAATTAATCTTTTCTCTTTAATGGCTGTATAATATTCCATATATGAACTTAATATGATTAAATCACTCTATTTATTAATGGGCATTCATTTATTTTCTTTTTCTTTTTTTGCCACTCCAAAGAACACTGTTATTAACATCCTAATGTTTCTATTTCTTTGCGGTAGATTTTCGGAAGTAGTATTGCTAGGTCAAAGGATATATATGTATATATAATTTTTATTTTAATGGATGCTGATTACTTATCAAAATGATTGTAACACTTCACATATTTGACAGCAGTGTACCCTTTGTCCACATGCCTGCCAGGAATGGAATTTGTTGCCTTACACAAATCTTACTGATTTGATTGATAAAAAACAATATTTCATTTTTACTTTTATTACCTTTTTCCTGACTGCAAATTCCCTGACTCAAATTGAATTTGAGAATCTTTTCAAATGTTTCTTGGCCATTTAGATTTGTTACTTTTTAATTTGTCTACTCATATCCTTTGCCCACTTTTATTTTTTTTTTCTATTAGGCCCTTGTCATTTTCTTTTCAATTTGTAAGGTCTTATTGTACATTATAGTTGGTAACCATTGCTATCTGCCTTACAAATAGTTTTTCCAGATTTGTCATTTAGTGCCTGTTGGTTTTGTTTATGCTATCTATTGCTCTGTTTTAGGTGTTTTATTTATCATCTGTTGTTTCTTTATTTAACATTTTTGTTTCTGTTTTCATTGACTGTTTTCTAAAGTAATTTGAGACAATAGTTGTGAATTAGAAATGCAGAAACCGATCCCAGCTGTTACTTAAGTATAGACATAATGCAGCCACACATTTCTTTCCAACAAAATGGATTTGAATTTATCTTATTTCTCCTCTATACTGACCTGGTATAAATCTCTACTAGTATTTAAGTTAAAATACTACTTTCCTTTCAACAAGAAAGGAGCCCTGGTAGTGCAGTGGTTAAGAGATCAGACTGCTAAACAAAAGGTTAGCCGCTCTTTGGAAACCCTGTGTGGGGCAGTTCTACTCTGCCCTGTAGGGTTGCTATGAGTCCGGATCGACTCAACAACAATGGGCTTGGGTTTTGTTGTTGTTTTTTTTTTGCTTTAAACAAGAAAAGTTATTTTGAGTACTAGTTAACGTTTTAAAAGATCATCACTGTACATAATAGAATAGGAAACAGCTTCTAACTATAGTCTGTGGATGCTTGTATGTATTTGTAATTAGTAAAAAATACAGGTTACATATAGAATAAAATTTGTAATTTTTATTAACTTTTTGCTAAGGCCTCAAGTGCATTTTCTAACATTCGTTTTTCTGTATTCATATACAATACATTTCTGGGCCTGTTTGTTTTTTGTGAATTTGTGTGTTTATTGTAGGCATATTGTATGCATAGTGCTCATGCATAAAACCAGATAATTGGTTCATTTGATGTTCTTTGACATTTTTGGTAATACTTTTCTTCCTAGATGAAGTTATTGTTTTTATAAATTTGAATATGTATTTGTCATGCATATTTTCAGATAACTTCTACATTTTCTACCTGTTTTCTTGCAGAACACGCTAAATATAACGAACAATAACTATTATTCTGTTGAAGTTGAAAACATCACTGCACAAGTTCAGTTTTCAAAAACAGTTATTGGAAAGGCACGCTTAAACAACTTAACCAGTATTGGTCCACTTGATATGAAACAGGTAAGCCTCAGTCATGAGAGAATTTCAAGGAGTTAACTAAGT
Organism: Trichechus manatus latirostris; assembly: GCF_000243295.1. NCBI lineage: Eukaryota > Metazoa > Chordata > Mammalia > Sirenia > Trichechidae > Trichechus > Trichechus manatus. The sequence continues at coordinate 1,715,271 of NW_004444178.1, forward strand.
CTCAACTTTGCATGTCATGTTAACTTGAGGAGGGCAGGAGAATTTCTCAAAAGCTTGACTTTGGAATATATCCCTTGCATGTGTAAGAGGAGATCTTAGAATCAAGCTCCTAAAGAGATTCCTAAACTCTTGAAGGTATAAAATGTATCTGAACTATTTAATGTTTTGATCCTGTTCTCTATTGATTTTTTTTTTCGCCTTTCAGATTGATTACACAGTACCTACTATTATAGCAGAAGAAATGAGTTATATGTTGTAAGTTCTGACTTTTTAATAACTTTCTCTTATTAAATAATGAAGTTACAGAATAAAGTGTAAAGAATATGTTTGTTTTTTAATTCCCCATAATCTTATCGGTGAAAAAGAACCACATTTTAGAATATTCCTTCTGGCGTGTGATCATCTTCATACTTCCCTTTTGCTTATACTCATAAAATTATGATTATTTTGTTTTTCAGTTTTTGGATCATAAACACCATGTCACTTTTTATTTATAGTACTATATTATGAGAACCGTATTTTCATATATTTGTTGATGCTTTAGTATAACAGGACTATAAATGGTAATAATGCATAGTACTCTAATATTGGTTTGAAATTTCGAACCTTTTAAATCAGATTAAAATGATTATTAACACTTATTGGTTAAAAAAAAAATCATAAGTTTCCACTATCTTTTGATAATGAGCCTGGATCTAGAATTTTTGGGTAACTGAGAATTTCAAATGGTTGCATACTTTCCAACTGCAGCAGTATGAAAGCATATATAATTTTAGAATAAGAAGTCATGAAGTGTATCAGTATTTGAAGTACAGAAAATGCTTAATAAATAAAACGCTTACTATATTGTCTTAATAGTATCTGTATTTGCTTTAACATAGGAAGAGGAATGGTAATTAAACTACTTTAATTCATAATGTCATAATTTGTATTTATTCACATACTTTCTTTAACAGTGATTTCTGTACACTGATATCCATCAAAGTACATAACATAGTACTCATGATGCAGTAAGTATGATTCTTTTTCCTTTGAAAGATATTTTTTGTTAAAACTTTATATTTATCACATTGGCTTATAGCATATAGAGCATATTAGCTTTATAAGAGTGCTGTGAGGTAGGATAAATACTATCCTCTCTACAAATGAGTAAAGGAGAGATTACAGTAGTAGTGAAGGATCTCATGGCTGATAAATAGTGAATCTAGGCATTGAAAAACTCAGGAAAATGGTAGGGGTTGGGTAAAGAGGAAGTCTTAGTTCGACATCCAGTGCCTTTCTGCCTTGCTAAATTTTTGTTAACAGTAAAGAGGAGGAGAAGATAGTAAAATCAAGTAGGACGTCCCTAAAAGGGGTACAGATTTTGTCTTTAAGGACAGTCGTGTTGGAATATGCTGTGAGTAAGCAGGTCCTATCCTGTGATATCTTGTGTTTGGAAGAAATCAGCTTTTTAATTGTTCCAGGATGAACTAGATTCTGGTTTAGGAAAGGAAATAAAAAAACATTGATATGATTTGAAAAGGTGCTCCAGAGCTCATGGTAGATAAGATTGGGGCAGTCAGCAGTAAAGTAGGATGGGATTAGGGTGGAAGGACGCTGGACTGAGAATGAGAAAGAATGAGCAGCCTAAGTGTTTGCATGTTACGTATTTCCTAGCACCTGTAGAGCAAGAGGTCATAGGCTGGTCTAAAAATTCTCAATAGGAAATAAAATTGACTAGGTGTCAAAATTGTCTGAAGGTTTAGGGCTTAGAATTGGCATAGTCATGATCGGTGCAAAGCATAACCATCCTTTGAGTTCAGGATTTGCACCTTCACTGCATGAAGGCATGCTAGGGCATGAGCTCGAGAAGCCTGGGTCAACCATGATTTTCTTTCTTCTTCCTAAATGTTTATTTTTAATTTTTCAACATAATTATATTTGTAACTTGAGATATAATACCATTATTTTGACTTTTTTTTGTAAATGCAAAATTTTCTTTAAAAATGCTTCAAATTTTTTGAGACCAGGATTAAATTTAAGAGCAGAGCAGTGATATTTATTGGGATTTCACAATTATAATTTGATTTTTATAATCTCTTTTAAAAATGATAATTCCCATACTATCCCACTTCTTAAAATTAGACATAATGAAATTAGTGAAAGTAAGCAAAACTTTCCAAGAATCTCTAAAAACTACCTCTCTTCCTTTTAATTTCATTTCATTATTAGCTTTGATGATGAACATTTTCTTAATTTAGTTCTTTCAAGTTAGTATTGTAGCAGTATTGTTTTTTACTTTTTAAATTGTAAATCTAAGTAAGGTATTCTAGCTGTATCATGATTAAATAGGCTTTGTGGAATCAGCCTGAAAACCTGAGCACAATTTTTCTATAGGAGTACACATTCTGAATTTAAAAAAAAAAAAAAGGCAAATTTATAAGTAAACTTTGGAGTGTTATCAGTTTATTACTTGGGTAATACGCAGTGGTTTAAGTGCTCAGCTGCTAACTAAAAGATCGACAGTTCAAACCCACCAGCCACTCAGTGGGAGAAAGAGGTGGCAGTCTGCTCCCATAAAGATTATAGCCTTGGAAACCCTATGGGGGCAGTTCTGCTCTATACTGTAGTGTTGCTATGAGTCAGAATCAACTCAGTGGCAATTGGTAAGCCAATAAAACATTGTGAGTTATAGATTTGGTATTTTGATGTTTAGCTGACATTTGATTAACAGTTTTCCTATGCTAAAAGAACTATGATTACTTTTAAGTGTGTGAGAACTCACTTTTTTTTTAAATTGTGCTTTAAGTGAAGGTTTACAATTCAAGTTAGTCTCTCATACAAAAATTTATACATACATTTCTATGTGACCCTAGTTGCTCTCCCCATACTGTGACAGCACACTCCACTTTTCCACCCCGGATTTCCTGTGTCCGTTCAACCAGCTCCTGACTCTCTGCCTTCTCATCTCGCATCTGGACAGGAGCTGCCCATTTAGTCTTGTGTCTACTTGAGCT
>NW_004444178.1:1718429-1719830 GCF_000243295.1 Trichechus manatus latirostris
GGACTCTCTGTTGTGTTCCCTGTGAGGGTGGTCATTGGTAGTAGCTAGGCTCCATCTCGCTCTTCTGGTCTCAGTCTGATGAAGTTTCTGGTTTATGTGGCCCTTTCTGTCTTTTGGGCTAATATTTTCCCTGTGTCTTTGGTATTGTTCATTCCCCTTTGCTCCAGGTGGGTTGGGACTGACTGATGCATCTTAGATGGCTGCTTGCTAGCTTTTAAGACCCCAGAAGCCACTTGCCAAAGTGAGATGCAGAACGTTTTCTTAAAAAACTTTGTTACACTGACTGACCTAGATTTCCTCTGAAAGCATGGTCCCCAGACCCCTACCCCTGCTATTCTGTCCCTCGAAGTGTTTGGTTGTATTCAGGAAACTTCTTAGCTTTTGGTTTGGTCCAGTTGTGCTGGCTTCACCTGTAGTGTGTGTTGGCCTTCCCTTCACCTAAGATAATTCTTGTCTACTATCTAGTTAGTGAGTACCCCCTCCCTCCCTCCCAACCCTCATAACCATCAAAGAATGTTTTCTTCTGTGTTTAAACCTTTTCTTGAGTTCTCATAATAGTGGTCGTATATAATATTTGTTCTTTTCCAACTGACTAAATTAACATAATGCCTTCCAGATTCCTCCATGTTTTGTTTCACGGATTCATCGTTGTTCTTTATCGTTGCATAGTATTCCATTTTGTGAATATACCGTATTTGTTTATCCATTCATCTGTTGATGGGCATCTAGGTTGTTTTCATCTTTTTGCTATCATGAACAGTGCTGCAGTGAACATAGGTGTGCATATATCTATTCGTGTGACGGCTCTTATTTCTCTAGGATATATTCCAAGGGGTGCGATTGCTGGATCTTGTGGTACTTCTATTTGTAGCTTTTTAAGGAGCACCAAATCGATTTCCAAAGTGGTTGTACCATTTTACATTCCCACCAGCAGTGACTAAGTGTTCTAGTCTCTCCACAACCTTTCCAACATTTATTGTTCCATGTGTTTTGGATTAATACTAGCCTTGTTGGGGTGAGATGGTATCTCATTGTAGTTCCGTAATGAGTCTGTTAGCCGTCTGAGCATTTCGTCATGTGTCTGTTAGCCGCCTGAATGTCTTCTTTGGTGAATTGTCTGTTCATATCCTAGTCCATTTTTTAATTGGGTTATTTGTCTTTTTGTTATTAAGGTTTTGCAGTATCTTGTAAATTAAGAGATTAGACACTGATCAGATTTGCCGTAGCCAAAATTTTTTCCCAGTCTGTAGGTTGTCTCTTTACTCTTTTGTTAAAGTGTTTTCATAAGCATAAAGCGTTTGATTTTAGGAGCTCCCAGTTATCTAGCTTCTCTTCTGGTGTTTGTGCATTGTTCTTATGGTTTGTGTTCTGTTTATGCCATGTATTAGGGCTCCTAGCATT
>NW_004444178.1:1724209-1725474 GCF_000243295.1 Trichechus manatus latirostris
CTGGGAGGAAAGTGTGTCTCTGTTCCCTAGAGCACATGGGTGGGTTTTGCAGTGGACTGTGAACACCCAGTGCTGTTGCCTGTAAGGACTGGGAGCACCACTTATTCTTCGACCCCTGTCACGGGTGGCTAGGTGGCATGGGTGGAGCCACCAGTCCTCAGGCCCCTGATGTGGGTAGATGAGGACCCTGCTTAGTGGGCAGAGCAGTGTCAAATGTCACAAACCTGCCACTTCACCATATAGCTGATATAGTTGAAGTTACACTTTAGGTATATACTCTATTGTACTGTGGTAATGAGTGCCTGCGTTGTTGAAATGTACCCACACAGGTCTATGCAGATGTGAAAAGCATTCAGTCTGTGGATTCCCTGTGCCTGTGCCTAGGCAAAGGAGCTGTGTCTACCCTGAGTTCCTGGCCTAGGGGAGCCGGCAGATTATTTTTCCCGTTTGTTAATTTGTTCCCTCTCCAAGGCCAGGAGAATGGCTCAGGGCACGTGATGGGTCCTACTTCTGGCCCAGGTGACTTGGCAATCTCTGAGGCTGGCCTGGGACCCAGTGCAGAGCAGGGAGCGGGCAGGTAAATGGGAAAGAGGTTTTTCCTAAAGTGGGTGTTCTTTGATCCATCTAGTAGGTCAGAACCAAGTACTTATCTTTTGCCAGTTGAGCACTGCTTTTCACTGGTTCTGGATGCCTGAGTAAACTGTGTGCCACCGGGGTTCTCCTGATGTGGAAAACACCTCCCATGCGCCGCTGCTTGCCTCAACCACGCATGTGAGCCAGTCCAGCCTGAAGGGTGCCAGTTCCCATCAGGTCAGGTCTGGCAACTCCTCGCTGATTCCGAACCACCTCTTCCTCCCCCGCTACTCAGTCTAATTCCTCAACTTCACCTTTGACGTTCAGGGCTCCTACATTGTCGTATATAATCGATTCACTTGTTTTTTTGGGTATTTGTTGTAAGAGGGACCACAGGAAGCTTCTGACTACTCCACCATCTTGGCCCTGCCTTCAGAACTTACATATTTCTAACTGGCGATAAATGTTTTCAAAAATTGCATTTATTGTGTTTTGTTACTTGGATAGGGCTTGCTCACCTAGCGTTGCGGTTGTCTGTTGGGGAAATACTCCTTCAGGAGCCTGTTCACAATACTGTTGTCATTAGGTACCTTTGAGTCGATTCTGACTCATAGCAGCCCTATAGGACAAAATAGAAGTACCCCATAGCGTTTCCAAGGAGCAACTGGTGGATTCAAACTGCCAACTTTTTG
>NW_004444178.1:1726774-1734805 GCF_000243295.1 Trichechus manatus latirostris
AAAGGAGGGAATTATTCTTTTGTAGAAATCATTCAAGATCATTAAACCACTAAATGACGACTGCTATATTGAAGTCAAACCTTTATAGTGCTTTTAAAAATTTAATCACTCAGACATCACATGGATATGATGCTCTAAAAGTTTGCTAGCTTTAGTTTTGATTTTATTTAAAATTGTTTTCAAGTGTACATTATTGACTTACTGACTTTGGTATTTTACATTTTTAATACATTTTCTATTTGGTCTTTTCGCCTTTTCATTCACCAAGTTCTTAAGTACCTTTTAAATACATATTACTGAGCCTAGGATCTGAGGTATAATACCAGAAAGTAAGAGGCTTGAGATTAATTTATTTCTGTTTCTTAGTGACGAAATTCAGGTCTGTCCCTGCATTCCCCATCCCCAAGTGCCTAATTTAGATCTGAAACATAACCTATTTATCAGCCTGCCTCTCTCAACTATAAAACATAAACTCCATTTACCGTATTTTTTCACAAATAGCGTGCCCACGTAAATAACGTGCACACACCTATAACACGTGGAAATGATGAAATTACATAAAAAGTTCTGGCATAGCCTGCCCATGCATATACTACGCTTGCTTGTCTTGTGACACTTCCAGAAGTGAATTTTGGCCTCATTCCAAAAATGATGCTTTTGATCATGTTTGTATAATAAAGGTATAAGCCATGGTCAAGAAGTGATGGCTTGAGTTTGATAGTACCCCAATGATCGGAAAATAAACAACTGCAACTTTGCATTTGTTTCTGTTAATTTAAGTTGATGATTATATCCCTGTTACTTTTGAGTCATCAGTCAAAACCTTGAACCTACTGAAGCCTGTCCATAAATCACATGCTATCAGTTGGAAGCATAAACAAAGCAAAGCCTGCACTAGCATAAATGACATCGAGTAGTTATCAGTAGGAATTTTGATTCAGTCTGCATTGATGTAATTAATCACAGTCACCTTTTCTGGCTTTTAACTGGACGAGTAAACAAAGCAAAACTGATACACAGTTGCTCTTGGCTCAACAGTTGAATGTGAAAACCTTATCAGATCATCTTAAGTGAAACCATTAAGCTGTTAGGTATGTTTATTTCATAGTCTTATGTCTTATTAGCATGAATGTCTTTGATCAGTGATCATAAGTCATCTTAGTTATACGTTTGCATGCATATAAAAAACCCTTGCTTCTTGTGTACCTGACATTTGAATTTTGTAATCCCTCTAACTAGAAGCAGCCAGTTACCAATTATATTGTGCACATTTTATCAGTTTATAAATCTAAATCTTAGAACGCTTTAGAATCACGGCAGGAATTAAATGCAAGTCCTACAGCGTGAGCTTCAACCTGAAAAGTCGTTGCAAGGGTGGAAGAAACAAGCAACAGACTGGCAGTAAGAGAGTTAGAAGTTGGAGAGTCGTCCATTTGCAAATGGAGAAGGGAGAAAAAGGAGCTGGAGAAAATGAATCTGTGAAAATGCTCATATTGTGGGCCCAAAGCAAAATGGCCTGAGTTGAAGAACAACTTGAAAGATTATTTCTCAAAGAGAACAAAATCAAGCTGTCTCTACTGTCACAATTCAGATCAAAGTGAAGTTTCTGGCAAATGAAAGAGGAATTCCGGATTTTAAGTGGGTTTCACCTGGATTTCTAAATTCGTGGAAAGGAATGGCCTTCCCATGAGAATGTAGGCCATCAACTTCCATATGACAGGGAGCAAAAGATGGTCAACTTTGAAGGGTTCCAGGCATCAGATGATGATGATGATAATGAATAAACTAAAATGGCCTATTTTAAGATGAAAACACAGTTTCTTCTGGTGACTTTTATTTGTTGATTTCAAAGACATTGATTATCAAACATTACGTTTCAATTTAAGATTTATGAAAGTAGTAAAATATAGACAATATCATGTAGTTTTAAGCTTAAGATCATTTCTTACTGATTTCGAGCTCTCCATGCATTCATACTCTTTGGTTTCAACCTGGTGTCCCATTTCCATCACAAACCTGTTCAGTTCACCATTGGTTGCACTTGGTTTAGGAAAATACCTACCTTAAATGAAGTTTCCCTGAGATCAGTTTTATCCTGGTAACATTAAGTCCATTGGACAGAAAGAAAAATTGAAGTCAATAACATGTAAAAAAAATATTGGTATAGCACACTTCTGAAAATAATGTGTGATGAAGGGGGTTGCACAGTTTGCCAAAAACATACAACGTGTGTATTATTTGCATAAAAATACGGTAATTATTTAGAGCTAATGAAGCCCTCTCTTTGCCTTTAAGCATACTCAGGTCTCCCCTTAGCTTTCATAATTATTTTCTCCAGATTTTCCTGAATGAACATTTTAAATGTGTGGAATGTGCTGGCCAACTTCTTTCCTTACTCAGTATTCCTTTCATTCATTGCTGTCTCACCCAACATTATTAAACCAAAATCACTGCTTTAAATTTCACTACAGATTTTCTAGTCAAACCCAATCTTTATTTTTTCTTCTGTTATGTTTGCTGACTACAACTTTGTGTGTGTGTGTGAAACTATACACTTCTCTAATGTATTGATTCTATTTGTATTTTTGAAATCTTCCTCATTTTAATTTTCTCTCATTATCTTTAACTATTAATGAGTGTGATCTTAGTCCCCTTTTGTCAGCCCTTTTTCCTGTGAGTTCAGCAGTCACCTATATCTAGATGAGGGCTCCCAGATCTGTTCCTGCATACCTAACCAGTCACCTGTCTAGTTTCACATTTAGCTCGTGACCTAGAGATGTAGTATTTTGATAACTCTATATATGTAAAATCAAAAAATAGTAAACTTTATTATAACCTATTAGATTAAAAACCCTTTATTATACCTAGTTTCAGTATAGAGTTTAAGTCAGGAAACAACAGAATTTAAAACAAGTGAAAAAAACAATGGTAGGGAAAAAAAATGCCTGTCCTATTCTCAGAGAGGGGTTAAGTAGCTACCTGGATAAGCTGGAACAAAACAGGCTGTAAATAAGTAACACTACACAAATGCATCCAGGTGTGAGAGTATCATAGCCATAAAAAATCTGGAAAGAGTGAATGAGATTTTAACTTCTCTTAGATCAGTGTCCAGTCCTGTTCTTAAATGGTAATAGGATAAGTATCGAAACATTTTTTAAAATATTGTAATAGTGCTCTCAGACCTTATCCAGAGGACATGGTTAAAGATGTTACAAATTTGTTTCTGATGCTTCCAGTAGTAACTTTCTGTTACATTACAACCTAATAGACAGTTCTTTCTAACCCATACTATAGCAAACTATGCTGATATTACCTTATGTATATAGCACTTTGCTGTTTACTGAGCTCTTCCGCATCTTTTCTTAACACAATTCCCCGCAGTCCTATGAGTCAGACAGAGGAGGGTGATAGGGTCCTCATATTTTAAAAGAGGAAGGAAGAAAGGATGTGGAGAAAGTTGAGGGACTTCCTAAAAGTCATACAGTTAGTAAATAGTTTAATTGGGGCCAGATCTAGTTTTTCTGTCTCCCATGTCTGTGGTCTGTCATTTAAAATATCCATTGGACAGCCTTGCCTGGCTCAGGTTAGTATGAGTAAAAACTAAGAGAAAAAGGTCACAGAATTAATAGTCAACAATCAAAGTAGTGCTGATGGACTCAGATTTTGATAGCTCTAAACAGGTATTTGAAATTTTGTAATTGGGGAATAAACACTTAGAAAATTACATTGGAGCATGATGTATAGTGCAGTTTTTCTGTTAAAATTTGCGGTTCCTTGATCACATAATAATATAACTTAACAATGTCAGAGAAAATAATTTATAAATAATAGAGGTTGATATATTTGAGATTTGAAAATAAGAGCAATATGAAAAATTAGATATCAGATAAATGGTTTAGAATTGCTAAATGACCATCTTTATTCTAGTACATCACGTTTAAATGAGTGTAGTTTTATTTGTATGCAATTTTTCTAGGCCTTTTTTGTTTAGGCCGAGGTGATTATTTTCTCTCAAAATTTATAAGAAAATATAACTCATTTCAGATCTTCTGAATTATAGTTTGGGAACGGCACAGTACAGTGCTAAAATAGATAAGACGTGACTGCCAAAACAGCAGAAGGGACTTACTAGGAGACTTGAAACTTTAGCCTTAATAAATCGTTTGTGGTACTTAGCTTCATCTTTATTACAATATAAATTATACAATATCATTGGAGGGCATGCGGCCAATTCTTCCAACCCCATTTTTGTTTTTTACAGTTCTTAGAAGAAACAGTTTCTTATATAATGATTATATCTTTTTTAGGAAAACAGTTTCAGTTGAGTACTCCCAAAGTAAGGCACTGCTCAGTAAAGCTAATACTTATTGGATACTTATTGTCAGATACTGTGCACGTCTTTTATATATTATTATTCCTCAAAACAGTTCTCTAGATACTGTTATTCTCCCCCATTTTACACCTAAGGAAACTGATTTTTAGAGAAAAGAAATATACATATGCTAGAAAGTGACAGATTTTGAATTGAAAACAGTTCTGTTTGACTCAAGCATTATTGCTATTTAACATGTTTTCTCTCTAGCCTTTAAAAATGTCGTATTTGTTAAAATACGTTTGTTGCCGCACTTATACATAAGACTTAGGATATTTTATTATTTTGTACATCTTCGGTCTAATGAAAATACCATTAATTTAAGATATCCTTATCAGACAATTTTTTTTGCTTTTTAAAAATTGTAAAATTTTAGACTCAACATGTAATTTTTTGAGAAGAGATATGACTTGAATTTCAAGTTACTAGGATGTAAGAAAAAGGTTACTTACCATAATATCATCAGGTAATGGTTTTTAGCTCACATATCTTAGAGGCAGCAACTACTTGACTCAAACACATCTAAGAGTGGATACTTTTATTTCTCTTTTTCATAAAATCAAATTTTAAATGAGATGTTTATCTTAAACTATTTTAAGGAAAAAATATGTTTAAGAGGATGGGATAAAACAATTTAAGCATTTATTTTAAAAATATGGTTTTTATTTTTACATTGAAATAAAATACCATATTTTTACTTAAATAGTACATACCTTCTACATTTGTTTGCCAACTGAGCCCTGCCCTGCGAGGCATTTTCATTAACATGCTATGCTAATTTTTTTTTTTTTTTTTTTTACAGCAGCTTGTAAAAGAATTGACATAGCAGCACTTATGAAAATACCTCATGGGGGGAGGGCAGAGTTGGCAAACTTAGAATACATGTGTTATTTGCATAAAAATATGGTATATGTGCTTGGATCAAAACCTTCTATATCCCAGATCTACTTATTTCAAAGTAAATATTTTCACTTGTCAACTAAAATTTCTGATTAGGACTAATATTTTGTGTGTTTTTGTGCATAGTCAATATAAATTTCAGAGTAGATTTTTGAAATTATTCTTAATTTGGATAAAAGCAAGTAATACATTTACAGTTATGGAGATGAAAATGGTAATTTCCATTTTTTAAATGACTGATGCGATTATGTAGTTCTTTATACATGTATTTAGCACAGGCTTTAAATTGAAGACTATTTTATGGTCTGTGTTTGACCCTAAGAATCTTCCATAAATTAATTAAAATATGTGGCAAGTTTTTCATAGCTAAATCTAACTTTTCTAGAAGGAACTTTTTGCCTTCTGTTTAATTACATTAATTGAAATGTGTTTAAGAGAAGTGTTTTCAGCATATTTTGTATACAAAAAATAAAAAGGATTAGTATTGGGCCACTGGCCAAGAGGTAATAATTACTACCATGTAGACTATTACACTTCAAATTGCCCCACTTCCCCCAGAATTTTAGAAACTAGAAGTCTGGGAGACACTCTATCAGCTATAGTTGCGTGATCCTAAGTGCTGTGAGTACTAGTCACCCTTTCATTATTGTGTAAGATGGAACAATGCCAAATTGCCAAAGGTGTTATTTTTTTCCTAGATGCAGAATTTCATTGTATAATAGCTTGTTTTGAGCATAAAATGTTAGCAAGCCATGCCTTGTGTGCTTTGTCTTATATTTCCTTTTAGAACTAAAGATTTTAGAAAATTATTTGGAATGCTTGCTGACTGACCTGCCTGGTCAGATACTTGAATTACTGGTTATGTTTGTATTACTAGTTAGATTCTAGCCCTTGATTCTAATTGTGGGATAAAGAATAATAGAGAATATGAGAATATGTTTGGGTACTGTCTTCATTATCTAGTGCTGCTATAAAACAGAAATACCACAAGTAGATGGCTTTAACAAACAAATTTATTTTCTCACAGTTTATAAGGTAGAAGTCCAAATTAAGGGCACTGGCTCTAGGGGAAGGCTTTCTGTCTCTGTCAGCTCTGGAGGAAGGTCATTGTTTCTTTTTAGCTTTTGCTCCTGGGTGATATTCATGTGGCTTGGCGTCTTTCTTCTCCGTCTCTCCTCTGCTGGCTTGTTTCATCTCTTATATCTGAAAAGAGATTGACTCGACACACTGTACACTGATCCTGCCTCATTAACGTAACAAAGACAACCCATTCCCAAATGGGATTATAACCACACGCGTAGAGGTTAGGATTTACAACACATTTTAGAGGGGACATAATTCAATCCGTAACAAGTACTTACTCATTGTTTATATCGTGTAGTGCGGCCCCCGTCATGACGCACTTACTAAATTTCCAAGTTTAGCTGTGCTGTACTTGTAACTTGTTGCTGTTCATGTAACAGAACACGCTTATGATAGTAACAAATGAATAGAAATGCCCAGAAATGCTATTTTTTTAAATTCAACTCTGTTGCTCTTGTAATTGTGTATGACCAAATAAACTTTGTAAAAATTTTAGCATGAACAATAAAATTTGTTTCAGTCAAATATTTTGGTTATGTTTTTGAAGTTGCCTTCATATAAACAAATCCATGTATGAATGTTAGCTTAAAAAATGTTAAATCCTTATAGTACTAACCCTCCAAATAATCCACTTTAGGATCATCTCTAATACCTCTCTCTTTCATCCACTCAACCTCCAATTGGTTGTCGAATTCTGTTCGTACTAACTGTAATATCTCTGGAATCTGCCTCATACTTGAAATCTCTGTTGTTATTACTCTCATTTTTTTACTGAAAAAAGCCAAAGTCCTTACTGTGGTATTGAGAACCTTTCATTATCTGACCACAACCTAAATCCACAATCTTACTTCCTTTTACTGCCCCTCAGCTACGTCCCAGCCAAATTGAGCTATTTGTCATTCCTTAGAAACATTTCTTTCCTTTATACCTTAGCTAATTCTGTTTCCTTTTTCATAGAAAATTATTTGACCATTTCTTTTTTGCTCCCAATCCTATCTGGGTTTTTGTTTTGTTTTTCATTTTTTTCTTTTTTGTTGTAAAAATATAGATAACATTTACCAATTCAACATTTTTCACATGTACAATTCAGTGACACCGATTACATTAATCATGTTGTGCAACCATTACCGATAACTGTTTTTAAATGCCCAGCACAAGTGTCCTTTCCTTCATGAAGGTTTTTGTCAGCCTCACCCCTCTGTCTCTCCAAACCTACTCAACACTTGGCAACTTTTTTTCTGAATGTGTACTTTTAAAGGAATTGCTCAATCACAAAGATGTTTTTGTTTTTGAACTCTTCTTATTTTACACTTAACACTTATTCAAACATGTTTTGCCAGTGTGTAGTGTTTTGATTATGGTTTTTAAAATCTTGTACCAAGTAGCATAATTTGAAGTTATATGAAATGTGAACAAAACTTTTCTTGATAGAATAATAGAGAAAAAACATTTCCTGGACATGGTCCACTTAGCCAGTGCCTCTAAGGAGAAAGAAAAATCATCGAATTCATGAGTTTTTCTTCTGGAAGATTTGTTTCCTTAATCAGTGGTTTCACATTTTTTTTTTTTTTCTGTTTTTTTAGCTATGAAACCTATTTTTTAAACAATATCTTACGTAGAACCCCCAATATGTGACAAAGTGTAGCTACTTCAATTTAATTGGAAGACCTGCAGCC
>NW_004444178.1:1735889-1737300 GCF_000243295.1 Trichechus manatus latirostris
AGCTAAGATGTCTAGAGCTTTTTCTGTTTCAGGCACTGTAATAGGCATTCTTTATGCATTATTTTGTGTAATATTTGCAGCTTTATGAGGTAGGTACTATTACTGTTATTTTCCAAGAAAACTGAGACTTAGACCAGTTAAGTAGCATTCTTAGAGTCATACAACCTTGTGTATTACAGAACAAAACATTGCCCGGTCCTGTGCCATTTTCATGATCTTTGGTATGTTTGAGTCCATTGTTGTGGCTATTGTGTCAGTCCATCGTATTGAGAGTTTTCCTTCTTTTTACTGACCCCTCTAGTTTACCACACATGATGTCCTTTTCTGTGATTGATCTTTCCAGATGATATGTTCAAAGTAAGCGGATGGAAGCCTTGCCGTCCACACTTCTAAGGAATATTCTAATTGTATTTCTTCCAAGACTGATTTGTTCGTTCTTTTTGCAGTCATGGGTATATTCAATCCTAAAGTCATACATCTAGTAAATGGTGGAACTAGGATTGGAACATTGTCCTGAATCTAGAAAACTGCACTATTAACACTTCACTGCTTTTTTAACCTCTAAGGATAGTAATTTGCATTGAGGTATAGCTTTCAGATATCTACTCCAGGTAATAATGCTGATGTGAGAGCTTAATATTTGCAGCGTATCATTCACTCATTTTGCCATTAATTATAGCATCTCAGTCATTTCGATCTTTTGCTACTTCCAATGTAATACCTAGTAGTGTCCTTGAACATGTGAGTTTTTCGCTTGATATTCTAAGAATGACAACAGAATATTAGCAGTTTTTTTCATGTGTATGTTCACTAAGGCAGTACTTTGCAAAGTGACAATGTTTGCATTGAAGAGGCTGGTTAAAAAAAAAACATTTTCACTTTGGAAATCAACTTGGGGTTTTAATTTTGACTTGACCTTTCAATAAAAAATAACAATGTCAGAAAAGTGATACATTGCTTTTCTTGCAGGTTATTCTGGTTTTTAAGTCTGCTTTTACCATATTCAGATATATTAAAGGTAATGGTATTGTGTAAATATTATCACAATCTCCCTTTTATGAAAAGTATTTTTATCGTGTTTTTCAAAGACTATTTAAAGGCCCATTTTATGATACTTAGAATTGCAAGAACTCAAAATAGCACTGTGGTGGTGGATACCCAGAGTTGTCAATCCAGTAAACTTTCAGCAGTAATTACACACACGGCACTGTGTTTTGTACTATAAGGCTACAAAGATAAAAGTAATACAGCCCCAACCTCAAAAAGAGACAGTTTAGTGAATATGAATAAAGTAGTACACCCACTGCTATCTCTTGGACACTTTACCCTCCTCTAGTCTTCAGAATCCATTTCAGTACTAAGATGGAGAATAGAGCTGGAGTACAATTGTAGTATTTTGGGGGAATGGGAG
>NW_004444178.1:1737994-1739697 GCF_000243295.1 Trichechus manatus latirostris
TCAGTAATGAAGTCACTCCCAAGGTTCACCGTTCAGCCAAAGATAAGACAGCCCCATAAAATGAAACGAGACTAATGGGGACAACAGTTCAGGGATAAGGACTAGAAGGCAAGAGGGGACAGGAAAGCTGGTAATAGGGAACCCAAGGTTGAGGAGGGACGTTGTTGACCTGTTGTGGGGTGGTTAACCATTGTCATAAAACAATATGTATACTAACTGTTTAATGAGAAACTATTTGTTCTGTAAACCTTCATCTAAAGTATAATAAAAAATTAAAACTATAAAATAATTTCTGTTAAAGGAAGTATAGGACATAATTCCCAAACTCCTGTTAGAATATACTGTTATTAATATTTTCCCTTAAATCAACTGAATTTTTAAATATGTTGTTGTTGGATGCCGTTGAGTTGATTCTGACTCAGAGCAGCCTCATGTGACAGAGTAGAACTGCCCCACGGGGTCTTCTTGGTTGTAATCTTTATGGAAGCAAATCGCCAGGTCTTTCTCCTGCGGAGTCACCAGGTGGATTCAAACAGTCAACCTTTAGGTTAGCAGCTGAGTGCTTCACCATTGTGCCACCAGGTATGTGTATGTATGTATATGTGTGTGTGTGTACCTATGTATACATATAGGTAAATATGATAACTGACTTCTGAGGACAACCATATTACATACCAATTCTGGACATGTATGTGTACTGATTTACAAGGAGGTCAAAATGGCATTATATAGGTTGAGTGAGCACTTAAAACATTCTTTTTAAGGCAACATGACTTTAAGTGCTGGTATCTTTATTCAAGTCCTCTTTCACTTTCCAGTTGTAGAAATACAGTATTCAAGGACACTTGCTTTTACCAGTGAGTATTTTTATTCAGTTTATCTAGAGCTGTAGACAAAATAACTGCCAGCAAGCTGCCACTTTGAATTGTTTTACAAACTGCCTATTTAAAGTTTTAGACAGTTTGCTCTAATAGGATTCCAGTTGAGCTGCAGAGACATTTAGTCAGGCCAGCTGGCTGTATCCAGAGTTAATTAGAACTCCGACTAGTGCAAATAACAGATGTTTTCATCAGTATTTATTTTTCAAAGCTAAGTTACTTTATGGCTGAAAAGTTGAAACATTAAGGCAGCCTAATAACCATGCCTATTTACTCTTTTTACAAGCATTATTTTCTATTTCAAGTCATAGGTAATGTAATCATCTGATTGTTTGGGCTTGATTTTCAGCCCTCTTGGAGGTTTATGGTCTTATAATTAAATTAAAAAAGATGAAGCTAATGTAAGCCTGCCTTTTGTAATTCAAATTCATTAGTTTCAAATATCAGTTTTAATCAAGTGTTTGAGTAGGAATTTACACTTGAACTCACAAGTAAAGAAATGCAAATAAAATGTGATATTTTCCTTCCAGACTAGAAAATATTTTTTAAAATGTATACTAACCACTGGTGGCGAAAGTGTGTGGAAATTGATCATCACACGTTCTTGTCTGCTAAGCAACTATAGCTTTATTGGAGAATAATTTGTCATTATCTCTCAATTTAAAATATGCATTTGCCTGGATAGAACAACCTAGTTTAAATATTTTTTCTTCCTGGAATACTCATATAAATAAATATGTAAGCATAGATTTCAGAATTTAACATGTCACATTGAACATGCACTGCAGTATATTCTTCCTCACTCAAATTGATTAAAAAAAAAAA
>NW_004444178.1:1740842-1742255 GCF_000243295.1 Trichechus manatus latirostris
TTATGTGTGGTTTTAATTTTTTTCGCATTTGTAGTTTCTATTTTTTTCTGCAATTAACTGGTATCAATTGCATAATTAAAACAAGAAGTATACTCACTTAGAACAAATCAGAATTGTTCCACAGAAAGATATATGAGGTTGCTAAGGAAAAAATACAACAAAAAGAAGCTATTTCAACCATATGGATCTTTTAGTACCAGTGTGAGCAACACAATTACTAAAAATTAACTGTAATTAATTGCTTGTGATTGCTTTGATAACTGATGCAAATTTACTATATGGGCAGTCTGTTTTGTTTTGTTTTTTTATTATGATATGTAAGAAATCATTTAGATTTAGGTACTACAAGTTTTTTTTTTAAATTTTATTCAATGCAGTATAGTACATAAAACATTCCTATTACAAAATCTATTTTCTAGATGAAGACAAATTTTAATGTTCTGTTCATCATATTAGTGTGTGATTTTCACAAAACAAGAATCTTATATATATTTGCTAGGCAGACAAGAATTATGGAAATCAAGTTGATAATTGCTTAGTCAATCTTTACGTGAAATATTCTTGTTGGAACTAATCTGTCATTTATGAGTTATATACAAACAATGTGATGTAGGTGAATTGTGCTGACACTGTAGAGGTGATTATAGTGTTTGGATTTATGTGAGCTCAAGCAACAAAGCAGCTGAAGGACTAATAAATCAGCTGCCCTTCATGGCTTCTGTATGCATTAATCATCTATCTATTGGGACATCCTTATGATTCTAATGGCATCGTTCCTCACAAAGATAATGTAATGCCTTCATTTTGGTAGAGATTTCTAATTGTCTCACAATATCCATTCTCATTTCTTAGATCCTTGGTTTTTAGGTGGGCACACTGCCAGTCAGTCAGACTATGCCAGCCTTTTATGCAGCTTGTTGTTGTTAGTTCCCGTCGAATTGATTCTGACTCATGCCGACCCCATGCATGCAGAGTAGAACTGCACTCCATAGAGTTTTCAAGGCTGTGACCTTTTGGAAGCAGATGGCCAGGCCTTACTCCTGAGGAGCGTCTGGGTGAGTTTAACCATTTGCACCACCCAGGGAACAGCATATGACTAAATCTAGGTGAATAATGTGTATGTGGAAATATTACATGGGACTCATGGTAGTCTTTAAAGGGTAAGGGCATGTTCTTCTCCCAGTGCTCTTTTCTGTTGCTTGGAACCCTGTCTTAATAACAGGACCTGTAGCGGCACTTTCAGGCTGTAAGATAACCATGAATTTGGAAATCCCATGTGTGTCAGTAGAACTGTGCTCCACAGAGTTTTCAATAGCTGATTTTTCAGAAGTAAATTGCCAGGACTTTCTTCCAAGGTGCCTCTAGGTGGATGCTAACCACCAACCTTTCACTTAGCAGCCGAAACCATTAACC
>NW_004444178.1:1743894-1745619 GCF_000243295.1 Trichechus manatus latirostris
TAAAACAAAATTCAAATTCATGAAAAAGACCAGACTTACTGGTCTGATAGAGACTGGAGGAACCCCTGAAACTATAGCCCTAAGATACTCTTCTAACTTGGAACTGATACCACTCCCAGAGACCACTTTTAGCCCAATAATAGACTGGCCTATAAAATAATATTATAAAATAATAACATGTACTCCTTAGAACAATCAACTATACAAGACCAAAGGGGAACATTTGCCCAAAAGCAAAGATGAGAAGGCAGGAAGGTGCAGGAAAACTGGACAAATGGAAACGGAAAAACCAGGGTGGAAATGGAAAGAGTGCTGACACATTGTGGGATTGCAGCCAATGTCACGGAACAATTTGTGTATAAATTGTTGAGTCAGAAACTAATTTGCTGTGTAAACTTCCATCTCAAGCACAATAAAATGTTAAATTAAAAAAAGCCATGGAAAACCCTATGGAACACAGCTCTACTCTGACACACATCGGTTCGCCATTAATCCACATAGACTCAAAGGCAACTGGTACAGGTAACAAGTGTATTATACTTTGGGAAATTCAGTTATAAGGGTTAAAGCGTTGGGCTAGAAGTCAAAAAACCAGAGTTCTAAGACCAGCTATGACCGTTAAGAGCTGTATTTTGGCAAATTATGCAGTTTTTCAAAAGCTCAATCACCTTGTCTCTAGAATGGATTTAGCACAATCCAGGCACATGGTATATTTTTTAATAAATGATAGCAAATGCACCAGTAATTTTCATATCAGCTACTGATTACTTTTCATCCTCCAAGTATTTTACGTCTTCTCCATGTCTCTAGAAGCAGACAAAATGGACCTTTTGACTGGAAGGCTTTCTGAAAACTGGTTGAGCACTATTCAGCTGTGCTACCTGAAGTGGGTCATGGATGGTAGCTCACAAGAGACAATCCAAGGAAAAAATGAGTTAATTTTATAAATCTGAATTGTGATTCTCAGACAGAGGATATTAAATAGCCAGCACTTTCTGCAAGAGCCATTCAGGACTCCAGGGGAAACTTGATCTGTCTGAGTAATAATAAACTATAATCATAATAGCCATGTGCACCTCACAGGGGTACTAAGCTTTAATGACTCAATATTTGTGGAACCCTTTGAACACCACTGGAGTTACATAAGCATAAATGGTTAAGTAGAGACATCATATACCATTGTTATTTCTGCATAAAATCTCTCCTGATAATTTCTTAGAATGTGTGTCTCTTATAAGGTAGGCAATAAAATTATTGAAGAAATATAAAACAATATATGGTAGTAATTTCCAGTGAAATAATTATACTCTCATATTAGTGAAAGAAAATGGGGTCATTAATTACACCTCTAAAAAGTAATTCCTAGGTTGTAAAGCAGGAAAATGAGAATCCGGACTAGACACATAAGCTATAAATGTCTATAAAGAGTTTGCAAAAACACTTGATAGTTTTGTTTTCTTATGAAGGAGGCAGCTAAGATTTTTTTTCCTACACTGAGGTAAGCTTAATGATATTTTCTGTATTTAATTTATCACTTGATATAAATTTTAGACATTAATTTTACATATCTTCCCTCCTGTCTTTCCATCCTCTCCTCCATCACTAACATCTATGTGGTATAATAGTACTCTTAATCTTCCTAGATTAAAAAATTTTCATAACCCTATTTATTTTTAATCTATTTTCCAAAATGCACCAATCATTGTGATATTGCCTTTAATTTCA
>NW_004444178.1:1760701-1761518 GCF_000243295.1 Trichechus manatus latirostris
ATGCCATTCCTCTTCAATTTGTCATTCTCAGCATAGTAGACGAATGATTGTCCAATTCAAAATGGCCAATACCAGTCCATTTCAACTCCCTAATGCCTAGGATATTGATCTCTATGTGTTCCATTTTATTTTTGACCACTTCCAATTTTCCTAGATTCATATTTCATATATTCCACATTTTGATTATTAATGAATGTTTGCAGCTGCTGCTTCTCATTTTGAGTCATGCCACATCAGCAAATGAAGGCCCCGAAAGCTTTACTCTGTCCACATCATTAAGGTTGACTCCACTTTGAGGAGGCAGCTCTTCCCCAGCTGTCTTTTGAGTGCCTTCCAGCCTGAGGGGCTTATCTTCCAGAACTATACCGGACAGTGTTCTGCTGCTATTCACAAGGTTTTCACTGCCCAAGTTTTTTAGAAGTGGATCACCAGGTCCTTCTTTCTAGTCTGTCTTATTCTGGAAGCTCCACTGAAACCTGTCCACCATGAGTGACACTGCTGGTATTTGAAATACCAGTGGCATAGCTTCCAGCATCACAGCAACACGCAAGCCACCAAAGTACAACAAACTGACAGACGAGTGGTGGATATATATATATACCAGTGCTTTCTGAATGTTTCTGTGCAGACAAAACATCTGAGGGTATTGTTTAAAATGAAGATTCTGATTTAGCATGTCTGCAGTGGGACCTGGGATTCTGCATTTCCAACAAGCTCCCCAGGTGATATTGAGGTTATTGGCCCAAAGACCATAGCTCATATGTTGAGCAAGAAGACTCTAGAGATGATTATGAATTTGATTCAGAGCTGGTGTTTT
>NW_004444178.1:1762643-1764840 GCF_000243295.1 Trichechus manatus latirostris
TTCAAACCATGACACCACTAATGCCAGATATTCTTTCCTAACACCTCCATTTTGCAAGTCACTTGTGGACAAGATGTGACTTCTTCTGTACCCATCCCATGATTTTGCTAACATTTTTTTAAATGAAGCAATGTATTTGTAATTCTGTGTCAGGTGATTATTAGTATATATATAGTAGGAAGACCAAAGAAGACTTGATGCATTTGAATCATGGTGTTGGCAAAGAATAGTAAATGTACCATGGACTGCCAAAAGGACCAACAAACCTGTCTTAGAAGTACAACCAGAATGCTCTTCAGAAGCAAGGATGATGAGACTTCATTTCACTTACTTTGGACATGTTATCAGGAGGGACCAGTCTCTGGAGAAGGACATCAGACTTGGTAAAGTAGAGTGTCAGTGAAAAAGAGGAAGACCCTCAATGAGATGGATTGCCACAGCGGCTGCAACAATGGGCTCAAACATAGCTATGATTTTTGAGGATGGTGCAGGACTGGGCAGTGTTATGTTCTGTGATCATTAAGGTTGTGTATCAACTTGGCTGGGCTATGATTCTCAGTGTTTTGGCAGTTATGATATAGTTTGGTAGTCATATAATGATGTAATCTTTTCATGATGAGATCTGATATAATGTGATCACCTCCATGATGGGATCTGCTGTGAGTAGCCAGTTGGTTGAAAGGGAGTTTCCTTGGGTGTGTAGTCTGCATCCAATATAGGTGGACCTTCTGGCAAGGCTCATGGGCTTTTGCTTACTCTGGATCCTGCAGCTGGCTCCTATTCACCTGACCTCTGGTTCTTGGGACTGAAACTGCCAGCTTACCTGCTGATCTTGTGATTTGTCAGCCTCTGCAGCCTGTGAGCCAGAGGTCTGTTGTCTGGCCTGTTGATCTTGGGTTCACCAGCCCCTGCAGCTATGTGAGTCAGGAGAAACCTCCAGCCTGACCCATGGACTTGGGACTTTCCAGTCTCTACAACAACATGAGCCATTTCCTTGATATAAATCTCTCAATGTATACATATATATAGACAGTTCACTGATTTTGCTTCTCTAAAGAACCCAGCCTAAGGCATGTTCTTTTGCACGTAGGGTCATGAGTCAGAACAGACACAACGGCACTTAACAACAACAACGTATAGTAGAGAGAACATTTAATCTCAACATTTGCAACAAAATCCTTATTGGGAGGGAACTGCTACCATTAAGGAAAAGACCTTGTTAAGCTACTTAGGATGGAAGCTAATATTCTGCAGACATCTACTCTTCAGGAGAGAAAAGGAAAAAAACAAAACAGGATTTTTTCTTTTTGCAAAAAAAAAGGGGAAGACCAGAAAATGGAGAAGAAAGAGAGGAGTAAATAATATTGACAAAATTTACTTTTGCTTTTGAACAATATGAAAATAATTCAGAAATATATCATAAAACTTGTTGCCATCGAGTTGATTCCAACTCATAGTGACTGTATAGGATCATACATGTTAGAAAAATTATTTCTTTTTGGTTTTATTCTCTTGTGAGTGCTTTAATAAATATATACAGTAAGTTCATTGATTCAATTTAACTTGGAGTTATTTAATGAAAATTTTGATTAAAATTGTGTCTAATAATGATTTTGAAAGATTAGGTTTCATTTTTTCCTCTTACCTTCCATGCATAATTATCAATTTGTATTCGTCATTTCCTGGTTAATGAAGAGGATCAACTCACTTTAAAATTTAATTCATATTTATATACCATTTTCTATAGTTACAAGTTAAATGTAATTACAAGGAAACTAAATATTAAAATATCCATCCATAAAATCCATGAATTCAATCAATGAAAATGAAAAGTAAGAAATAGAACTATTAAAAACATATTTCAAAACTGAATATTCAGGTTATCTTTTTAAAAATAGGAAGATGCTGCTTTTAAATATAAAATTTAACTGGCAAAAATACATTAAAAAGCTTAATAAAATAAATCAACAAAAACTGTTGAAATTAGAAAGCATAGATTTAAAAAATGTCATAAGTTTCTAAAAACTTTACTAGGACTTAGAAACGTAACTCATCAGATGGGGATTAAAAATACAGAACTTTGTATGTGAAGTAGAAATTTATCCTGTAAATGGAAGGAACATCTGGGCAGACTCAGATGAAAACAGAATACCACAATCAGCTTATAATACAAGCCAACTCAAACGCAAAGAGATGA
>NW_004444178.1:1765834-1770214 GCF_000243295.1 Trichechus manatus latirostris
TTTGTTTGTTCATCTGACAGTCGATGGTATATTCAACATTCTTCACCAACACCATAATTCAAAGACATCAATTCTTCTTCAGTCTTCCTTATTCATTGTTCAGCTTTCATATGCATATAAGGCAATTGAAAATACCGTCGCTTGGGTCAGGCACACCTCAGTCCTCAAAGTGACATCTTTCTTTTTTAACACTCGAAAGAGGTCTTTTGCAGCATATTTGCCCAATGCAATATGTCGGTTGATTCCTTGACTGCTGCTTCAATGGGCGTTGGTTGTGGATCCAAGTAAAATGAAATCCTTGACAACTTCAATCTTTTCTCCATTTATCATGATGTTGCTTGTTGGTCCAGTGTGAGGCTTTTTGTTTTCTTTATGTTGAGTCGTAATCCCTCCTGAAGGCTATAGTTTCTGATCTTCATCAGTAAGCGCTTTAAGTCTTCACTTTCAGCAAGCAAGATTATGTCATCTGCATATCACAGGTTGTTAATGAGTCGTCCTCCAATCCTGATGCCAAATTTTAATTCATGTAGTCTGACTTCTCAGGTTATTTGCTCAGCATACAGATTGAATAAGTATGGCGAAAGGATACAACCCTGACGCACACCTTTCCTGACTTTAAACCATGTAGTAATCCCTAGTTCTGTTCAAACAACCGCCTTTTGGTCTATGTACAGGTTCCACATGAGCACAATTAAGTGCTCTGGAATTCCCATTCCTCACAATGATATCCATCATTTGTTATGATCCACACAGTCAAATGCCCTTACATAGTCAATAAAACACAGGTAAACATCTTTCTAGTATTCTCTGCTTTCAGCCAAGATCCATCTGACATTAGCAATGCTATCCCTCATTCCATGTCCTCTTCTGAATCTGGCTTGAATTTCTGGCAGTTCCCTGTCGATGTACTGCTGCAACCATTTTCGAATTGTCTTCCAAATTTCTTGGCATAGATGAGTGAGCTCTTCCAGCATTGCATCCATTTGTTGAAACATTTCAGTTGGTATTCCATCAATTACTGAAGCCTTGTCTTTTTTCTCCAGTGCCTTCAGTGTAGCTTGGACTTCTTCCTTCGAGTACCATCGGTTCCTGATCATATGCTACCTCTTGAAATGGATGAACATTGACTAATTCTTTTTGGTACAGTGACTCTGTGTATTCCTTCTGTCCTATTTTGATGCTTCCTGCATCGTTCACTATTTTGCTCATAGAGTCCTTCAATATTACAACTTTAGGCTTGAATTTTTTCTTCAGTTGTTTCAACTTGAGAAATGCTGAACATGTTCTTCCCTTTTAGTTTTCTAACTCCAGGTCTTTGCACATTTCACTGTAATACTTTACTTTGTCTTCTCGAGCTGCCCTTTGAAATCTGTTCAGCTCTTTTACTTCATCATTCTTTCTTTTCACTTTAGCTACTCTAGGTTCAAGAGCAAGTTTTAGAGTCTCTTCTGACATCCATTTCGGTCTTTTCTTTCTTTCCTTACAACTAGAAGTGTGTATATCATGGTAAACAATTATACTATATTCGTTACTATTTTGTTTCTGGTTATGTGTAGGGTGATTAAAAGCACAGCTAGGTCAGGTAGAAAGCTCAAGGACTATGGGCTGCTTAGAGGGGATTTGGGGTATGCGTATTACCCTAGTTGTTATTTCAAGGACCTTAGGGAGACTATGACAGGTTAGTATTAATAAAATGATCATTGGGCAGATCTGGGGAGTTGGTTAAATTTTCCTGTTACCAACTCAAAGCAGGGGTGTTGGGAGTGAGAACAGCAGCTCTGAAAATGATGTACACAAGTTTCAGTTCATGGAGACTTTGTAGGGAAACTAAAAATGACCTAGGACTTTTGCAGTGCCCATGCTCACACTTATTAAATTTAGGTAGCAATTAAAAGTGAAGAAGCTTTGTGATAAAACAAAAGTTTGTTTTTTTCACAATATGTAATTAGTTTCTTCACTTTTCTTTTGTTGTTATTCTGTTCTTCCTTCACAAATTTAAAAATTAACTGCACAGACTTCCACTTTGTTATGTCCTTATTAATACTGTATTAATTACATATACATAAATAATAAAACTGGATAGGAAAGTAGCAATGCATTTTTTATGATTCACATCCATCACTTATGTGAGCAAGAGAAAAAAAATGTTAGCTCATAAATTTGCTTTTCAGCTGTCTTTATTTTTTCCTTTTCTGAAAGCTTTTATCACTTAAGCCAATCTCCAAACAGTTTTTCTTCCTTTTCATAATCACATACCCCATCTTCATTCAACAATGCTCATTCTGTTACCAGCTGTGCTACGTTTAGAGAGAATTGCTCTGCCTCTCTTATTTAGAGTGGAAAAGTATTCATTTATTTATCCTTAACATTCTTGCAGCAATTTGACATAAATCTCTCAGTGATGATGGGCATGATAATATTCAGGTGAAGCAAAAGTGATTTGTTTTTCCTGGTTTATTTGGGAATTGGTAATGATTCTGCAGAACTCAATTTGGTTTTCTTTGAGGAAAAATACTGTTGTATTCTTGTGTCTCTCATATGTCAAAGAATAAAGCCAGGCTTTACAGAGAAATAAATTGTTAATATTATTAAAATACAAGTGTTAAGATAACCCAGGGAGATCGTTGGTAGGGGCCTTTGAGTGGGCTCCAATTCATAGCAACCTTATATATAACAGAAAGAAACATTGCCCAGTCATGCATCATCCTCACAATCATTGCTATGTTTGAACCCATTGTGGCAGCCACTGTGTCAATCTATCTTACTGAGGCTCTCCCTCTTTTTTGCTGACCCTCTACTAAACATGATGTCCTTCTCCAGTGATTGGTCTCTCCTGATGATGTGTTCAAAGTAAGTAAGATGAAGTCTCACCATTCTTGCTTCTAAGGAGCATTCTGGATATACTTCCTCCGATATTGATTGTTCCTTCTTCTAGCATTCAATGGTATATTCAATATTCTTCAACAACATCACAGTTCAAATGTGTCAGTTCTTCTTCACTCTTCCTTTTTCATTGTCCAGCTTTCACACGCACACAATATACACATGGCTTGGGCTTAGTCATCAAAGTGACGTCTTTGCTTTTTCAGATTTAAAGAGCTCTTTTGCAGCAGATTTGCCCAATGCAGTATGTCATTTCACTTCTTGACTGCTGCTTCCATGGACATTGATTATTGATCCCGGTAGAATGAAACCCTTGACAACTTCAATTTCTTCACTGTTTATCATAATGTTGTTTACTGGCCTAGTTTTGAGGGTTTTCATTTTTGCAGGGAGAAACAGGGAACTAAATACCCTGACCTCTCCCTCTTTCTGCCCTTAGATCTTCTGCTAATGACTTCCACTGCCATGACCTAACCAGAAACCATAGGATAAAGGAGCCTAGGTGAGACACTCTATAAAGTTCAATATCTAGGCACAGAGCCAGCCGAGAAGGGCAGAGAATGGGTGTGTGTGTTCAATTAACTAATTACTAGCACAGATAGGTAAACACCAGATTAGACACAATTTAAAAGAGAATTAATGATTTAGGAGATAAGTCTGAAGAAAGTACCTGGTAGCACAGAGAGACAAAGATTCAGAAAATAGGTAATATTAGTTAACTGACATGAGCATTGGAATGGACAAATGTTTTATATTTATAATAGGCATCTTAGGGAAAGGAATACAAACAATGGAGTTAAGGGGGGCAATATTAAAGGAGATCATAATAAATGTAATAATTATTCAATAATAATAGAAAACACATACATAGAACTTACTGTGTGCCAGGTACTCTCCACAGTGCTTGACATTCACTAAGTAATTTGATCTCATAACAACCCTATGAGTAGGTATGATATGAATCTATAGATACAGGAAGCATAGTAATTATTGAGCAGTGTAAATAAAATAATAAATTGACATCCAGATACCTTGCAGTTAAACTACACAGCACCAAATAAAAAAAAAGAATAGAAACACAACCAGAATAAAAGGCAGTAACAACAATTAGACTAATAACAGAAACTTTGAAAACAGTAGACAGTGGACTAATAGCTTCAATATGTACAAAGAAAATAACTACAAATCTAGAATTAAGTATCCAGCAAAATTATCCCTAATATGAGGGATTATAGTAATATTTGCAGATAAACAAAAACAATATTTACCATCAACAGATTTACACTAAAGGAGCTTCAAAAAGGATGTACTTTAGGAAGAAGAAAAATGATTCCAAAAAGAAGTTTGAGAGGCAAGAAAGAATGGTGAGCAAATGAACTGGTAAATATTTAGCCAAATTTAAGGAGCCCTGGTGGTGCAGTGATTAAGTACTCAGCTGCTAACTGAAAAGTCTGTAGTTCAAACTCACCAGCCACTCCGCAGAAGAAAAATGTGGCA
>NW_004444178.1:1770703-1897336 GCF_000243295.1 Trichechus manatus latirostris
TTCTACTCAATGAAATAGACTCAGTGGCACATGACAACAACAGCATCTTAGAGGTGCCTAACACAGGTTATACAGAATAGTCGTTTGGGTAGGGGTAAGCAGTATTATGAAAGAGGAATATAGAAGTAGGTGCAATAGTGTTGTCATTGGCATATTTCTGAGATTGGATGATGGTATCATGGGTGTTCATTTTGTTATCCTTTCTAATTTTAGATTTATGATACTATTTTCTTTTATATGTATAAAATATCAAATTTTTCAAGAAGATAGTAGTTTGTCAGGAAGTTGTACACATGTAAAAAGTTGAATTGGCAAAAGTTGTGTGACATATATATTTATAACAACGACAAAAAAAAAAAAGTAGCTGCTGAGATTACTTATATACAACCAAACACCTCATGGGATTTGGTTCCTTGGTTTGGAGATTTAGGGTCATGGTTTCATGGGACATCCCAGTTAATTGGCCTAATAGTGTGTTTAGTGCTTCTGTTCTATCTCCTAGTTTATTGCCTGGGATCTTAAAAGTTTGCAGGTGGCCATCCAAGGCACAATAATTGGTCTCAATTCACCTCAAGCAACTGAGTAAGAATGAGAGTCAAGAACAGGAGGAGGATATGGAATGTTTGGTTCATTGCCTCCATGAACAACTGCCTCCTTTGTCATGAGACCAGAAGAACCGAATGGTGCCTGGGTACCATCACTGAACATTTTGATCAAAGATCCTATAGAAGAATCCTGATCAAAAGTGGGAAAATGCAGAATAAAACTTCAAATTCTCATCGACTTTAGACTTTCTGGAGCCATGGAGGGTGGATGAACCCCTGAAACTATTGCCCTGAGATAATCTTTAAACCTTACACCAAAAATATTCGCTAAAGTCTTCTTGAAATCAAACAATAGTTTAGCTGAACTAGTAAAAAATGTCTGTCTTGAGCATTATGCTCTTTTAAGAACTATCTTTATGGGATCAAATTGACAACAGGAACTTGAAAGATTAGATAGGAACCTTAGGGAGCAGTGAGATTATGTTAATGGCAGAGGAACAACTCAGAAAAGGAAGGTGAGAATGGTTGTACAACTCGAAGAATAAATGTCACTAAACTGTACATGTAGAAACTGTTTAATTGGTATATGTTTTGCTGTATATATTCTCAACAACAATTAAAAAATAAAATTTAGAGGAAAAGAAAAACAGCAGCCATTTCTGTAACTAAACAAGCCTTTACTTACTCAAGACTGACCCTTAACAATCTGATTTATGAGTGCTTGGGAGGTCACTTCATTCCAGCACATCTCAGATTATCTATATATGAAATGAATATTGCATGTTAATTCTATCTTTAAAGTGAAAGATCCATTAATTCATTTTGAAGTACCATTAATTCAGTGTCCTTTAAATGTCTTAAACATTTTCACGTAAAATGCATTCTACCAACTTATCAGTAGAAAATATTATTTTGTAGTATATGTGCTCCCATAAATTTAGACAAAGGTAAGCTTTTTGCTTGAATTATTTAGGTAATAAACTCAACTCTTTGCTTTGGGTGTGAACTCTAAATCTTAGAACTAATGCAAACAGAACTTGGTTTCATCATTTTGATATGTACTGTAGGTCTCTCCTGCACCATCACCACTCCCCGCCTACTACTATCAGATACATACTTTGGTAACATGAATCAAACTAATAACATTAGCTTATGACTGATTGCCTGTCCAGTTTGGCCTCACATGAAGATTCTGAGTAGTTAATTTTAATCTTATGATAACACTCATGAGACTATAAACCATTCCCCTTAATTTAAATGCAAGAATCTCCAACTTTAATACATATTCAGTAATGAGATTGCAAAATCTTTTACTCTGAAAAGTGTAATTATATAAGTACCATGTCTAAAATTAACAGATTAACTTCTTTATTAATTTTATTACATTCTTCCTCCTTTTCAAATAAGATAAAGAATGCAGTGGTTCTTTGATTTTCAGCTCATATTATTCTGAATGTGCCTAAATTGGTATTTCTGGAAAGCTGCATTGTTTGAGACTTGGGGTTTCTTAAAAAAAAAAAAAAAAAGAAAGTAATTCAAGATCATTATAAAACCTTTTAAGTAGTACAAATATATATGAAGTACTAAGTAAAATCTACCTAAACTCACCCTTCACCCCCTAATCCCACTCTTCTGAGGTAATGAATTTTAAAAGTTTGGTACCTGTCTTTTTAGACATTTTCTATGACATTAAAAATATATATGTTTTTACACATGCAAAAACATACATTTTAAAATGAGATTGTACTATAATTTTAACTTTTCACATTTTTCATCTAATATAACTGTCTTAATTATCTAGTGTGGCTGTAACAGAAATACCACAAGTGAATGGCTTTAACAAAAGGAAATTTATTCTTTCACAGTCTAGGGGGCTACAAGTCCGAATTCAGGATGCCAGCTCCCAGGGTATGCTTTCTCTCTCTGTTGGTTCTGGGGGAAGGTACTTGTCATCAATCTTCCCCTGGTCTAGGAGCTTCTCAGTGTAGGGACCCCGTGTCCAAAGGACATGCTCCACTCCCGGTGTTTCTTTCTTGGTGGCATGAGGTCCCCTTCCTCTCTGCTTGATTCTCTCTTTTATATCTCAAAAGAGATTGACTCAACATACAACCTAACCCGGTACCTTGAGGACTGCCTCATTAACATTACTGTCTCTAATCCTGCCTCATTGACATCTTAGAGGTAGGATTTACAACACATAGGAAAATCACATCAGACCACAAAATGGTGGACAACCACACAATACTGGGAATCATGGCCTAGCCAAGCTGACACACATTTTGGGGGGACACAGTTCAGTCCATGACAGTAACATATCCATATTTACGTGTTATTAGATATAGTACAGTGTTAATGTTTTAATTGGCTGTATAGAATCCCATGGCTTTATATAGAATAATTTATTTTCCTATTCATAGTAATTTAAAAATTTTACTTATTTATTTTTCTTTATTATTGGAAATTGTGTTCTAATAAATACCTTGACGGAGAAGTATCTCTGTAAGATAAATTATTAGAGGAATAACTGACATATCAAGTGGTAAGAGTTAAAATTTTGATACTATTTAAAATTTTTATTTACTCTGATCCTCAAAGGCCATATGAAAAGATCACAATAAAGGATTACAAATTTTTATTTTAATTTTTTGTTAATTTAATTATTATTAAGTATTAACTGAAGTATTCACAACAGTCTGCAGATTTCAACTCAAATGAATGCTGAAAAATAACAAAGTTGGTCTCATAAATATTATATCTATTGTAGCATAAAAACTAATATAGGGGTGTAAGTGTGCTTACCTTTCTGTGACAGTTTTCTAGATGTAATAAAGAATTCACTTTGTTTTTTATTTAAGTAACGAGTAACATTTTAATTAAGTGCAATGTGGCTTTTACAAAGAGCTTGGGGCCTAATTAGTTAAAATCTCACATGGATATTTTCAGCGTGAGTGTTTTATCAGAAGTTACAAACTGTTATTGATTCAAGTTTCAACCATGTTTGTCATTTTAGTATTCCCTGAAGGATGGTGGGGAATCACTGGGTATTGCAAACAGTTAACTCACTCAGCTACTAGCCAAAAGGTGAGAAATTTGAGTCCACCCAGAGGTACCTCAAAACAAAGTCCTGGTGATCTACCTTCAAAAAATTAGCCATTGAAAACCCTATAGTTCTACTCTGACACACAAGGAATCGCCATGAGTCTGAGTTGACTTGATGGAAACTGGGTGAAGGCTAGGGAGCCCAACAGTTTTCTCTTTCTAGCAAGTTACTTCACGGTTGTGTAGTAATGGGGACCGACAGATGCTGGAATCTGCCTCCTCCCATGGATTGGTAATGGATCTTTGTTTTTTAGTGGGGACTCAATATGTATTTACTTGGAAGACTATAATGATATTCAAAACCCTTAGAAATAAAAGTTTTCTCTTAACTGTTTTGTTTAACAGTAATTAGAACATTAGACCATCTAAGCAGAGCTGACAAGTAATACTCTATCTGGGATTTTTGTTTTCATATCAGGAGAAAAAAACTTCTAAGTATTTCTTGGCAGCATCTTCCTTTCTAATGAGAGTCTACAATTGGAGGCTTTTTGAGAATTTATTAGGCATCAGGACTTTAGCATTAACTGTAAACTGCCTTCTGTCCTCTCTATCTCATTGCCCTTCTTGATTCCGCCATATGGCTCAAGAAAAATCCCGCTCTTGCTCTACAGAGCCAGGCACACAGCCGTATGGCGGCCTCAAAGTGAGCAATTCAGGCTTTATGTTCTGGAAGTGCAAATTTCCTACAGTCATTTTTTCTTTTATGGGGAGTAAATGAAAACTAAAATATTTTTTCAAAATATTTGTGACTCATGTGACTTATTTTCTCTGTGAATGTGCCCATATTTTTCAACAAGCTTGGTTGCTGCATTGCAATTTATTCCTGGATTGAACCAGGCAGTCTCCTTCTACTCTTCTTGTGTAGGCTATATACTACTGGAAAGGAAGTAGTCAGACTGTTAAAGTGTCTGTAATGCTACAATAGTCGCATCTGTGTGGCATTACTCTGGAGGTGGGTTGACCCTTTGATATGGGGAGACAGGTTTTCAGGTCAAATCCAAAGAAGGAATTGGCTATTGACACAAAAAGGAGTTTGAAAAAAATCGTGTTCATCCTCACAGTCCTTAGAAAGTGTCAATCATCAGTGAGAATGCATCAGCAGAGAACGGTGATGTGGCAAAGGGCAGTCAGATTAGAGGGATGCAGCATCATGCAGCCCCATCTTCATTAATATAGAACACAGCCATCAGTCTTCAGTAGAAATCAAACACTAGGTTTTAGTGCCCAAAGAAGTCCTTGGGTGGTGCAAAAGGTTAAGCACTCAGCAACTAACTGAAAAGTTGATGATTTAAACTCACTCCGAGGTGCCTTGGAAAAGGGCTTGGCAATCTCCTTCCGAAAGATCACAGCCTTAAAACCCCTATGGAGCACAGTTCCACTCTGCAATACATGGGGTCACCATGAGTTGGAATCAACTTGACTGCAGCTGGTTTGGTTTGGTTTTTTTGATGCCTAAAAAGACAACCTGGGGAGTGGAGTAAGAAAGTAAGAATTTCCTTTGAAAGTAGTCAGAAGCCTGAACCAAGAAAAGGACAACTCAGCTCAGGCAGCGCTGAACCAAAACAGTGAGGGAAATGCTGATGGTGGTTCTGAGATCTGAGAAGAGTCCAAACTAGACCACAGCAGTATCTCTTGGCCACAGTAGGCAAAGATCATCGCCAATTTCTTGGGTGAGGAAGATTTAAGATTGATATGTATGTTTGTGCATGCGTATATATATACAGTATATAATTGATATATATTTATTTTTATATGATTATTTCTCAAAGACAGGGAAGTAAGTATGGTAATCTTGAAATATCTGAAAGTACTGCCTATTTTAATAACTTGACTTTTCAAATTCAGTGTATACAGGAAAAATTTTTTCTACTTCACCTACTATTACTCAGAGCAGTTTTAATCTCAGATGGATTTAGCAAGTCACCAAATTTTTAAACGAAAGTAATATCCCTTACTAGCACAATGAGAATTGTTAACTATCCTCAGGCAAGTGCCTAAATTAATGAGTAACCACTAAGTATCGCAAAGATGTTCTAGACACACAGGAAAGACTGGTGTCATGGTAATGAAGAATTTTATTTTTGAAAAATGTCACGTTCGCATTAAATATTTAATACTGCCTTACCGAAGTGGTTATTTTGCATTTATGGTGTGTTAACCGGGAACTGAGTATCTGGCGCCATCTGCAGGCAAAATTTGCTAATTTCATCTGGCAGTAGAAACAATTTTACAAGTGCTTTACAAAAGACGTTAAAGTTGTTTCAGCAATGATGGAGAAGGCTATTCTAGACAGTGAAAAGATAAGTTTAAATGACATCTCATTTGACTTTCTTTCCTTCTCCCAGAGCAGCCACAGTGGCTATGTAAAGCGGCCTATGCATTGGTATGTAAATTATCCCACACCTGCAGGCAGGGCCACGTTCTCCATTAGGCACTGGAGACTCAATGCCGCAGGCCCACACTATCTCTAAGGGCCCGGGAAAGTGTTTGAATTTCTTTTAAAATCAAAAGAAAGAAAGTGAACATTTAGGTCAAAGAAAAGATTTTAATAGATAATATATTTGTCTTTATTCCAACACAGTGCTAAAATATAATTTTAATATTTTTAAATGGAGGAAAGGGCATGTATCTGGCCCACAAAGGTGATAATACAGTCTTATTTGCAGGCTGATTGCTTAATGTTGAAGAGCTACCTAAGGTATTATGCAAAACTGGAGATGCTATGCATGATTTTGTTGAAGAGCTAGGTAAGTTTTGATTAAATGGAGACGCTATGCATGATTTTGTACAGCAGGGTTTCCAAAATATTGTTATACTATTTAACATGGTGAAACATGCTCTAGAAAGGGTGTGGTTGTCCTCGTACCCAGAACCTGTGTAGTATAGAGGAAGTCATAGTGTAATGATTAAGAACAGATTCTAGGGCCAGGTTTTTTCAATTCATATCTCCGTTCACCACTTTTTGGCAGGCAAGTCACTTAACTGTTCTGTGCCTATTTACTCCTCTTTAAAATGGGACTACAAAGCATTCTCCTCACAGGTGAGTCGTGACTGTTAATCAGCTTAATCCATGTGAACCACTTAGAACAGAGTGTGGAACATATTCAGCCCCCAAATCTTAGTCTTCGCGTGTTAGCTGCTTTTAGTCCTTTTAGTCTGGTTCTTACCGAATGTTTGCCGTAGTTAGTTTAACATATATTTCACTTGTTTTATTTTGTTTTTAACTCACATGTTGTTTAATTAATACTTTTAAAAAAGTAAACCAATATACAGCAGTCATTGTAAAACCTAAGACCCAAATAGCGTCTACCTACATCACTTCCTCAGCTAGTTTCACAGAGTCATTTTTAGCAATGAGAAACATGCAATAACACCCATATATTGAGAATTTATCAGATGACAGTCGTTATGAAAAGTTATTTATACACCTCCATTTAAATTTTAAACTACCCGCTAATCCTATAAAATAGGTATTATTTATTCCAACAAAAATGAGGGAAATCCTCAATAAGGTGGACCGACACGACAGCTACAACAACGAACTCAACCATGTCAACAATTGTGAAGACGGTACAGGACCCGGCAACTTTTCGTTCTGTTCTACAGAAGGTCACTATGAGCCGGAGCAGACTCAAGGGCAACTAGCAATTCCTATTTTACAAATAAAAGAGTCGAAGTGTAGAGAGATGTGAAGCACACCACAAAAGTCGGTAACTGGGAAGAGATAAAGTCAGGATTTGGGGCTAAATTCAAGCCCCGGTGCAATGACTCTAAAGCCTCAGCCCAGTGTGCCAGGCTGCTTTCCTGCCTCCAGGTCTATTTCTGCAAGGTGTTCTTCATCTAACATCTAGCACCTCCCAAGGTGTGGATGCATAACCCATAGCTAAAATAAAACAGGCTCTTAGTTCAGGAATTCTTCTTGGAAAATGTTCCTTTCAAAATATTTCTATCAATAAATTAAAATATCTTAACATGCATGGCATAACCAGCCCACACAATTTATTCACTGGTCATTACCCTATGAGATTTTTCTTACTCAAGACTTTGGAACTAAATGACATGTTTTCTAGCCAATGGGTAGCAACCATTGGAACCAAAAGTTCACCATATAGATCTGGTGGCAACATTGGGTCCTGAGTAAGATCAGTAAAGGACAGCAATGGGCAGAGGGGACCAGAGACTTACAGAGAAGCAGAAATAGGATGGACCCTGCAGCTCCAGAAAGAGAAAAGAGTGGATCTCTTTTCTTGATTGCTTCCTGGTTCCCTCTAAACCCAGCTTTGTTTCTTGCCCTTGGGCTCTGTGAAATTTCCCTGTATCCTTTTAATAAACTATTATTTTTATTGAGTCAAATCAAACAAAAGCTTCAACTTGATGGAGAAAGTGGACTTGCTGCAGAAAATGAACTTGTTGGATAGGGATAAGAAATGAGTGAAACGGGGGCACTTTCCCACTCTTCAGCCTCAGGGATAGGTAGCATTCCAAGGTACTTGGCAAACTCTAGATCAATCCAGTCCATTGTTAACATGATTGATTAGAGGAAGTAGGGTGTCAAGGATCCTAGTCCATAGTTTTTAACATCAGGAAAAGGTTTAAAGTGTAAAATAAGGTTGTCCTTGTGAGGAAAATTGGAAACTGGGGGAAAAACTAATCAACACTGTGTATTTTCAGCCTGTTTTCTAGGATTAAGAGCCAAGTGCTTTGAAAGATGAAAGGCGTCTGGGAACAAGTTTTATAGGATAAATTTCTTATTCAACATTAAATATTAGCTTTTTCAGCACAACTCTGTCTTATCACTATTTACAAATATACCATTTCATCCACTTCATCAGACAAGGAAAATGTGATTAAGACTTGCACAATCTTTGAGGAACTTAAGGTCAGAATTTTTTCTTATAAACAAGAATTGAGTTGATATTTTCAGTATCATTTGCAAATAGTAATTGAGAAAATATCATCTACAGTGCTATTCAATGCCGCTTATGTAATGAACAGTTAATACATCCACTTAGATTTCTTACTTTGCTTTCTATGAACAAATGGCTATTTCTCAAAAAAAAACCTTCCATCTCTACCCTATTATTTACTTCTTATCCAAAGTTAATAGATTGTAGATACACAAGACAGTGTTTCTCCTTTTAGGTCTCTGTAGTTACTGTTCCCCCCACTCTTCTGTTTAACATACACTTCAGTCTCATTTTATAAGTAACTGGCATGTATCGTAAGTAATAAACAAATGATTAGTAAAAAGAAAGGCAAAATTAAATTGTATTAATTTTATTTAATATAGATACACATGGTTTAAAATCTAGAATACAGATACTTGTTAAAAATTACATAATTGTGTTTTATAAAGTTGAAATAATACATACAATATATCTACGTTTATATTATAGGCTCCAAATAGTCCCAAACAGCTTTAATTTAAAATTTAAAATTTTATCTTCTATGCTGTGATATGTTTTTTTAAACTTCTGAATATGAAAATTAAATAAATTTATAATTCATTTTATAACAAAGATTGTGATGTTTCAATATTTTAGAATAAGGGCTAATAGGCATATTTTAAAGTTTAGAGAAGTGCTGTGCTTTAAGTACAGGGTCAGAGAAAGGATAACAGTGTCTGACAACTCAAACATTTCATTTCAGTGTTAACATGAGTAAACACAAAACAGCAAAGCACATCAAACAAGGTCTATTGTGGGGATATATGCCATTTAAACATAGCTGCACTATTGACAACTGCAGCCCACAGGCCTCTATGCTGTATACTGATTGGCTTGTTTACCTGAATTCCTTCTCCCTTGCCTGAAACTTATTGTTACTCACCTAAAGCCTATTGTTCTGTTATTTGCTTCACTGCTTGCTGTACTGACTATAAAATAAACTCCTGGGACTGAAGCGGGGGTTCGACTCCTTAGAGTGACCCTCCTGGTCCCACTTCTCTGTAAGAGTCGTGGCATTGGTTATTGTCTCTGCCGCCCTGACAACTGTCGCCGCTGCAACAGTCTATGATCTGAATTCTTTTTGGGAAATAATTCATAACGTGAACATTGAAAGTTACATATTTGTAAGTGCCTTTACTTAAATTCTCAAACATTCATTATCTTCAAAGTATTTTCCAAATAGACTTTGATTAAATTTTTCATTAGGGTAGTTGATGTGAAAATATCACCGAGCAATAAGCCAAAAATTAAATTTTTTTCTCTATAAACTTATCAAGTTACTTACTTTTCTAAACTCACGTTATATTTTTAAGAAATTGCTTCCATTTGTATGAGTCATTAGCTTTCATAAGGAGTATTTTTATATAAAATCTGTAAACCATAGCATTTCTGCATTATTAGTATACACAGGTCCATTAAATCTATTTTAAATGGATAGTCTACTGATTAATATTTTAAATGTATCTTAGAATTTTTGGTGTGGAACTAGAAAATGTTTATAAAAAGTTGAATGTATTAGTTTAGGCATTTCAGAATAGATGAATCCTTGAGCAATTAAAACTTTTTAACTATAAAAAGTACACATTGAAAATCAATGATAAAATTGCTATTTCTATACTGAGTGTCATGGATTGAATTATATCTCCCAAAAATGTTTGGCTGGGGCATGATTCCCAGTATTGTGTGATTGTCCTCCATTTTGTGATTGTAATTTTATGTTAAAGAGGATTAGAGAGAGATTGTATAACACTTGTATTAAGGTCACATCACTGATCCAACGTAAAAGGAGTTTCCCTAGGGTGTGGCCTGCACTACCTTTTATCTTACAAGAGATAAAAGGAAAGGGAAGCAAGCAGAGAATTGGGGACCTCATACCACCAAGAAAGCAGTGCCAAGAGCAGAGTAGGTCCTTCGGACCTGAGGTTCCTGCACTGAGATGCTCCCAGACCAAGGGAAGACTGATGACAAGGACCTTCCTCCACGGCCAACAGACAAAGCCTTCCCCTGGAGCTAATGCCCTGAATTTGGACTTGTAACCTACTAGACTGTGAGAGAATAAATTTCTCTTTGTTGAAGCTATACCCTTGCGGTATTTCTGTTATAGCAGCACTAGATGACAAAGACACTGAGCAAAACTGACAAAGAGACTGATGTAAAAATTATATGTATTTTCACAGTAGTATTTCAATTTCCATTATAAACTTTTAAAAAATGATCATTTTTATCTAGAGTACTCTTTTCTTGCTGTTGTTGTTGCGTGCCGTCAAGTCAAATCCGATTCTTAGTGACACCGTGGGATAGAGTAGAACTGCCTCATAGGGTTTCCTATGCTGTAATCTTTACAGGAACAGATCCCTGGGTCTTTTCTGCCTCGGGGCAACTGGTGGGTTCCAATCACTGATCTTTTGGTTAGCAGCCAAGCACTTAACCATTGCATCACCAGAGCTCCACTTTTTCTTCCTACTTCTCATCTTTTCACAAGAATTTAAAAATTTAAGTACACAATAAGTGTCTAAAAGCTTAATTTGCATTTTTATTTCTGAATTTGAGTAATATAAAACAAAACATTAATATAACATTTTATATTACCTTAAATCATTCTTTAAAAATATCTTTCAGCAAATATGAAATGATAAAATCTCTTTAATTCTGACATTGGATGCTGTTACTTAAAAGATCCTTAGCAAAGCTAGCAATAATTTTATTTTAATAATGTCTTGCTTTATTTATAGTTTAGGCATCACTTAGGAAAGCTCAGTCTTTCTACTTAAAAGATAAAATAAGTTTTGTATTTAAGTCCATAAGATTTAATATGAGTATGTTCAAATTAAAATAAACAAATTTTTGAAAGCTGAATGAAAAGTTTTAGGTCAAATATGAGCTAGTAGAGGAGCCCTGATGGCACACAGGTAAGCCTCAGCTGCTAACCAAACGGTCAGCAGTGGGAACCTACCAGCCATTCTGTGAGAGAAAAGACCTGGCAATGTGTTCCTGTAAAGATTAAAGCCCAGGAAACCCTATGGTAGAGTTCTACTCTCATATAGGGTCAGTACGATTTGCAATCGACTCAACAGCACACAACAACAACGACAACATGAGATAGTAAAGAAAAGGAAGATTTACGGTACTGGCTAACCTGCAATTAGGGGCCCTCGTGGTGCAGGGGTTGGTGGTTTGAACCCACCAGCCCGCTCCCACGGGAGGAAGATGTGGCAGTCTGCTTCCATAAAGATTGCGGCCTTGGAAACCCTATGGAGTCGTTCTATAGGGTCATATGAGGCGGGATTGACTGGACAACAATGGGTTTCATTTTTTGGTTTTGAACTTCCAATTACTTGCATCTCTGAGACAAATCTTTGAGTTACGTGTTTATTCGTTGTTAACATGACCCATTTTCATTTAATCTAATTTTGCTTTTATTAAGCATCCACTTCACTTTTGACATCTGTAGGAGCATTTGGTTTTGTGATCATCTCTCTCTTGACTTCTACACCAAAATGGATCATGGTACTGAAAGAATGGAAAGATGAAGATAGCATTTTGAGCTTCTCTTTACACATAAATACAATGATCAAGTAAGTCCTTTAAAATAAAAAAATTTCATTATTTCTTCCCACTTGCCTGGAATGGTATAGGCCAGAGAAGTAGAAAGACTGGCGGGGAATAATTGACAAAACTAAATATGGTGGCTTTTATTGCTGAAAAGCGATGGCTTTCATCTCCTAAATACAGGCAAAAGCAATAAGATGCAAAACGTCTAGCATTTCTCTGTTAGCTCACTGTTGTCCATTTGGCATAACCGCCCTCCCTTCTAAGGCTGGGAACTACACTTTCCAGAATCCTCTTCCCTGTGTGGTTCTGGGTTCCAAAACCTAAAAACCAAACCCGTTGCCGTCTAATCAATTCCAACTCACAGTGACCCTATAGGACAGAGTAAAACTCCCCATATGGTTTCCAAGGCTGCAAATCGTTACAGAAGCAGACTGCCATTTCTTTCTCTGGCGGAGCTGGGTTTGAACTGCATTAGCAGCCGAGTGCTTGACCACTGCACCACCAGGGCTCCTTTTTGGTCCTGAGTTTAGAGCTTGCCAATGAGAAGAACTTGCCTGAGGACTGGAAGATGAAAATGCAGAGGAAGCCATTATTCTTGAGAAGTCTTTGTAGCTAGATGCTTGGGCAGATGAAAGATTTTCAGTTGCTTCCAGCAAATTTTTGAGAATCACACACTTTTCCTGAGATCTTCAGAGGTCATTTTTTAAGATTCTCGAGTATTGCAGTAGCTCCAGGAAAGCTTCTGAAAAGCCCCGCCTAGAGCTTCAGGCTTAAACCTTCAATATCAACCTCTCTGACTTTCAGTGGCCCTTCCATGACCTCTGCCTCCCCGACCCCACCCCAACTCTTCCAACAGTCCTGTTAAGTCCCAAATTCTGTACCTGGAACACATCAAGTGTTATGCTTCTGTTATGCTGACTGGTCCCTGATACACAGACATAGTCACAGTAAAGACTGGGAAGATTTTTGGTTTATTAAATATTGTAAATGACTGGAATGTCAGATACCTCAGCTCAAAATGCAAATATCTAATCACATTTCAAAGTCAAATACAGATAACCTGGATTTCTTTTTTGCTTTTCTCTAACAATGATAACAAAGATAACTTTATTTTTATTAGTTTCTATAGTCTTTAAAATATTTTTGAAATGATGTTCAGATAAACTGCAAGTAGTTATCTTCACTACTCTGAATAAAAAGTTTCACTTCTTATGACATATGCTTGCAATTCACATACTTGATGTTACTCAGCGGTGTTTTACCTGTAGTAGGAAGAGGGAAAGCAAGTTTAAATGAATTGTAGAAAATCATGTTAATCCTTAATCATTATTTGCTGTCTCCTTTCCTTTACCATGATGTATAAAGCTCTTTTGGTTCTATGTTTGCTACTAGAGATTCAGTATAGCTTTTATAAAATTGAGGTCTAATCAAGATCAAATTTAAAGAACAAAGCAGTTGCAACTAAATGGAACTTGGATACTGCATGACCCCTTCTTGGCAAAGGGTTACATTCAAGAAACATTTAAGCCGAACAAAACCAATTACGTTTTTGTCTAATATCCTTCAGGAACAGATGATTTATATTCATAGAGAATTGCAACATTTCTCTCAAATTTCTTTTCTCATCTTTCTCCTCCTCCGCCTCTCTCTATTTCTCTATTAACACGCTCTTGCACAGTGATTACTATATACCAGGCACTGTTCTAGGTACTTTACATGTATTAACATATTTAATCCTTACAACAACCCTATGATTAGCTGCAGTATTAGCTCTGCATTACAGATGAGAAATCTGAGGCTCAGAGGGGTTAAATAACTTGCCGAAGGTCACAGAAAGAAGACGTGGAAGGGCCAGGGATGAGTGCATCGGGCAGCTTGGCAGCAGGTTATGCTGACTCTCAAAGCTTTTTATCAACCCATCCTCTTTAGTAGGAGTCCCTGGGTGGCACAAACATTTAAGCGCTCAACTACTTGCTGAAATGTCAGTGGTTCAAACCTACCTGGAGGCACCTGGGAGACAAGCCTGGTGATCTGCTTCTCAAAGTTCTACTCTGCATACATGGGGTCACATGGAGTCGTTCCATGAGTCAGCATCGACTCAACAACAACAAGACCCTCTTTAATGTCTCTTTCCTCCCTTGCCAATTTCCCCTTTCTCTGTGTCTTCTGTCTCTACCCAGTCATTCTCTGTCCTTTTCAGTGAAATCACAGCAATCCAATCAGTACCCTCCACTCCTTTCTCTCACCCATTAACTCAGGATGCCCAAAAAGGGCCAAGAGGGAACTCAGTAAGCCTGGACTCTACTTTGGGGCAGATATGGAGAAGAGGAGCAGGGAGGAGTTAGTGAAGATTCCAGTTGTTGCTGTTTTCTAACTAAAGAAAATTCCCTTTGTACTCTGTGTTTAGGAACCAATGAAATACCAAAAACAAACAAAAATGATGGCACCAGTGAGCAACAGAATAAATCCAGGGTGGGAACTGAAGTTAAGAGGGCAGGTTAGAGTAAAGCAGGAAATACACTTGGTCCTTGAGCTGATCTTTATATATATTTTTCTTTTTTCTTCCCTTTCCTTAATATGGTTCCAGATGCAGTCCTGGAAGCAACATTAATGGGGATGAAGATGATATGCTATTGATCATATAAGGAAAGACTCAGGTGGTAAATGAATACATAAAGATAGAAATATAGAGAAGTACTCAGATTCACACTGTCAAGGTGGAGTTGAAAACTTTTGAGATCATAGGGTTTTCTAAATAAAATAAAATATTTATTAAAGTGGCCCTCAAATCCAGGGAACTCAAACTTTTTATTTTTTTGAACAATAGCTAATCAAATAAGTACTTAATGACTTTTATTTTCAGTGTTTGAAACCATAGTCCTAATTATGCTGTTATTATTTTCAGAATAGGAACCATGTTCTTCCAGGATGAACATCGATCCCAGGAGAAAAGCATATATATATCTCCACCCACTTTACACTTAAGACAGACTGATCCAGTATCAAACTTCAAGAAGAAACTTTCTTACACTTTTTAAAATCACAGCACTCCAGCGAACACTGATATTGAAACTAATACAGATTAACTTTAAGAAATTTTTGAGAGTACTGCTGTATTCTTTTGTGTTATTGTTAGGCGCCGTCGAGCAGGTTCCGACTCATATAAACCCTAGGGCTGAAAAATATCTTGGCAGTTGATATTTGGAAATTTAAGATTAGAGATCATACAAAAAGCCGTTTAAGCTTTAAAAACACAGAAATGATTATAGAAACATGCCCCACTGAAAACTATTTAGGGCTACCCCAAGTCAATGACATAGTGATTCATGGATTTAAGAGTGATAAGATTTATTTTTTAAGATATGAAGGCTTCTCTTGATCTAGTATTTGACCAAAGTATAAATAGTGGTGTCTTAAATACAAATTGGGGAATATTTGCTCTCTTTCAGCTCCAGTGCCATGAAATACTGCATTACATTTGACTGTTTTATCTACACATTGAAATTCCTCAAATGCACATTAGAATTTTGTATAGAAAATTCTATAATGACACTAAAATAATAGTACTTTTCAGTTTTAGAGGCAAATAGTCACCCTTTGTATGTTTTTTCTTTTCCTCTCGTTTGGAAATAAAAGAAAATAAAGCATTAACAGATAGGTGACAATTGCCAAACTGAATATCTGGATAGATATGCAGATGCTAATAGCAAATACTTATTTAAAATACCGGAATTTTCTTTTCACATCTGACTCCGGAATATCCAGTGCGGCAAGAACACACATTGGGAAATATGCATCTGCCTCCATAAAGACACTTTGGATTGCAAATTGCTGTAATACACAAATGTTGACAATTACCTTTTAACATGGAATGCTTGTGACATACTGTATTCCAGTATCTGAAGCTATTTACTAACTGGTCCTCTAAAGGGGGTCAAAAGAAGCTATGAATGGCTGATTGCACTCCCATCTTCCTGGAAACGGAAGACACACATACACACAAACACATAAGGAGAAACAAAATAGTCAAATCTCTAAACACTTTTACAATTCTATAAAGATGTTATTAGAGCAAACAGAAATTTACACTGGCTACATTTTAAAGTACTCTGTCTTTTTTTTAAAGGGAGGGGAGCCAAATCAATAACAGAAAATAATGTTTATAATTTGCTTTTTAACAATTTAGCAAGAATTCAAAAAAGAAAGAATGCAATGCTAGCCAATGTATAAAAAACAGACAATTTCATATACAATCATTAGTAGTTTAGTGTAAAACAACTCTATTGGAAACTTCTTAAAGATTTGCACACTGTGCTAGAAATTTCTCTCTTGAAATCTCTCCCAAGGAAATTAAAAAAATCTATATCTACCTATATATCTACATATGGAGACAATGTTTATAACACTTATAATAGTGTTAAAAATACAATCATGTATTAATTTAAAATAATAACACAATATTTGATTGCTCTATGATTTAATAAACAATTTGCAAATTGGAGAAATGTTCCCTAATACAAGAGGAAGCCCCTTCTAGAGAATGGAGAATTCACAGACTTAAATAACTTTTGCTTAAAGTATAGAGATTTCCCTGGTGAGGACATATTTAATGGCTACTGAGGTAACATTAAAAAGGCAACTACATGGAAGATTCGCCCCTCCACCCACCTGCAGTCCCAAGACCTCAAGAAATTCAAATTGAAGAAGCCCAAGTCTTTCTCATTTAATCACAGGTTAATGGTTTTGTTATGGTCTGCCCTTTGGAACAGCCATTTTGGGTGAGAGCGAGAAAATAAAAAACGGCTGGTGGATTAAGTTTGGGTCAGGAACTTTTACGTTCATGGAAAAGAAAAGCCTTCTTGAAATAAAAGTAAAATATTTGTTTTTAATATCAATACAATTCCACAATAGCAGTAACTTGAAAGTAATTAGAATATTTAACATAAGAAGAAAGGTTAAGTGAATTATGGTATTTACATAATGGAATTTGATATATAGTTTAAAATTACATTTTTAAGGATACAATAAATGCTTTTAAGTAATATTGGGTGAAAATAAGCAGAATATAAAATTATATAGCATATAGTCATTTTTTTAGGGGAGAGGTACTGTTTCAGTATCTCATATTGAAAGCTTGCATTTTTCAAGAACATGTTCTATCTGGTTTTATACCATTTGAAGGAGTGTATTTTCCACAAGGCTGCTGTATACAGTTAGGCAGTTTGTATAAGGCACAAGGACTCCACAGCTAAGGAAGCACCACTTACATTGTGGACTTCATAGATTTGAATCTTTATTACAAAAGCTCGCCAGCAGACGGCAGTAACACATCTTGTTCAAATAATACCAAAACAAAACAAAACAAAACAAAACAAAACAAA
Source organism: Trichechus manatus latirostris (assembly GCF_000243295.1). NCBI lineage: Eukaryota > Metazoa > Chordata > Mammalia > Sirenia > Trichechidae > Trichechus > Trichechus manatus. The sequence continues at coordinate 1,788,227 of NW_004444178.1, forward strand.
AACCAAACGCGTTGCCTTGGAGTCCATTCGGACTCATAGCTACTCTATAGGACCGAGTAGAACTGCCCTATAAGGTTTCCACGGTCGAGTGGTGGATTGAAACTGCCGACTTTTTGGTTAGCACCCAAACGCTTAACTGCTGCGCCACCAGGGCTCCTGTTCAAATAATATCATCACTGTATTAAAAAACCAAACCAAACCCATTGCTCTCCAGTCGATGCCGACTCACAGCGACCCTATAGGACAAAGTAGGACTGCCCCATAGAGTTTCTAAGGAGTGGCTGGTGGATTAGAACTGCTGACCTTTTGGTTAGCAGCCTGAGCTCTTAACCACTGCACCACTGTATTAGGACAGTCATAAAACGTTTTGAGGAATGGGAACTTTTCCTAATCCATACAAAGGTGCTTCAGGGTCCACAAACCATGGCTGTGCCTTTCAGGGCACCTCCATCTACAACCACCGGGCATATTTCTACCTTAATGTGCTTTTAACATCTTTTTAACATTCTCTCTCATGATTCACACAGTACTCTTTCCAGAACAAACAATGCAAATCGTAATTGCTAACTCTTCTTCCTAGCATTTTTGGCTGCTAACCAAAAGGTCGGCAGTTGAAATCCACCAGCCGCTCCTTGGAAACCCTATGGGGCAGTTCTACTCAGTCCTTAGGGTCAGTATGAGTCGGAATTGACTGGACGGCAACAGGTTTGGGGTTTTTTGGTTTTTGGTTCACCAGAAGGAACTTCACGGAAGACCCAAAAACCACATTTGAGACTAGCTATGCTCTTTTTTAAGAGCACTGGTGGTGCAGTGGTTATAGCGTTGGCTGCTAACCAAAATGTCAGCGAGTTGAACCCACCAGCCCCTCCACGGGAGAAAGATGTGGCACTGTTTCCCTAAAGATTTACAGCTTGGAAACCCTATGGGGCAGTTCTGCTCTGTCCTATAGGATCAGTATGAGTCGGAATTGACTCGATGGCAGTGGGTTTGTTTTTTTGGTTTATGCTGTACAAAGTATTGATACATTATACCATACTTTTTTCTTTTAAATGGGTATAAAGTAGACGAACCTTTTTATTTCTAAAACCAAACTTTAAAAAAAAGTATTAGCATCTGGGTCTTCTCTCCCCTACCCCCCAACCCCCATGGCTATGCTTTGTTCAGTTACAACAGATTTAGGCTCATACTGTTTAGGAGGAAACAAATCCTGTAGTCTTCCGTATTTGGCACTGCATTCCCTCCCAGGTAGCTGGACGATGGCACATGCTTGGAGCAATACATTCACCGCCATTTTTACATTTCTGAAAGCAGATAGCTGCAAATATAAACAAGTTGAAAATTTAACTACTAGTCTAATCCTATTAAAAACAACAAAAATTGAAACAAAGAAAACAGATGATGGTTAAAAGTCAAATAATTAAAGGATCTCTTGCCTTAATATTTTGTTAAGAACATTTCCCAATGTCATTACACGTCCTTAGAAAACATGATTTTAATGAATGTACAGTGTTCCATTGTTTACATGCATCATGATTAGATTGTCTCCAATTGTTGGAAGTTTATGATGCCTCCCAGTTTTCACTTCCACAAATACACTGCAATAGCTGCTGATTTTAAATAGTAATTTCATAGAAAGGAAAATTTTTTTCCTCTGATACTCTGAAAGAATGAGTTAATAGGGCTTTGCATTTTACTCTTTCTACTTTAAAGTGGTATCTCCTAAAACAGGAGCAAATAAATAAGTGCAAACAAAAATGAACAAACAAACAAAAACAAGGAAAATGGTCTTTGTTTTGAATTCCCTATGTTCCCACGAAGGATGAAGGCTTAGCATTTGAAGAGTATTCCTCTTACGTGTGTTGCATCGTTTCCGTTTCCAACCAGAAGGACAAGAGCAAATGTTTGGTCCCACACATTTTCCTCCATTCATGCACATAGGATCACAGACGCCTTAAGATAAAAGCATGAAATATCAGCCCTTATGTAGAAACCATTTTGTGAATGCTTCACCTGTAATTGGCAAATACATTTAGGAGTGTCTTACTTTTTTGGCATCTCCTGCCAGCATATCCTTCACGACAGGCACACATGTTACTTCTCATGCAGTGGCCACCATTCTTACAGGGAGGGTGACAGATAGCTGAAAGAACACAAGGCAGCAATCTGTGATTATTACATGTTGAATTTTCATATACTACATATGGCATCGTGTACTTGTTATCTACAAGGCCACAAGGCAGAGGGATATGCTATTAAAATAAAAGATCACAACTGCAAGCCATTAAACTGTCCCTTCTAAATCATAAAATCCAACGCTTGTAGCTATACGCTGCCAGTGGCTTAGCACAAGTTGAAATGTATTGCTGAAATGTCCATAACGAATGAAGTCTATAGTATTATAGTCCACATATTATGAAACTTCTGTTCCACCATACTTAGAATTAAAGAATGAAATGGTCAGGTCAAAACCCAAGAAAACAAGTCAGAACCAAGCTCAAAATAAGAATGTACGTGTTTTTGTGGAAATTAGAAGGATTTCAACAACCTAGCATGTGATAATTAAAAATATTTTAAAATAGACTTTTGAATACCTACCAAGGTAATGAAGGTGGAACTTTATATGTAACATATTCCTGTGAAGGGTTGGTACAAATCTCAACAGTAAATCCTTGGTTTTGTTAGGAATAATTTATTGGATAATCTTGAATACTTTTTACTAGTATCATCTGTGTATATAATTCTGTTCTATGCAATTCAGAGACTGAGATCATCTTTTATGAAATTATTATTATCGCTTCATGTTTCTTTCAAATATGAAAATCAAATAGTTATTTTTAAAATAATATCCAGGCAAACCGGCCTGGAGTTTGTAAAAAACATTTAATCTTTCTCAAAATGCTAATTAAATAGATTAATAACTTTCCAAAATCTTGGGTACCATTCAGGCTTAGGAATTAGTTTACTCTTTTACAAATGGATGTTCAATTAACTGATTTTGGTAACAGTGCTGGCGTAGGCTGCCTCCCAGTTTGCATGAGAGCTTTCTTAAATAGCAGCATTCTTTATTTCCAAACACTGTAAGGACAATTCCTCTGACATCAAAGAGTTGTACAAATGAAAATAATGTAGTATTTTAGCTATAAAACAATGTAACTGAATGCTTTTAGTAAGTGGATAATTTCCACTCTTTTAGGCTGAATCTTTTCTGGTTCATGCCTGAGTCACTTTCTCTCATGTAGTGTTATACTAGTACTTTTTATTAATCTAGAAATGCTCTTCCATTTTATGTAATTTGAGATTATTTTCTATTTATTAGGGAAAATTAATTAGACGGCAAAAGTACCAAAGGAAATGCCAATGATTAGAAATGTTAAAGTAAAAAAAAAAAAAACTGATTATAAGACTTGCTATAATGGATAAACATCCACAAAGACTTGAATGTAGTGATAAAGACCATATTTATGCAAAAATACACATACAATTGAAAATAATATTTGATAAAAGGCATAAATATTAAACTTGGTCATGCCCACCACAATCCCATTTTAGGAAAAAGAAAGTTTATTGGAAAATCTATCCTCACACATTTATTTGGGGATTTTATTGGCCTCCGATGAATCTCCCATCAGACCCCAAAGTGAGCCAAATAATGGGGGCTCACCTTCCATGAGGAATGGGCTTATGGCATCCAAGAGGCTAAGAAAATCGGAAGATATATTTAAAATAATCTCTCCAACCAGCCATTTTAACCTTCCTTATTAATAAAGTCGTTTAGGCCTTTGCTGATGTTTCTACCTCAATTTCTCTCTTCCTCTTTTGAAATTCTATAGCACACACAGCATATGCTCCTCATGTTTATTTTTAGCCATATTCTACCTGATTGTATTCAATTGCTTTTGGTGTGTATGTGCCATCTTCCCTTCCACCATTTGGCCTCACAAGAATAAATGTCATGTTCTTTTGTTTTAGTTTTTCCCCTGCATCTTTCATGGCATGTCTTAATGACAATAATAAGACCACTTATGGTGGCCAACCATGTGCTGATCGGCCACTGTAGGTGCAGGTAGTCCACTGCGTGTCTAGTTTACACCTTGCAGCAACTGTCTAGATCAAACTAAGTCTGAGGCCAGAAAGTTTAAGGGAATTTCCAAAGTCCATGATTGTTAGTTGCAGAAACTAGCAAACTCCCAAACCTGCTTTACTCCCACTACAGGAACCTGTTTCCCAGGCTCTAAGCACATGGCATATGCTCAACAGATAATTTTTAATTCAACTTAATAATTTAGACATGTCTTCCTTTTTCCAGTTACATAGGCTGGCATACAAGTTTTGGAGAAAGAGAATTTCCTCACTATAGTTTCCATCGATTGCAAGTAGCATGAGAAACGTAAGCATCTCTGTTTCCCTTCTTACATTCGTCGCTCAGAGCCACATCTATAACTCTTTGGCAGGGGTTTAGTCACAGTATCCTAGTTTTCAACATATGTCTTAATTTAGTCTTCACTTCTTTTCATTTTTCAAAGTAGTTTCTCAAGGAAATCTGAATTAAAGGAGCTCATTTCCTACGCCCATATATTTCATATTAACCCAACCCATTGCCACTGAGTCAATTCTGACTCATGGCGACCATATAGGACAGAGTAGAACTGCCCTATAGGGTTTCCAAGGAGCAGCTGCTGGATTTGAACTGCTGACTTTTTGGTTAGCAGCCTAAGCTCTTAACCACTGTGAAACCAAGTGAAGATTTCTTTTCTGCCTCAATGTCATCTTGAGAATCCTAGCAAAAACTCCAAATAAAAGCATAGGATTATAAATTAAAGTATAATACTGCAAGGAAAGTGTAGATTTTATAAGTTAAATTATGACATGTTCTATATAAAAAATCTCTACATTTTGTAGAAATTCAATAAATATAAAGATGCAGAAAATATATCTTAAATATCATTTATTGAAATTAATTCATGTCTGCACTGTCAGCCTCAGAGCATTCACATTATTCTGATGAAACCTACAGCATTAATTATGTTACAGAAGGAGTCACAAACAGCAGGCCATGAAGGGGGAAAATGATGGCTCTTTATTTCCCACATCATTTTGCACAGTGTTGTGCATAGGATTCATAAATGTTTAATGAAACTAAAGTCAAGAGAGATCATGGGATAGTAGTGGGCATTAGATTGACCATAAATCAACCATTTTTTTCTGTGAAGGCAGCAAAAATGACACCATTTCATTATAATGGACTGCAAGAGAACTTTGCTTATTTGATTTTTATAACTTAGTCCTATGAAACCATATAGACAAGTGACAAGGTTGCAAGTCAAGCATGTGTTGGGTAAATATAACCCTTTTATATGATAACTCTGGTAAATTTCTATGAACTGGTCATTTAGTGGCCAAATCTGCAATATCTGAATAGAGCACTGAAATAAATAGCATCTTCCCCTTAGAAACTGTCTCATTTTTACTCAAAGTTCTATTTATTAATAACGTTTCCTTTGACTTTTATAAACAAAAGATCGTTACCATTCTGACATTGTGCACCAAAGAATCCATTTGGACAGAGGCAAGTGTTTGGCTTATTACAAGAACCACCATTGAGGCAAACGGGGTCACACAAAGCTAATGAAAACAGGAGGGAAACAGACCGTAAAAGTTTTACTATTTAATAAAAAACTGAAAGCTTCACAAAAGTACAAAACAGTGCATAATGAAATATTTCATTTTTACTTCAAGTAAAACTCAAAAACCTAAAACCAAACCCACTGCCATCAAGTCGATTCTGACTCATAGCAACCCTATAGGACAGAGTAGAACTGCCTCATAGGGCTTCCAAGGCCGTAAATCTTTACTGAAGCAGACTGCCACATCGTTTTTCTGTGGAGTGACTGGTCGGTTTGAACTGCCAACCTCTTGGCTAGTAGCCGAGTGCATTAACCACTGTGTCACCGTAAAAGAAGAGGAATGAAATAACTGGGTGATAGCTTTGAATGTATGTTCATTACGTTTACAAATAATAACAAGGCCTTGGTAAACTGAAGAAATGACAGGAAGTCAAGAAAACACAAGTCAACAGCACTAACTGGATGGCTTCTAATCTGCTCAAATACATTTGGCCATGTGTAATTCTTTAAGTCACCCCCATTCAAACAGGAACACTGCACGCAAGTCCTAGTACATTCAAAACATTCTCTGCTTTTGCTTCTTTACCTTTGCTCCACTTAGAAAGGCACCCCCAATCCCATTTTTCGACCTAGAGTGTACCCATTCCAAATACTACCTCAAACACTATTTTCTTCCCACCTCCATTTGCTGGAATTAATTTCTCTCTTCTCTGTTTCCGAAGAACTGTGCACCATTTTATGTTACTTATCACAACCCAACTTACATGGTAATTATTTTTTATAACTCTAACTCATGTCTCCTTCACTAATAATATGTTACTTGAAATCACGACAAAATTACATTGATCCTAGTCTCTCATTACATCACACCTCACACATAGTTGGTAGGTCATAAATGCTTAATTGAGTTGACACTGAGAAAATCCCAAAGGACATTAGATTAAGCATGGATAAACACAAACACTGCTGCCAAGTAAGCAAACCTGAAACTGTGATAAATAAATGGAATTACATTAGTACTAACATGATGGGCGTCTACTTCATTCAGAATTGCATGGATATTTAATGAAATATAATGTGTGTACTGTGGTCAAAAAACTTAACATAGAAGATGCAACAAAGTTCTGTTTCTCTCCACCATGACCCAGGCAGGTAGAGTGAGAGAAATATAAAGTCAAAAAAATTAGTTGGATAGGATTAGAGGAGGGCAGTAAAACACTGTGTAGTCTAATATAAGAAGAAAAAAATGAAGATTAGAGATAGGGTTTTAAAAAATCAGGAGTCCATGGGTGTTGTAAACAGTTAACACACTCAGCTGTTAAGCCAAACGTTGGAAGTTAAGAGTCCACACAGAGGCACCTTGGAAGAAAGACCTGGTGATCTATTTCCAAAAAATCAGCCATTGAAAACTCTATGGAACATAGTTCTACTCAGATACACATGGGGTCACAATGAGTTGGAATCAATTCAGTGGCAATTGGCTGTTTGAAAAATCCATCTGAAATAACAACCTCAGCCCATACCAGTCTTGTCAGATCAGTTTTATGTTTCCTAGGTGCAAAGTCTTTAGGACATGGCCACATTTTAAGTTTCTTTTAACAGACATAGTCATTGAAAATATTTCTGATTTTACCTGTACTACAGGTGGGTCCATACCAGCCAGGTTTGCACTGGCAAACATCTGGTGTAAGACATTCACCTCCATTTTCACAGTGCCTGTTACAAATCACTAAGATCATGAAATAAGAATAGAAGAAAGGTCAATGAGACTTGGGATGATCATATTGTTGGCTATTACCTACCCAACTCATAACTGCCAATCACATCTGCTAATATCAGAGAGAAAAATAAAATATAATTTATACTTTGGCTTTGAAAGCCATTCAATTCTCAAACTCAGTTGTTTTTTGCTAATAAAATGGAAAAAGAAAAAAACACTGAGTGGTAAATAAGCGTTGGGTATTTGGGAAAACTATTAGTTGCTGATGAAAGCAGTCACAAGTATAAATTAAATGTGATAAACTTATATGCAAATAATAAATAGAAATTGCTGCTGTCTCAAAGAACAAACTTCTTTATCTTAGTACTGCTCCTCTGTAGCTGCTCCAGGTGATATGTAGGATGGAAACGACATTGGTAACTAATCATGAATGTGTGCTCTTTACTTAGGGTTTGTGTTCATCTCATTTAGTTTAGCCATCAATGAGTCAAAGGAGCAGTATCATTATAACAGACTGCAAGAGAGTTTTGCTTACTTGTTTCACATCTTCGTCCTACAAAACCGTAAGGACAAGTGCAAAGATTGCCAGCCAAGCACGTGCCACTATGTCCACAAGGTGGGTTACAATGTTCTGCAGACACAGATTATGTTATTAAGTCAGGTCTTAACAAGTTAGTTTGTAATTACGATGCACAGCCACAATTAAACCTTGTGGTAAGAGCAACTTACAATGAGCTCCCTTTTACTGTGAAGATTAGCTCTATGGGACTGACTATATGGGTTAACACGCACACGTCGTCAGCATGCTTTCGTTTAGAAAACGTTTGCTTAAATTGATGCATAACTGACCTAAAGTTTCTTTTGAAAAGTGAGACTTAGAATTTATGTATCCCTACCCTATAAATGAATAAACATTTCTATATTTCCTTAGTTATTTTCATATGATATTTACATTAAATATTTCCATTCATTCATCCTAAATTTACTTTAATTTGTTAATTTGTACCTTACCTGGTCATGAAAATACTTAAGGTCACTCACAACTTATTAATAACTGTATGGACCATTTACCAAAGTATATTCTTTTATAATATTATTTTTAAAAATAAGCAACAAATTTATTTCTTTAAAATATCATACATTTTAGAAATGCCATTTAATAAATTCTCCATTTTAGATTTAAACCAAAACAATGAAATTGCAAGGCTATAGACATCCTTAAAAGATCTTTTTGGGTTTCTTCTTACTACCTGCTATCTTCTATTTGGCGATTAACATTTCCTTGGAACAATATATTTGACAAGTCATTCAATAATTAGGTGTCCTTTGCTTGATGCTAAAGTATCTGTAGGGGTAAATTGGCACCTTATAACTAAATCTCAAGAAATTATTTCAGGAGATAATTTCGCCAAAGACAAAAAAAGTTTCTGCTGTAGGAGCTCTGATTTTGGAAACTTTAAGTTTTTAAAATCTACAAATAAAATTACTTTCAATAAACGTTTAGAAAACTCATAGCCCCTCAGCAACATTAATAAATAAGTATTAATATAGACACAGTAAAACGGAATCCTCTTTAGAAAAGATTTTAAAGGAAAAATGAAGTACTTTATTTTGGCTCTTCTACTTGATTTTTTATTTGAATTATCACCTTCATCACAGGTTGCTCCATCGTGTCCTGGAGGACATTCACAAATGTTAGGGTTCATATATTTTCCATGGTTTTTCCAGTCAGGGTGACATACCGCTGTATAAAAGAAAAACCATGGTTTAGAATAACCAAAAAACCAAAACCAAACCCATTGCCATCAAGTCAATTCCAACTCATAGTGACCCTATAGGACAGAGGAGAACTGCTCCATACAGCTTCCAAGGAGCAGCTGGTGGATTTGAACTGCTGACATTTTGGTTAGCAGCTGTAGCTCACAATACCTCTTAACCACTGTGCCACCAGAGCTCCTGGTTTAGAATATTATTAATTAAATTCATTACATAAACTAATGAAATTTGTACCTACCAGTTTGGCAGTTAGAAACAGTGTAACCAGGTTTACATTTGCATATATCTGGGGCAACGGACTCCCTGCTTTTTCCACATGGGTGTCTACACATGGCTGTAAAAGTCAAGGAAAAAAGAGTTAATTGTCAATATAGTATACATTTTGCCCATAGACTTAGTTATAGTGAAAGCAAAATTATCTGAAATTTGAAAACATTCATACTATTATTAAACAATAACCACTATATTTACCTATATCATTATTTTCCCTGATATTTATTTTACTACTATAATGACTGAGGAAAACATTTAAAGGTAAAAAAGAAGCATCACAGGTGGTATTTACTCCCATAGCAGAACCTGATCAGGATTGGCGGCTAACCGTAAATGGGATGAGTCTTTTTCAGGGGAAAATGAAGACGTTTCAGATACTAATCAAATGCTGGTGAATGCCAGGGATAATCATAATTTCAAGATCAAGATGCCAGGAAAATTTTAAGCTTATTCCTTAAACTTCTTCTATCTGCCTGATATCTTCTAACTAGTTGGCACTTAACACTTTGTGAAGTGGCTGAAATGCATGAGGTTATTTTGTTTTATTCCTAAATAAAAAGGAGTTTTCTTTTATCAACACTTAGCTAGTGACATTTTTATTATTATCATTCCCACAAAAAAGAGAAAAACAAAATTTCCTCTAGGTAACAGTAAGAATGAAAGGAATTCTCCAACAGCTCTCTTGCTTAAATTTGCTTTCAAATAGGCCAAAACACAAACAAAACAATAACAAAAAAAATAACTTCTACGTTGTGAATGCCAAAGATTTGATTTGTATCACATAAAACAATACTGATGATTGTGAAAAGATGTAAACATTTCTTTCAAAATTAAAGCCATGCACTTCTTTTATCCCCAGAAGAACAGGAAGAATTACAAGAAACCTAGTTTATGCAAGTGAGTAAATGTGTCAGAATTAGTAACCTGAAATGGCAAATGCCCACTGTGAGTTGAAAAGAATCCAAACCACAATGTTAATCAGGCCTATATCCACATCCTCATTTTATCTCCTTAGCTGCTTCACATCAGGGGAGTCAATTAGCCCTCCAAGGTTCTTCTTCCTCATCTGCAAAGTGGGAAAAATAACACCTACTCTGTGGGGTTTTTGTGGATTATATGACATTATTGGTACAGAATATTTCCATAGACCCTGAAACACAGTAGGTAGGTATGCAACAAATATTACATTTATAATATATATTATATAGTTGCAATACTATATAATATTAACATTATTTTAAAAACAGAAAAAAAGTTTTTTCTTCTATTAAAGGATATACAGAAAATGAAGAAATTAGAAATAAATAAATGGAATCAATAGATATGAATAAATAGAAAAGCATTTCTTAATTGCTTAAATTTGAACTAGATAATTTTCTTTGAGTCTTCCAAAGAGTTTTTATACTACCTCTGCAACTGATACCATCTCCATAATACCCAAATGGACAGCATCCACATTTGAAATGACCATCTGTGGTTGGCACACAGGAAACACCAAGAAAACGAGGTGAATCAGCACAAGTTGATATTTTGGTCGATCCAGGCTTTTCTGGTGAGACAGTGATTGCTCTAGTAACTGATGATGCAAACCCATCCTTATACTGTGTGTGGCCTTGGCAAGACCTGTAAACTTGAGAATTATACTCTCCTGCCTCTGTTTGGATGGTGCTCTGAAAAACATCCTTTGCTTTGCCACGGGAGCTTTTTGGGTTGATGCTTAAAGAACTAAGGTTGTTCATAGAAACTTCCAACTCATCCAGACTGATATTTGTGCTGACAGCATGATCCACGTGTTCAAAACCTGATATATGATAGGAAATAAACTTCTTTGAATTATTCATTTGAGTTGTAACTGATTTTAATAAGTGCAAGATATGGTTAGTTGTGTCCAAGAACTTTTTGATAGTAGGAGGACTATGGGTAAAGCCTGTACCAATTGGTGAATTCTCAGTTGATGATGGATGAGAATCTATATCTAAACAACAGAAAAACAAACAGAAATGTTAGTCAATAACATTTATTAATGCTCTGCTTTACTCACAGTTTGGTAGTGAGTAATTCATTTCTTTATTTAGTGTCTACTATGTGTATAACAGGGTCTTGGTGGCACAGTGGTTAACAGCTTGGCTGCTAACCAAAAGGTCTGGCAGTTTGAATCTACCACCCACTTCTTGGAAACCCTATGGGGCAGTTTTACTCTCTCCTATAGGGTTGCTGAGTCAGAATCCACTTGACAGCATCGGGTTAGGTTTTTTTTTTTTTTTTTTTTTTTTTTAGTGTGTGTAACAAGGATCCCTGGTGACACAGTGGCTAAGCACTCGACTGCTAACCTAAAGGACAGAGATTTGAACCTACCAGCCACTCCATGGCAGAAAGATGTGGCAATCTGCTTCTGTAAAGATCACAGCCTTGGAAACCATATGGGGAAGTTCTATAGGATCCTATAGGATCTCTCTGAGTCAGAATCAACTCCATGGCAATGGGTTTTGTTTTGGGTTTATAACACTATAGGAACTGGGCTATAATAAGTCATGAACTTGTTCTTGCCTTCAAGAAATTTATAACCTATTTGGGTACAAAAGATCACTTGGAATGTTGGACAGCATAAAAGTTAAAGAACAATAATTAATGATTTTATTAAAAATTAGAAATGACCGCCAGAGTGAAAGTATTATTAAATCAAAGCATCATGAGTAAGAACATACAATTCAAATGTCACTTGAATTAAACACATTGCAAATGAGATTAGAGAACTAGTTTAAAATGTCACCTGTCCTCAGTCCCATTCATCCACCCAATCAATTTCTTCCAACTCTATGCTCTCACAGAACTGTGTTCTTCATGATATTAACTCTTACGTGTCCCTTTCCTCTACTAGTTAGTAATAATCTCAAGAATAACAACTGTGCTTTACTTATTTTTATATGCATTGACTCTGGTGCCTAACACAAAACTCACTAAACACCAACAATAATCAAAAATTCTTTGGATTTGTTGACATTGTCACGGGGTTGGCACCATTGTCACAAAACAATATGTGTATTAATTGTTTAACGAGAAACTATTTTGCTCTGTAAACTTTCATCTAAAGTACAATAAAAAAAAAACTAGAAAAGAAATTCTTTGGATTAATAAGTATCTTCCTAAAATACAGAATACTTATGACAAAATGAAGAGATTTGTTAGTTATTCATGCACCATGGAATTTGGTTCCACTTGCTTTCCTTTTTAATCCCAGTTGTGAAAGGTTTTACTGAGGGAATGGACCTCTTTGACTGGAAAAGAGGGATGTTAAATCACTTAAGTGCATAGAGTGGAACGTGTGATGGTGTTGAGTACTAGGCACTGGATATTGAAGGAGAAATGCGAGTTGCTGAAATAGCAGAGAATTCCCCTTGCCATACTGCACTGTGCTCATCATTTTTGTTACCTCCAGCGCTAGACAGGCTCACACCAATTTGAAGCACAAGGTGGTATTACCTCATTAACATATGCTTTTCATCAGAATAGGATCCCATTAGCTTAAGTACACTAAAGGTATTGTTCTTTAATACTGTCTTCTATAACTTATATTTCTACTTAAATCTTTTGAAATGTTAATGTCCACCAATATTTTTTGTCCTCTTTTTTAATTCAGTGTTCCCCCTGGGCAATTTCATCCCATGGCTGATGACCTAGAGAATTGTATCTTTAACTCAGTCCTCTTTCCTGAGCTCCACTTGTATAGTCCTCAGTCTCTATGTGTCCATTATCTTCCCCCTCCAAATTCTTTTTTTTTCATATTGCATGTGACTGCCAATTCTGCACTCCCATTCTCCTAAACTTGAAACTTAATCGCTCTTAATTGCTCTTTTTCCCTCACCATTCTAAGTCTACTTACTGTCAATTTACTTTTTTAGCATCTCTTTCATCCAGTCTCACCTTACCTTAGGTCAAAACATCTTCAAGTGTTGCTATATATTTCAATAATGTCTTAGCTCTTCTTCTCACTTTTGGACTTACCCAGCTCCTTCCCTAAAAATGGGCCATTCTTCAGACTACTCCTTAAATGAACTTTCTCAGATGTAAACCTTATCATGTTCCTCTTCTACTTCAAAATCTACTTCAAAATCCTATTTAAAAAGTGACCCCAAGTCTTGTCAGTGATGTGGCCACAAGCTACCTTTCTAGCTTCAGCTCTTACAGAGCTACACCCTTACCTCCTATGCTCTAGAAACACTGAATTATTCACAGTGCTAAAGGTGTGCTGTGATGTAACTTGCCTCTGTACATTTTCTCATGCTGTTTCTTCTTCCTAGAATCCCTTCTCTCTCCTAGTCTTGATTAAGGAGATAATATTGGAGCCACTATTCCCTGTCCTTGAGCACAGAGAATGTGACCCAGCTGGAGCTGGACTCACAAGGACACATCAACTGGGCCCTGAAATATAAAGACAATAGCTGGGACAATCTTGGAAAATATCTTCTAGGGAACTTCTCACATAAACCAATCAAACAGAACACAAAAGACTTTCCGCTCTTATCTTTTTCTATTAGCATTTAGTCAATAGAAAATTCATTGGACCAATGAAGCCCTCCTGACTGTTACTGAAACCTGTACCAATGATTATTAAGATGATTCAAAATGCAGAATCACTTTGATTTAGTAGTTTTATGTCAGTCAGTGAAAAGGTGAAGCTTTCAATGATTTTACCCATTTGTGATGTTAATATATACTGATGATTCTGTAAACGTTCCTCAGATTCGGGCAGACCTTAGTTCTGGCAGCATGCTTGTCCGCTTCCCACTCTTGCCTTTTTGAATATATGCCTAATAAAATTTCTCTTTTTTCTTTACTAAACTTTGTGATGTTTTTACCCTAGAACATCTGATACCTCAGATTCAGCCCTAGTGATACTTCCTTTTCTTTACCCTTTCAGGCAGATGTGATTCCTTGGGTAGTGTTTCTACTGTTCCCTGTAGGAACTTTAATCAAAATACAAAGAATACTGTATTGTGCTTTTTTAAATTACATGCCATACTCCCTGCTATCACATTCTAACCTATTAAGTCAGAGGATATGTCTTATTTATTTCTGCATCATCTGGATCTAGCTTGTTGCAGGACACAATGCATATATACTGAATGAGTGAACGAGAGAAAGAGTAAATATAACAGTGATTTAAATTAATTAAATGCAACAAAGAAACTCTCATGGCAGAAAATAGGGACATTAACCATGACACATGTTTCCATCACCATAAAGTCCTTTTGGACATGAACCACAATGATAGGAACCAAAGGTGTTGAGGCACTCTACTCCTGGAAAGCAAGGACTGAATTCACTCATCAACATCTTCCTGGCAATTTTTGCCTAAACAAAATATAGATCAAGAGTTCAAGTTATTTAATTTAAAAATATTAGATGTCCAATCAGGTGCTCATTATTTGATTTCCCGTACTCTTTTTTTTTGTTTGTTTGTTTGTTTATTGTTGTAGTTTAAATGAAATTTACATTTCAAGTTAGTCTGTCATACAAAAATTTATACATACATTGTTTTGTGACCCTAACTGCTCTCCCCATACTGTGACAGCACACTCCTCCTTTCCACCTGATTCCCCATGTCCATTCAACCAGCTCCTAACCCACTCTGCTTTCCCATCTCACCTCCGGACAGAAGCTGCCGTTTAGTCTTTTGTATCTACTTGAGCCAAGAGACACACTTCTCATGACTATCACTTTATGTCTCACAGTCCAGTCCAATCCCTGTCTGAAGAGTTGGCCTCGGAAATGGTTTTCATTCTGGGCTGATAGAGACTCTGGGAGCCATGCTTTCCGGGGTTCCTCCAGCCTCATTCAGACCATTAAGTCTGGTCTTCTTACTAGAATTTGAGTTCTGCACCCCACCTTTCTCCTGCTCCATCAGGGACTCTCTGTTGTGTTCCCTGTCAGGGCGGTCATTGGTAGTAGCCAGACACCATCTAGTTCTTTTGATCTCAGGCTGATGAAGTCTCTGGTTTATGTGGCCCTTTCTGTCTCTTGGGCTAATACTTTCCTTGTGTCTTTGGTGTTCTTCATTCTCCTTTACTCCAGGTGGTTGAGACCAATTGATGCATCTTACATGGCCGCTTGCAAGCTTTTAAGACCCCAGACGCCACTCACCAAAGTAGGATGCAGAACATTTTCTTAATAAGCTTTGTTATGTCAGTTGACCTAGATGTCCCCTGAAAGCATGGTCCCTAGACCTCTACCCCACAACTCTGTCCCTCAAAGTGTTTGATTATATTCAGGAAACTTCTTAGCTTTGGTTTAGTCCAGTTGTGCTGACTTCTCCTGTAGTGTGTGCTGTCCTTCCCTTCACCTAAGATAATTCTTATCTACTATTTAGTTAGTAAATAACCCTCACCCTCCCTCCCCACCCTTGTAACCATCAAAGAATGTTTTCTTCTGTGTTTAAACCTTTTCTTGAGTTCTTATACAATATTTGTCCTTCTGTGACCGACTAAAATCACTCAGTGTAATGCCCTCCAGATCCCTCCATGTTATAAGATGTTTCATGGCTTCATCGTTGTTCTTTATCATTGCGTAGTATTCCATTGTGTGGATATGCCATAATTTTTTTATCCATTCGTCCATTGATGGGCACATAGGTTGTTTCCATCTTTTTGCTATTGTGAACAGTGATGCAATGAACATGGGTGTGCATATATCTATTCGTGTGACGGCTTTTGTTTCTCTAGGATATATTCCAAGGAGTGTCTGTTAGCCGCCTGAATATCTTCTTTGGCGAAGTGCCTGTTCATATCCTTTGCCCATTTTTTAATTGGGCTATTTGTCTTTTTGTTGTTGAGGTTTTGCAATATCTTGTAGATTTTAGAGATTAGATGCTGATCAGATTTGTCATAGCCAAAAATTTTTTCCCAGTCTGTAGGTTGTCTTTTAACTCTTTTGGTGAAGTCTTTTGATGAGCATAAGTGTTTGATTTTTAGGAGCTTTCAGTTATCTAGTTTCTTTTCTAGTGCTTGTGCATTGTTACTTACGGTTCATATGAGTTTATGCCATGTATTAGTGCTCCTAGCATTGTCCCTATTTTTTCTTCCATGATCTTTATCATTTTCAATTTTATATTTAAGTCTTTGATCCATTTTGAGTTAGTTTTTGTGCATGGTGTGAGGTATGGGTTTTGTTTCAGTGTTTTGTAGACGGATATCCAGTTATGCCAGCACCATTTGTTAAAGAGACTGTCTTTTCCCCAATTAATGGAATTTGGGCCTGTGTCAAATATCAGCTGCTCATAAGTGGATGAATTTATGTCTGAATTCTTAATTCTGTTCCATTGGTCTACATATCTGTTGTTGTACCAGTACCAGGTTGTTTTGATTACTGTGGTAGTTTAATAGGTTCTAAAATCAGGTAGTGTGAGGCATCCCACTTTGTTCTTTTTCTTCAGTAATGCTTTATTTATCTGGGGCCTCTACCCTTTCCATACAAAGTTGGTGATTTGTTTCTCCATCTCATTAAAAAATGCCATTGGAATTTGGATGGGGATTGCATCGTATCTGTAGATCGCTTTGGTTTCACAATGTTGAGTCTTCCTATCCATGAGCAAGGTATGTTTTCCCACTTATGCAGGTCTCTTTGTGTTTCTTGCAGTAGTGTCTAGTGGTTTCATTGTATAGGTCTTTTACGCCTCTGGTTAGATTTATTCCTAAGTATTTTATCTTCTTGGGGGCTACTGTAAATGGTATTGATTTGGTGATTTCCTCTTTGAGGTTCTCTTTGTTGGTGTAAAAGAATTCAACTGATTTTTGTATATTTATCTAGTATCCTGAAACTTTGCTGAAATCTTCTATTAGTTCCAGTAGTTTTCTTATGGATTCCTTGGGGATTTCTGTATATAAGATCATATCATCTGCAAATAGAGACACTTTGACTTCTTCCCTTACAATCTGGATGCCGTTTATTTATTTTTCTAGCCTAATTGCTCTGGCTAAGACCTCCAGCACAATGTTGAATAAAAGTGGTGATAAAGGGCATCCTTGTCTGCTTCCCATTCTCAAGGGGAATGCTTTCAAAGTCTCCCCATTTAGGATGATGTTGGCTGTTGGCTTTGTATAAATGCCCTTAATTATATTGAGGAATTTCCCTTCTATTCCTATTTTGTTGAGGTTTTTACCATGAATGGGTGTTGGACTTTGTCAAATGCCTTTTCTGCATCAATTGATAAATTCATGTGGTTCTTGTCTTTTGTTTTATTTATGTGATGGACTACATTGATTTTTTCTAATGTTGAACCGTCCCTGCATACTTGGTATAAATGCCACTTGATCATGGTGAATTATTTTTTTGATATGCTGCTGAATTCCATTGGCTAGAATTTTGTTGAGGATTTTTGCGTCAATGTTCATGAGGGATATAGGTCTGTAATTTTCTTTGTTTGTGGTGTCTTTACCTGGTTTTGGTATCAGGGTTATGCTGGTTTCATAGAATGAGTTTGGGAGTATTCCATGCTTTTCTATGCTCTGAAATACCTTTAGTAGTAGTGGTGTTAACTCTTTGCTGAAAGTTTGGTAGAATTCTCCAGTGAAGCCATCCAGGCCAGGGCTTTTTTTTTGTTGGGAGTTTTTAAATTATCTTTTCAGTCTCTTTTTTCTTAAGGGATTATTTAGTTGTTCTACCTGTGTTTGTGTTAGTTTAGGTAGGTTGTGAGTTTCTAGAAATTTGTCCATTTCTTCTAGGTTTTCAAATTTGTTAGAGTACAATTTTTCATAGTATTCTGTTATGATTCTTTTAATTTCAGTTGGCTCTGCTGTGATATCACCCATCGCATTTCTTATACGGGTTATTCGCTTCCTCTCCTGTTTTTCTTGATTTCCTCTACTCTTTATGTATGCCATTCTAACGTGAAAAAAGTGGTCAAATACATTATGAAGGGAGAATGATGCTGCAGTTACAATATATTATATATTAAATATAGAGTTATTAGTTAATTCCATTTAACAATCCACCAGATTCTTCAGTACATGAGATTTTCCCTAGAACTAAGATGATTTAGGAAGTCCACTAATATTTTTAAGGCATAAAATTACCATATTATGGTAGCAATTTCTACGTTGTTTAGAAACTCAGTGATTTAAAAAAAAAGGTATTTGGAACAGTTTCCTTCTTAGCTTAAGGACATTTTGGTCAGCCAGTTATGGTGCTGGCTGTGAAATTCCATGAAAATTTTACACTGTGTTAGAAAATTCAGCCTTGGGATTTCAATAAAAATTTTTGAGATAAAGTGATGCTTTTTGGAATACTTAACAGCTTCTTTGAATGAATAAATTCATAGTCATTAATGGTAACCAATATTATAGAAAAATCTATGACGTATCAATGGGGGAAAATTTGAATTCTTTCAAATGTCTATAGCACAATATGATAGAAGAAAATAAAAGGTACCTATATTCATAGTCCCAAATGATGAAATTTTTATTTTAAAATGCTGAGGAAAATTAGAAGACACTTAAATATTCTGCTTAGTTCTGTTATAATGTTAAAATAGGTGTCTTCAAGAAAAATATCACTAAATTATTGCATATTTACTTACTTAACATTTACATCTATTTAAATTAAATTAAATATTGGTATGTATTTTTTAAAGTCTTGAAATTTAAAGATCATCAGTTATATGCTTACTTGGGATTACTGGAATCAAGCATTTTAGGACAATAAAGAAGTTAGCAAATACGATAAAAGTTCATTTCATTTCTATCTAACTTCATACCACAATATTTCTAAATTAATGAATTATAGATAAAACCTCTTTGGTGATTATTTTATGTTGCTATAGTCATAATTTTTTATATTTTTCCATATTATATTCTAATAACAATGTCATGGTTTGAATTATGTCCCCCCAAAAATGTGTGTATCAGTTTGGCTGGGCCATGATTCCTGGTATTGTGTGATTTTCTTATATATTGTAAATCCTGCCTCTATGATGTTAACGAGGGAGGATGGGTGGCAGTTGTGTTCATAAGGCAGGACCTGATCTACAAGACCGGATTGTGTCCTGAGGCAATCTCTTGACATATAAAAGACAAAAGTGAGCAGTGAGACAGGGGAACCTCACACCATCAAGAAAGCAGTGCCAGGAGCAGAGTGCGTCCTTTGGACCAGGGTCCCTGCGCAGAGAAGCTCCTAGTCCGGGGGAACACTGAAGAGAAGAAGGCCCACAGAGAGAAAAAGCCTTCCCCTGGAGCTGATGCCCTGAATTTGGACTTTTAGCCTACTTTAACTGTGAGGAAATAAACTTCTCTTCCTTAAAACCATCCTCTTGTGGTATTTCTGTTATAGCAGCCCTAGATGACTAAAACAATATATTTAAATATATTTCTACATCCCAACTATAAACAGGAATGCTTATAAACTTGCAAAAGGCAGTATAGACATACAATATTGCTATTAAAACTAGAAAAGTAAGCAAAATTACAACGGTACATGTAAGCAATACAAAACCAAGGAATATGGATAGTAAATACATTTTTGATGATTTTTTATTAGAATTTTAAAAACGTTTATCAAAATCTTTAGGACCACACACATGCTTGAGAAATCTATAGATGAAATTTCCAAGGCATTTTCCTTTCTAATTTGTTCACACTCTGATTTGGTTCATAAGAAACCAGAACTTACCTTTGAGCTCAGATGGACAATCACAGGAATAATTGTGAAAACCACTAATACATTGGCCACGGCCACAGGGGCTAGATTGGCACTCACTGATGTCTACTTCACAAAGACCACCCTGAAAGCCAGGCAAGCAGACACACAGGTACACTCCACTTCCTGGTGGAAAGTTAATGTCAGACACACATGATCCACCATTCAAGCAATCACAAGACTTCACAGTCACCTACAAGAGAAACAAAAAGTAAATGCTTTACTTTGCAATAAAATTTTCTTCAGTTTATGCCCCTGGAATCATGATAGGCGTGCATGTTTATGTACAAGTAGGACCAAATCACACATTTTTGCAAACAATTTTTAAAAATATATTTAATAGCATGGTAAAACCATTTAAAAAATGGTTTAATAAGGCAATTATACCATAGCATAGCCAGAATACAGATGCTAGGGATCATTTTTTAAATGTTACAAAATCAATTTCCATAATACAAGCAGAACAACTGGAAAAAAAAAAAGTAGAAAGCAGTTAGATACCTGGGTCAGTTCCCAAACCATCACTTAAATGACTGAGTTAACATGATATAGAACCTAATTGTCCATTATGATATTGTTTCTATAAAAAGTGTGTCCCAAGATTCATGTGCGCATAGGGCACAAAAGCGGTTTATAACCGTTAAGAGCTCATGACTGACATAAAGAAAGTAAATTAAAAACATAGAACCATAGTTGCTAATTTATTATTTCAAGTGTTATATTTATAATCTTGATTTCTAATTCAACATCTGAGATTCTAAAATAACCATCACTTGACGGAAAAGAGCATAAGTTAATCATAGGTGAAGACAGATCTTTAATGCATGAATTCTGTATCCTTAGCATAGTTGAGTTCAGAAGAAAGTGGTCTAGGAATTAGTGATTTGATCCATGTTTGCTGTGACTGAAACTCTCTCCTCAGGTTTTAAATTCTTACAAGGAATAATAAATTAAAAAAAATTATGTAGTTATTACTCTTGTTAAAAATTAAGTGATATTTATCATGACAAATATTACCTCAAGTGTGACTCTAGTTTCAGCATTGCAGTCATTGCTAAGGTGTAGAGGGAAAAGCTGGAGGGTTTGTGACTCTGCTTTCCACATAAGCAGTCCTGTGGGGGAAACTCTTGCTCCTTCAGGACCAGAGTCTAAGGTAAAATGGATGTCAGAGCTTTCTGGATTGAACGCCATGAACTAGTACACAAAGTTTTCCCCATAAAATGCCTGCAACGTGTCTTGTAGTGCTTGAATCACTGGGGGTTGGTTGTCTGTAACAAGGAAAACATTTACTTTTGTACCTGAGTAGAAAAGGAAAGAAGTGTGATGCGGAGAGCTCCCACTGACACTGGCATTTCATACAGTTTGAACTATGCTAAAATTTCTATTAGCTGCCTTCCCCAACCACCATCCGCTCCTCCTTTATTTTTTTTTTTTTTACATTTTGAATAAATTCAATTCCATTCTTTGAAATGTAAAAGTAACGGACAGGTGCAAGACTTCAAGCTTTGCTATGAGAAAACAAAAACATTTTGACTGTAACATAAAATAAATAAACACATTTTCATTGCCCAGGCTGGATGCAGCTCCTCTGTTATCTGAAATTACTTCTCAATGTTTGCCATCTCACTGCTGGCTCTCTCACTGTCTCTCCTTCACCATCTGTCCCTTTCATCCTCACTTCCACCCTCTAGTCCTTACTTTCTCTATTTATTTCTCCCTTACCATCCAAGACTGGATTGTTCATTTCTCTCCCCTAACCTTTCCTTGCTATATCTATCTCTCCAGTTATAATATTTGTGAATCAGTAACGATTCCAATCAAGAAGTATTGTGGATGGCACAAATGGTTAAGCGCTTGACTATGAGCCAAAAGGTTGGCGGTTCAAACCCACCCAGAGGCGCCTCAAAAGACAGGCCTAGTGATCTGCTTTGGAAAAATCACAGCCTTGAAAAGCCTACATAGCAGTTCTACTCTGCACAGATGGATCGCCGTGAGTCAGAATCGACGCAATGAAAACTAACAACATAGTCGTGCCAATCTTCTGTTCCTCAGAGATCCTTTTAGTGGCTGAGCTTACACATTTGTATGGTGGCTATTTCAGGGGACAGAGACAGGTCCTTTATGTTCATGAAGTGATTTAACAAATCTTTTTATACTGTCTTATATAAAAGACTTACTCACTGGCTTAGTAGATGGAAAGAACAGCCTCATTCTGTTACACTGGGTACAAAATTCTGCTTGCATCAAGGAAGCATTGATGCCAACAGACTTGCAGTTCTGTTTCTAGTTTTGCCCTGTATATCCTTACACAGCAGCTTAATTTATTGATAATTAGTTTCCTCATCCTCAATATGAAGGAATTGGAACAGGTAGTATTTTAAGATCCCTTGTATCTTTTGACACTGTGACTCTATGATGACTCAATCATGTATAGCCATGAAAAATATAAATGGACACGGATTCAGAAGTTATGTTCTACTTCCTTTGTCTCTTGCACTAAATTCATCCCCGTATTTCCATTGTTATCTCAAAATATTCCATGAGTCTTTATATTTAAGCAGTGAGTCATGTGGCAGATAGTCTAACGCAATAATGTCCAAACCCATATAATGATATCACAAAACACTGTGTAAATATAAGGTTTTATTACTCCATTAGATAAAATTACATGAGGTTGGGGAGTAATTGTAACTTATTGTATCTAATGATGCCTTTGCATTCCCACCGAGGGAAAAGAAATTGAGGGGCACACACATGGAGTCATATACAATTCTATTTGGGAAAGTGAAAATTATATGGTATATAACTAGAATTTGTGTATTGTTTGGGTAGAACAAAGTGTCTAGTAATTAACCATACCCAATATTATACTCAGAATCACAAAATGGTAGTGCTGTAAGGCATTTCATAGATTATCGAGTGCAGATATTTTATTGAACAAAAGATGAACCTCTAGCCTTGGGAGGTTAAATGGTCAAAAGCTTTGTCAAAAAGCTGAACAGTGGTAAGGCTAAGAATAGGATTTAGGCCCTTGCTTTCAAACTAATATTCTCTTTCCACTAAACACACTGATATTTGTTGATAGTTTTTTTTGTATAAAGTGTTTGACAGGCCATTTTGCTAGTAGGTATTTGGACTTGCACAAATTGTGTGTACCTAAATTATCCATTTCCATTTCTCCCATTAATAATTCACATTGGTTTTCCTTATCAAATATTAAAATAAAAATTCCATACCGTATGAAGTATAACAGAAATTATAAAAAGAAGTAATCTTATATTTTCTTCCAGCAAAGTCAATTATGCATTTAGGAGTGACGCTAAACTGAATACAGTGCTCATCCGTCTTAAACAAAATAATTTAAGTCATGGTTTAAAACTACTTTAAAAATATCTTGTATAGGAAATATACAGATTAATAAAGAATAACTTACTTTCTAAAAAAGACCAAGAGAATTTCAAAATGTTAGGTCTGCATATCGAACAAGGGCTGGTAGGATTCTTATCCCCTTCAACATAGCAGAGTCCATCAATAAAGCAAAATTTTTCCTAAGAGAATTAAAAAAAAAGAAAACACCAATGAACATACAACCATACTTGGTATGTAGGGGGGAAAAAAACTACATAAGAGGATAGTTGCATATATCTTAATGATTCCAATAAAATTGAATTATAAATCTGTTTTGATTAGGAAGTATTTTTTCATACCTCATAATCATAAATGCATGCTAGAAAACAAATTATTTCCCCTGTGTGTAAATGCCTATGAAGCCGATCAATCTGGAGGGAATAGAAAAAGTTGTATCCCTGTTCAGAATTACTGGACTTAAAATAACATGAAAGAAAACCTCCATTTTATTTCAGCTAAACTCATGCTGTAAATTATTTATTTATAAGGTAATAAAACTTTGTTTTTCCCCTGCACATCTTAAAGACTCACATGGGTTCATAGCTATCCTCACTTCTTCTAGCAGCCCACTGTACCCTGTAATCACAGCCAAGCTGGGTCAGAGCCATGGCATAATTATCCACACTTGCTAATGAATATCATTACACAAAACAGTTGAAAAGGAAGCTGACACACACAGAAATAATGCTTGTTAAATGTAGCAATCACTTTCAGTGTGGGAAAAGACCAAATTTTGTTCATGATGTATGAATATTGCTCATTTTACAATATTTCCTTTAACAACATCCAGAACATTGTACAAAACTAAGAACAAAATAGTCCCAAGAGAATAAAATAATCTTTAACAACATTTTAGAAGACTTATTGTAGGACATATAGAATGGAATATTTGGGAGAAAATAAAAATCAGGCAACTTTGGAAAAACAGAAACTTCTTATTCTGATGATCTGATTGCTATTCAAGAAAGTCAGAGTTAAAATTGAGAAAAAATACTTTCTGGTCCACATACATAAATATTATCTGATATGCTCCTCAGTTTTAAAGAGCCAAGTGATATGAAGTCAATCAAAAACCAAAACCAAATCCATTGCTGTTGAGTTGCTTCTAACTCATAGCGACCCTATAGGACTTCCAAGGCTGTAAATCATTATGGAAGCAGACTGCCACACCTTTCTCCCACGGATAGGCTGGTGGGTTCGAACCACCGACCTTTGGTTGGCAGCCAGAGAGCTTAACTGCTGCACCATCAGGGCTCCTTGTGAGATCAAGAATGTATGTTAAATCAGCAGATCATATGTAAGAAGCCTGTTGGCAAACCCATTAGTCTAGATATAGATTAAGAAAAGGGTATTACCATGAGGACTCAGCTCAGGCTGTCCCGTTCTTCTGTAATCCATTAAGTGGCACATATCTGCATGGTCCAACAAATTTAGTTTCAGGGAGGGGGGGACACTCCTCTTAAAAGCAGTAACTTTAATGAAGTCACTCCTGAGGTTCACCCTTCAGCCAAAGATTAGACAGGCCCATAAAACAAAATGAGACTAAAGGTGCACGCCAGCCCAGGGGTAAGGCCTAGAAGGCAGAAGGGGATACGAAGGCTGGTGATAGGGAACCCAAGGTCGAGAAGGGAGAGTGTTGACATGTCATAGGGTGGTAACCAATGTCACAGAATAATATATTTAAACTAATTGTTTAATGAGAAGCTAGTTTGTTCTATAAACCTTCATCTAAAGGACAATAATTTATAAAAAAAAAAGCACCAACCTTATGCATTTGACAAACTCTACCCAAATGTGTAAGGTCACCACAAAGAGGACTAGATATCCAAGAGGAGATATCTTACTGGAAAATTATTATTACTACTGGTAAAAGAATGTACGTAAGAGTGAAACAGTGAATAATTCAATCTGAATCTCCTCTTGATTTTTTAGGAATAAACAACCCACCACTTCAAAACATTAAAGGCAGAAATGCTCCCTTGCCATTGCGAGAAGACTTATGCAGAGTAATAGTTTCTAACAGAGAAAAGCTTTTCTGAAGATTATATATAGTTTTAAATTATATAAACTTGAGAAAAGTTTTTCTCTATTAGCATTTCTGATAAGCAACTGGAAAAACCACAAGTAATATGCCAGCAGCATGGGAAATGAAAATACTTATCATGTAAATGTGAAAATAAGTGAACAGGTGCATACCTTTATAGTACATGAGTCATTTTCATAGAGACCACAAACTTGACAAGCACCATCATATATGATAATTATTTTGGGATTACTGAATCTATAACCATCATTAGATACCTGTAAGATGTAGTTTTATAATAAGATAATTTGTTCTAAATGTAGCCTTATAAATTTATTATGAAATTTTAATTTATAAATATTCACTTGGTTTTTTGTATATAAACTATATACATATACACACACACGCACACACATACATACGTACATACATATATATATAGTTTTGTGGGGTTTTTTACCTTTGCTTCCAACTTCATGATTGGTGTCTCACCCATCAGATCCATGGTATCAGACTGCTGGCTATCAGTGGGCAGCTGACAATCAACAATTCTGCTGTTTTGAAAAACAGCATGGACATAACATGGGTTCTTGAAAGACCCATGCACTGCTGTTATACTGAAGGCATAACGAGTAAGCAACTAACCTCTGTTAAATTATGAAAATATTTTGCTTGTGAATTACCCATAATCAAATTATAAATATTAAAATACATGTCTGGTATAATAGAATGTATAATGAAAAAACAAAAGTCACATTGATACTAAGTTTTACTCAGAATAACGAAAGAGTTATGTATCTTGACATAAATTGCTTCTTCTGACTGAAGAATTTCTTAAGGGCTCAAATTAAAGAAGTTTACCAATATGGACCATATAGAATCAATCACTACATAATGACTTTTGACCTACCCAGAAGGTTGAAGAAACAGGGCTCTGATTTTTTTCTATTCATAAATATTTTGTGCGTATCTACTATGTGCAGGGTGTTTTCCAATGAAAAGAGATTACAAAGGAAAGGACAGACACATAAACGTAGTTTTATTATTGCTGTAACAGATTCAAATAAGGTGCAATGACTGAGAAAGAAGCCACCAAGTCTACCAGCAGAGTCAAGGTAAACTTCAAAATAAGATGATACTTCTATTCCTGAAAGCAAAAAAATGAGTTTGCCATTTGGACCCTTGGAGCAGAAATAGAGGGAGTGAGATTCCATATGACTGGAGAGAATAGCATGTGAAAAGACAAGGATGTATAAAGCAGCGTGGATTTTAATAGAGCAGAAGCCAGAGGTTCAAGTCTGCAATGGTCAAAGCTGGGACAATTTAACCAGTGAAATAAATATTGATAGTGCTGAATGGTAACTCTTGAAATAAAACATTCATTAGTCCATACTGATATAAATAAATAATCAAATAAATAGACTGGGGAGAAAGGGCAGATGCTGCCTTTTAATAGAATTCATAGATAGAAAGAGAGAGGGAGAGATAAGTAGATAGATAATGATAAAATTTCATATATATAGGAAATAATGGAAATAGAAAATCATCATTATTGAAATACCACAGTGATACTTCTTGCAGGCAAAAATTTTAGATGCATGCTAAAATTAGTGGGTAACAATAAGAGAAAAAATACATATTTTCATAATCTAGAAGGTGCCCCCATAGTAGATGCTTACTAGTTACAGACAGAAAGTACCTTTACAGCAGAGAAACACGAAGACACCATCTTAAGCAAGTGATTAAAATCTACATCATCAGTAATAAGATATATCAACACCATGTAGTACCTGAGAGGATGCTCTGAGAATGACACACCATCAGTTTGTGGTCCTTTGCCAAAAATTTATAACTTCATTTAATCACGAGAAAACATCAGGCAAACTCAAATTAAGGGACATTCTACAAACTGACTGGCCAGTACTCTTCAAAAGTTCCAAGTACTTGAAAGACAAACAAAATCTGAGGAAGTGTCATGGTTTGGAGGAGACTAAAGATACATGACAACCAAATGCAATATGAAATCCTGGACAGGATCCTGAGCCAGAAAAAGGACCATTAGTTGGACAATTGGCAAAATTTGAATCAGATCTGTAGATTAGTCAATAGTATTGTATCATGGTTAATTTCCTGGTTTTAATAATTATTTTATGAATACACAGAATGTTAATTTTAGGAGAAGCTGGATGAAGGATAATTGGCAACTTCCTGTATTATTTTTGCAACTTTTCTGCAAGTCTCAAATTATTCCAAAATAAAAATTTTTTAAATTACTCTTTCATGCTACAGCAATCATGACAGATTACGCATGATCTGATATCCAAGAAGCTAGATTTTTAAGAGAAGCCCAATCGGTACACAAAACTGGGGTGCAAACTAGAAAAGGAGGGAGAAATCCACTTATGTTGACTGGAAATGTAACAAGGTTACCAGCTTAGTGCGCAAGCGAATACTTAAGGTCTCATTCCAAACAAACCAGGTTCAAGACCTTATGTAGGCCCCATGCAGGTGAGGCTGAAGATTCTAAAACAATGCCAAATTAAACAGTGTTGACTCAAGGGATCAAAAGATAGAAGAGCCTTTAAAACTCAGCATTAAGTGAGTTTGAGGTTAAGAGAGACTGAGTTAACCTTCGGCGTAATATAAAATGAATACTAGATTCTAATCTTGGTTTTGTCAAGAGAATATATCTGTTTCTTTTTATAATGTGTGGCTCCATACCAAATTCGAACTCATAGCTATCCTAAAGGACAGAGTAGAACTGGCCCATAGGTTTCGAAGGTGTGGTTGGTAAATTCGAACTGCTGACCTTTTGGTTAGCAGTCAAGCTCTTTAATCACTTTGCCACCAGAGCTCCATAGTTACTTTTTATTTATAAGATGTTTGGAAGAGGGAAGTAGTATGATAAGAAATATCACAGCAAATAATGTATATGAAAGTAAGAACAAAATGTACCTTCTAAGCGAACATAAATCTATAAATTTCTCTTTTCGCAAATCACTTAATTGCAGCGCAATGTCATATGATTCATTCTGCCAATACCAATATAATGTGCACTCTCTTGGGTAATATTGGAGTGAATCAAATTGTATATATTACATTTTCTATTGTGTGCCTCATTATTTCATTGGGATTAAAATAGTTCATGGTTCATTTACAAAGGCTCTATCCTTAAAAATCTCTAAATAAGCATACTCCTTGTGAATAAATATTTGATAAAAATGTTTTCTTCCTGTAAAGTCTCAATCTCATAATCACATTTGGCTTCATTAATTCAGAGAAAAAAATAAGATAATGATTTGCTAATTTAAATTATCAGCTTACCCATGTAAATGTTTTCTAAATTCAAAGAGTTTTCCTTAAAACTCCACTTGAATAAAGAAAAGACAGATCATATGAATAATCATCAAATATAAGGCATAATTTAATACACCATTATTCAAACTGAGTGATCTTGGCTGTCTTTTGTGACTTCAAGAAAGAAAAAAACACTAATTTCTTTCTGCTTTGTAATTTTTCAGTATGGACTTCACATTAAGGGAAATAGATGAGATCGATAAATCTTTACATTTTTGGTTTGTAAAAGGAAAACATTCATAACTCTATAACCTAAAATTCATTGCTGGGTATCTTGGCTAACAAAGAACAATCTCTAGTCTTTTGTATTTTTGTTTTTTAAGAAATATAGAAGTTTACGTATCAGGCTTGATATTCTTTTAATTTCTTGCTGACTTAAAGTAGTGGATCAATACCTCAAAAATTATTTTAAAGACTTTAATAGAG
Organism: Trichechus manatus latirostris; assembly: GCF_000243295.1. Taxonomy (NCBI): domain Eukaryota; kingdom Metazoa; phylum Chordata; class Mammalia; order Sirenia; family Trichechidae; genus Trichechus; species Trichechus manatus. Next base: position 1,817,520 of record NW_004444178.1, read on the forward strand.
TTAACTGATAGAGGAACTTTAAGGTTAAGCAACTTAATCGTTTTCCTGTTCAGGTCTCTGTCAAATCGTGTTCATCCTTTAGGATTATGTTGCTAATTGATAAACCAAATTAATCAAAGTTAAAATTAATTGAGATTATTTACAAAATTTGTTTATCAACTCCATAACTCACATACCTGCAGTTTAGCAACTTCACATTTAATTGAAGATGATTCTTTGAAACCTAGACCGAAAGCTCTCACCATCATACAATTATATTTTTGAATATCACAAAATTCAGCATTTTCAAGCTCTGTAATTTCAGGAGCTTTCTCTTTGGGGGAAAAAAGTGACAAAATAGAGCATTTTTTTAATTACAGGAAAAAACTAATTAATTTTAAGGCCTAAATTGAAAGCATATGCAAAATAATATTTTAAAGTATGCCCTAAATATTATTTACTACATTAATTAAATCATTAAATGTTAAGAGTAATTTGGTATTAAAAGAAGTGTTATCCCCTATTAAACCAATAAAAATAGCATACAGGCACTACCAGTGCCTAAATGAGGTTTCATTAATGTTTTAATAATATTTTGATATTGATAAAAGACAAGTATTAAGCAATTATTACTAGAATGGGCTACATTCTGGTTAATGCCATATAGTTGAGTTGTTGGAGAGATAATTTTGTAAAATAAATTTTTAAATTCCTAATTTAAATTTTAGAAAAAGTTTTCAAAATTTATGTTTGTTGTCATTCAAATGTTTTAGTGAAATTTTGTGCAAAGTTGAGCAGAAAAATGGGCTATAGCTGAGAGGGAAGCGGGGCCCAGATACATTTTTCAAGATGGGAAAAACAACAAAAAACATCTATTACTCACTTAACATTTCTTAATGAAACATATACAAGAACAAATAGCAAATAATAAAGATAAAATACTTCATTCATTTTCATTTATTCATCTATGATTTTTGATCACCTATTATGTAGCAGTCACTGCTGTGTTGCTGGAGAAACAGAACTGAGCAAACATACAAAATTCCCTGCTCTCATGGAATTTGCATTCTAGCGGGGAGAGAGACAATAATAAAAATAAACAAGTAAAACATATGACTTGTTAGATATGGATAATTATGGTGACTGGAAAGGCCTCACTGAGGTGACATATGACTACAGACTTGAAAAAGATAAGAGCTATAGGGATATTTGAGGGAACAGTGTTCCAGGTAGAGGGGCCAACATGCACAAAGGCCCTGAAGTAAAGAGAACCAGGTACTTTCCAGGAACAGCATGGAGGCCAAAGTGTCTGGAGTGGAGTAAGCGAGAGCAACAGTAGTAGGGGATGAGTTTAGAGATGTATTACATGCAAGATCACATTGTGCCTTCTAGGCTATTAAAAGGACTTCAGCTTGTACCATAAATAACATAAGTTTTTGGAAAGCTATTAACTTACTAATAAATAGATTTATCCTATATAATCTGAATAAACCCTATGATATTGAAGAAGAAAAAAAAGTTTCCATAATCAAATAGTGCGCACAATATCATAGTCTGAGAGTGGTTACTCACCATACACATCACTGCAATCATAGGAACTAAAGCCTGGGAAACATGCACATCCCCGTTCCATACACTGCCCATGGCCACTGCATAAACTGGGGCATTTTAATACTGGGAGAATGTCTTCAATCAACTTGCCATATTCTTCCGTGTTGTATTTTCCCTCTTCCAAAATCCTCTTTTCACATTCATTTTCTAAAAGGGCCACATCTGCTTCTGCCCAGCTAAGATCATCTTTTAACTGTACATCCTTAACACACATATCTATAACATTGTCTAATCTCTTGCCAAGAAAAGCAAGACAGTGTCTTCCTACGCTGGAGTTGGCTAGAGTCTGCTGACAGAGCTCCAAGGTGTTGTGTTTGGTGAGACCTGAGGGCGTGGGCCAGGAAAGGACAAACTTTTGTTGGACATCATCAGCATGGTCCTCAGGGAAAAAATAGCTAAACTCTTCTCGGTCAATTAGGCTGAGACTTTGGAAAGCAAACAAAGGAAGAAACTCATGAAAGTTTTGCTGCTTCCATCTATTTTGTGGGTTCCACCTCATTTCTTGGATGTGGCTTCCCTGGTCCTGTAAGTGGCTCCCATTGTCCAAAGCTGTTGTTGTATCTTGTGTTTCATTCCCAGGATTTGTTTGTAAATCGAAGTCCAGTTTGCTTAGGTTTACATGCTTATTTTCTGAAGGAAAGGAATGCAAATGATTTTCTTTTTCAGATATATGCTTGCTCATACCTCTGAAAGGGGCTTCTGAATTAATATATTCAGAGGTAGCATCTAGTTCTGGTATCAAAGAAGAGAATCTGACATGTTTGATATCTTTGCAACCAGAAACAATTCCTGATTGAGAAACATTGTCCGGAAAATTAGAAGACAGACGCAATGAAGCAGTGTCCGCTGAACAGCTACAATAGAATATTTTCCCAGGTGATGTCAGAGAAATCGGCATTATATCAAACATGCTTTTTCCTGGTAAAATTCTTCCAGGGGGAAAACAGAAAGGAAGAGTCATTTGGACAAGAACTTTTTTCTGAGTAATATGTTGCAAAAAAGCAGAGAATTAATTTGCCATCCATTTTAAGTCTTTAATATTAATACAATCACTAATTAAAAATAATTCACTTTCTTACCTCCGTTCATTAATAAAAGCAACAAAATTATTAAAATTTTGATCAATTTTGATCCCATTTTTATCATGGAAATCATTTTCTGGATTTCCATCAAAGGTGCCGCAAAGTCCCAACGTGTTTCTATAATCTGAACTAGGGGCCCTGACTGTTAAACTCATGCCCCATTCACTAAGATCAGCACGGATAAATGCTCCAGAAGTAAACCAAATCTGAAATACAGAAATAACCAACACAAAAGTAAAAGATGTTTCAACAATATTCAGTATAGGTTAATAAAATACTATTCTATTATTTAAGAAATAAGAAAGAGACCTATTTATTTCTTTGGTATAAAGAGAGAATAAAATAGTGATTTTCCTGGGCCTATAAATTTTCTTTTAAGACTCTGTGCCAAAATAATGGATGTCTGTATTTTGCTAGCTTGAAATCTAACCTCATTGTTCAACCTTCTATTGATTATATTGTTTACAACTCCATTCTTTAATTTTAACAAACGTGAGATATTTTATACAATTAAAACAGCTATAAGTCTAGAGGGTAATGTTTACCAAGTAATGTTTTTTATAATTATTTAATATAGAACTAGACTGTCCATATATACAGAAATATAATTCCAGAAAAGTCAATATCCCTGTGGCTAATCAGCATTCTCTTGCTGCCAATAGGCAAATAGAATCAGAAGTCAAATTATGACCAGAAAATTGCTTGGTAGATGTGGAAGCAGAGCAAAGGGAGCTTGTTGGATAATCCTAAAAGCCTCTGTCACCTAACATACGCCTCACCCACTACAGGAATATCATCTCCCCTCGGCCAGGGACTTGGATTGACCTATAGGGAAATTCTTTCTTCCAAAAACCACTGAAGATACACCGCCACCTGTGTTTGCACCCTAGACTCCTCTTTCTAATTTTTTCATTTAAAAATAGTGTTGTTGTTTTTTTTTACAAACATGCCAAGTGTTCATCATAGAAATTTATTTTTACAGCAAACAAGCAAACCTTACATTCCCACCCAACTTGAGGTAGCTATTGTTAAGATTGTGGTGCAAATCCTTCAAAAACCTCTCCTATGTTTCATGAATATCTTTGCCTGTCAATAAATACACATCTACTCCTTCATTTTAATGACCACAAAGTGTTTTGTTATGTGACCTATCATTATGCACAGGGTATTTGTTCAACACTTTTACTGATCACTCATTAATTATAACTTTTTCCTCTTACAAGAAGAGATGCATTGCACATATCTGGGTTTATACACATCCTTAATTATTTCTTACAATAAATTCCCAGAAGTAAAATTTCTTGGTAAAATAACATGCATAGGCACTCTCTCTCTGTCTCTCTCTCTATCTCTGTCTGTCTCTCTCTCTATATATATATATACACTGCATATTCCATAATGCACTCTGGAAAGACTAATGATTTCTACTCTTGCTAATATAGTATGAGAGATTTGTAACCCTGCACTGTCACCAAAACTGAGAATTATAAATGTTAGCCAGATTTTAGGTGGAAATACAATCATTGTTTTGATCTACATTAATTACTTATGACGTTGAATAATTTTCACTTTTTTTGTTATTTATATTTTTTGGACATTTGTCAGTTTTATTTCTTTTGTGATTTCACCATTTATATTATTTGCTCATTTTACTTGGAGTGCTGACTTATACATTAGTTATGTATAAGCATGTTTTCTATATTGATCATATGCTTTCTATGTAGCAAATATTTTCCCAATTTTTTATTTGCATTTTGGTTTTTGATCATGGACTTTTACAAAATATATATTTACATGTATAATGTTATCTTTAAAAATTCCTGTTCACCTCAATGTTATAAAAATATTCATCTCCACTTTCCTAGTACTTTCATTTAAATTTAAATTTTTTCACCTGGAATTTACATTTCTGGAAGATAACAGGGATACAAATAATTAGCTCACAGATATGAAATGCCATCTTTTAAAAATATTAATGAATATATTGTCTTTGGTCTATTTCTGGACTTCCTATTCTCTTCCACTTATCTATCAGTCTATTCCTGAAGCAGTACTATACTGTATTTATTTTAAATATTGGTTGGCTATTCTTGAGTATTTATTATTATGTTTCATTTCTGTCTAATATACCATTTATTAGACATGCTCAAAAGTAATTTTTATGAATAATACACCAAGCTGTCATATTGGAATCTTAAATAAGGCAGTTCAGCTTTTGACCACGTTTAACTACGTTGTGTCTATTTGTGTGGTAGGTGAAAAAAACATGTATCTTCTAAGATCAGAGTTAAGTCTAAATGCTATTTTCCTGAAAAACTGATACTGGAAAAGAATAGCTACTAATTTAATAGAGATGAATAGCCATTCAGATTTTAACTGTAGAGAAAAAGGAGAAATACTTTTAATAGTAAAGAATCATACATATCGTCACTTTTTTTCCTAAGTAAGCTTTACTTATCTTGAGATTGCTGGTTACATCTTGGCTCTTTACAAATAAATATGGCTGTGATTCATGTAGCTGGCCACTGCACATATCAAAAGTAACTACATGACCTGCTTCCTTGGCAACAAATCCACAGTTACATGACACAGGATAGTAAAGGCTTCTGCAGTCCCGTTGACATACGTGGACTTCAAAATCTCAAGACATACTCTTATAAAGCACAAATGTCCCAGTCTTGAAATTATCATAATCTTTATCATTAACAAAAGTCAATTGCATCAAGAATAGGTGTAAATATCACAATAGGTTAGCAACCGAAAATACTTATTATTAAATATATTTATAGGCATTTAAAATATTTTGATGGAAGAATGAAATATTTAAATTTCCAATAGCTTTATGTATTATGAGCATTTATTTGTATGGAAATGATTTAAAAAAGTAGTGATAAACACCTAAATCTCTCCCACTACTCTTTCCCTCCATTTCCTGGTCTCCTCGAGGAGGGCAGGCTTGCTGAATGCCTTTCCCCATGTGCGCATGGCTGTCTCCCTCACTTTACTTCAAGTCTTTGCCAAATGCCCAAATGGCTTTCTCTAACCACCCTATTTTAATATAACTTGCAACTCCAAATTCCAGCATTCCCTTTTCCACCTCTGCTTCAGTTTTCCTCATAGCATATATCTTCATCAGGTACACTATATATTTACTTATTAATTATCTTTATATCTCTTTTCACCTATTGAAAGTTAAGGTCAGAAAATGTCTGTCTGTTTTATTCACGGCCATACCCCAGCACTCAGAACATGGTGTATCACTTAGTTGTTGCACAATTGACCTTGTTTAACTGAATCGCATTAAATTAATCTCCACATCCCTAGGAGGAGCAAATGGTTAATGCTCTCAGTTGCTAACCAAGAAGTTGGAGCCTGGAGTCCACCAGAGGTACCTCAGAAGAAAGGTCTAGTGATATACTTCTGACATTTGCCACTGAAAACCTTCCGGAGCACTGTTCTACTCTGACATACATGGAGTTGCCAGAAGTCGGAATCAATTCAACACGGCAACTGGAAGTTTTATTTAATCAATTCTAATGTATTAGCTTAATCTTCTTGCCTAAACCTTAAAGCTTACTGTAACGTCATGTAGAAACAAAACGCAGTAAAGATCTCTGAAGCAAATAACCTAATCATTATCAAAAATGAATAAATGGTCAAGCAAAGGTGGTCATCTGCATTTGCAATAATCATGTTTTTTATAAATCCAGCCTCACAACTAGTCCATATTTTTACTAAGAAATAAATTTGAAGGCAAAAACTTCTATACAAATAAACTAGTATTTGGAAACAAGCCAGTGATAACCATACATGCCTTTACTTTGTGATTTTTCAGTGAATAGGTGTTTAACACAAAACAACAACCAAGACCAAAACAAAAACTACTAACAGAAAAAATTTTGAGAAAATTACCTGCCATCAAATGTAATTATATGAGGGTCAGTAAATGAATAGCAGTAAGCAGTTGGGACATCTTTTACTCTGATCTTAAAAGCAAAGAAATTTTCAGTAAATATTACTATTAATTATTATTTAGTGATAGACAATAAATAGTACAGCAATCTCAATATATTTTAATTATCATTTTACCAGTTATTGAAAATTGAATCATGTAAAAACGAGAGTAATTTTTATCAAATAATTTTAAAATATAAATTTTACAAGATATACTGATAAAATATATGTATCTTTTTGAAGCTTCATTTATTAAGATGTTTTTATAATTTGTCAACCTGGATGCTGTCTGGAATGTAGCTGTTCCAGAGGAAATCTTCACTGACTATAGGCTCCACCAAAATGTTTGTAACGCTATCTCCATCTTGAAAAAAATCTGTTACAGCAGTGTAGTACACAAAAGCACGGCTACAGGTTCCATTATCACAGGATGATGTCTGATGAAGGTCCACGTGACAGGAAGAAAGTGCCAAATTTAAGCCTAGCTGTTCTTTACCTATTTTAATAAAAAACTGCATTAAATTTTTTCCTAAGGAAATAAACTAACCAAAGCACGTAATAGCTGAATCAACAATCGAATACTGAATTGAGAGATTATTCTTAAATTATTTTCTCCTACTTAAAAAAATATGGTTGCAATTTTTGTCTAACTAAAATAAAAATTATTGAACTCTATGTGATCTTTGCAAATAATTAATCAACTTCAATGTATGCATATATACAGAAAATTGCCATTTTCTTTACGTTTATAAGTCCATATACAACTGCGTAAAATTCAAAAGTAAAAACAAAATGCATCCTGTTACTGTAAACAACAACAACAACAAAACACTAATTCTAGCACCAAGGAACATCATAATTTGATTTTTTTTCTGCCTAAGATTTTCCCTAGGCCCAGATATTTCCTAGGGTATGTATTTCTGTTTTATCCATTGTTGAATTATACCAATGTCATTTATTATTAATTAATAATTATTAATATAAACCAAACTAAACCTGTTGTCATCAAGTCGATTCCAACTCATAGCAACCCAATAGAACAGAGTAGAACTGACCATAGGCTTTCCGAGGAGCAGCTGGTGGATTCAAACCGCCATCCTTTTGGTTAGTAGCTGAGCTCTTAACCACTATGCCACCAAGGCGCCTTAAAACTAGAAAACTTAAAACAACTTCAGGTGATTCCGTACCAGTAATAAGTAATCTATCTTCTTTCACTTCCCAAATGTTCTAATATATTCAGAACCTCAGATCCTACCTCTCCCAGGGAAAAAAGAACAATAGAATAATTTGCTAAGAAAATGATAACAAAAGAGGAGGAGGGAACTCCATGTTTTTGTATAACTTCAAAAAGCTGGAGAAAGTAATTAAAGCTTAAACAAAAAGAACAGATCCCCCACCCCATGACTGCAAAATTGTCCCCAAAGGAAGTGTGTGTATGTGTGTATATTCTGCTATCACATCCAGTTAATCATTACAAAGTCCTTCTGAGAAACAAGGAAAAAGAAAAAAATCTTTAAAAGCTTTCTATCTCCTTCTCTCCCACACATCTTTTTCAGGTGTAAAATTATAGTGGTCAGTTATCAATTATACGTACACTATACTAGATTTAAAATTCCTGAAAAAATACGTTTTTTCTAAAAATATATACTTTTCTTATGCACATGAAAAATAACAGAAACCTCCACGCTATTAAGCAGCTCCTTAAGGTGAATATGGAATATATCTGGCCTCGAACTAGCCCCTGACATCGTTTCCTCTGTATATGGTATGAGGGCCAGTAATTCTTTTCTTTGAAACCTGTTCAAAAGTAACATAGTCTTTTAGAGATACACTAAAAGATACCAATTGGTTCTCTACTAAAGTAGAGACTTAAAGGCAATATACTTAAGGAACATGACATAAGGAATACCCAGAATGAAATCCAGAGATTTTTCTCCAGAAAAAAAAAAAATTCTTTTATTTGACCAAAAACAAGAACACGCAAATTCCCAAAATGTAGGAATATATTTAGGATGTTATATTATAGCAATCTTTGCATTGTTGAAAGAACTGAGACCATGTGATTCTATTTTAAGTACGTTTATAACTGACGGCCATCTCTGCCTCTCATGATTTTTACAAATATCAATAACATCTTCCTCTTCCCTATTTATCCTGTAAACTGTAGTGCATTATGCATAATATCCATTTTAGAGGTAGGTTAAGCAGAATGTGTCAAACAGTCTGAGAGAAAGGGTCTAATTTCATTTCAAAGTTGCTCATGATGCTGCTAAAATCTGAGCAAGTAGTTAGATTTTATCTTAGGCTGCTTACTGCCAAATATTTTAGGATTTAAAAAAAAAAAAAAAAAAAACCAAACCCATTGCCATAGAATCAATTCCAACTTATAGTGACCCTATAGGACAGAGTAGAACTGCCCCATTGGGTTTCCAAGGAACGGTTGGTAGATTCAAACTGCCAGCCTTCTGGTTAGCAGCCGAACTCCTAACCGCTGTGCCATCAGGGCTCCATATCTCAGGACAGCATATCTTAATTTCTCTTTCTATATCCTTATTCATCTCTTTTCCTGTTGCATAATTCCCAGGAGACTCTTCCTCTTTCCTAACATTTTTCATATTTTTGTTTCTCTGATTTAACTGGGTATAATATAGACACAAAGACCTTTAAACATTGTGTTTGAACTCGTGAAGAGTGTGCCTCTTAGTCAAGTAGATACAAGAGACCAAAGGGGCAGCTTCTGTCCAGAACTGAGCTGGGAAGGCAGAGAGAGTTAGGAGCTGGTTGAATGGTCATGGGGAATCAGGGGCGGAAAAAAGGAGTGTGCTGTCGCAGAATGGGGTGAGCAATTAGGGTCTCATAACAATGTATGTAAAAATTTTTGTATGGGAGACTAACTTGAAATGTAAACTTCATTTAATTACAACAATAAAAAAATAGAAAGGAAAAACATTCTGTTCGATTTATTTACTACTAAATAAAATTTTATGCCGTACGGTGAAAAGGTAGGTGAATAGAAACTTCATTTCCTTAAAGGTTATATTTTAATCAATGTATCTCTTATTTGGTTTGGTCTTTAAGTCAGAGGCTTAGGAGGGGGAAAAAAAAAACTCAATTAACACAATCACTGCCAAACACTGTTTGTCTTCTCATATTCTACCATGTTCTGTGTGAGGAGTTTAGTTCTATATGTCTGGGTCAGTGAAGTAAATGCGGCCATGCACATAACATCTATGTAATTATTAATTTAAATAGAAGAATTCTAAAATAAAAGATCCCAAACATAAGCTTGCATTAGGGAGACAAATGTGAAGAATGAATTATAAGATTCATGTTGCATACACTGAAAATTTTAATATACTTATTATACTGCCCTTAGTGAGAATGATTTGGAAATTCTGGAGGAGTAGTTTGTGCCTCAATCTATGAAAACAAAAAAGAGAAGAATAAGGAGGAGGAAAAGGGGGAGAAGCTGGGGAGGGAGAAAGAGGAGGGTGTTCACGGAATTATTGTTGTTGTGTGTCATTGAATCAATTCCAGCTCATAGGGTTTTCTAGACTGTAATCTTTATGGGGGAGCCCTGATGGTGCAGTAGTTAAGAGCTTGGCTGCCAATCAAAAGGTGGGCAGTTTGAATCCACCAGCTGCTCTTTGGAAACCCTATGGGACAGTTCTACTCTGTCCTATAGGATCACTATGAGTTGGAACTGTCTCGATGGCAACGGGTTTAATCTTTATGGGTGCAGATCACCAGGTTTTCTCCCGCAGAGCAACTAGTGAATTTGAACCACTGACCTTTCGGTTAATGACTGAGTGCTTAACATTTGTACCACCAGGGCTCCTTTGAATTATTATTATTTTTTATTTATACATTGAACCCAGGATGGATAAATGTGAATTGCTTTGACAATCATAAATTTAGCACAATAGTATTAATATGATTCAGCTATAATTTGATATAAACACGCAACAGAATTAATTATATATGTATATTCCAGTGACATTTTCTAGAGGGAAAAGAGCTTTCGTTTTTATTTTAGATCTAATCGTACAATTAAATGAATTTAGTATATTACCTTGATCTACAGTTTTCAGTTTTAGTGAGATTTTGCAGTCCTGATCGAGTTCACCAAATTCAGAACAAACGATAGGAAGTGTGCTCTCCATCCTCAATTGGTATTCTTTCCCATCTTCTGCTATAGTGCTCAGTTCAGGCTGCAACTAGTATAAGAAACTATGTAGAGCAATCAGGTTAAAATATAACTAATTTTTAGGTATAATTATTTTGAAAGGGAATTTTTTCAACAATTCATCTTTTGTTAAACGAGTTGTTGGTAATCACTTAAACACTGGAATTTTTTAATTAAACAAGACAAATTAAAAATCAAACCTATAGAAATATGAGCAATGCACAGAGTACATGGAGCGGCTGCTCTGCTCTGAGTTTCGACCCAACTTGGTTCCCTAACACACGCTGGGGTAGTCTCATCGGAGCCTGCTTTAGTGGTTCTGGTTCCATGGTGGGCAGTGGACAAAGGAGGAGACAGACAGATTCTTTAATTCTTTCATTTGTTGTGCTAAAGTTTACCGACTCACACCACAAGAGTCTGTTTATTCTTAGGGATTAGTACATATGGTGGCCCTGAGTCCAGAACTGACTCCACGGCACCTAACAACAGTACTCATCAACTCAATTAGAAATTGAAGTATTTTTTGGATTATAAATCAATTTATTGTTGTCACCTGAAATATCTCAACCTTCAGCTTATTTCCTAGCCTCTGTTTTCCACAGGTGGGTTTACCAAGTACTGCGCCCTAGGACAGACACTATCCCAGTTCACAGGCCAATCCTAATTCAAGGCAGGAAGTTTTTATGCATTCTCGGTTCCGAGCTGGCCTTCAATACAGCTGTTTTAGAACTGAGTATTCTCTTCCTCTTAGCAGGGACAGATGAACCGGTAAACACAGTAGCACTGGCTTGCATTGAGCAAGGTACGCTTGGGCTTAATTGTATTTACTTGCTAATCTTTGGTGAGCGATTTCACATGAGTTTCACCACATCTTTGACGTGGTGGGGGACAGGTGAAATTGTGCACTGCAGATTGATGGGAAGGCATAATTGGACCACTGTGTACCTTGCTTATTGGGTAATACAGCCCAGTCTTTCAGCACACAGAAATACTAAGTACCTGGTGGTTCACTATTGGCCCTGGCATAGTTTGCTAACCAAGCGCTTACCAACGTAGGTCAAAGGGTTCCTGTGTTCTCAAGGTCTGAGCTCAGCTTCCCCACATCCCCACTGTGGCTACACTATTCTGACAATGTAGTCCACTTTTCTCACTCCTTTCCCTGGTCCCTACTGTGTAGACATGAACTTGACCCAGAAACAGGTTTTGTTCTATTCTCAAATCACAGCCTTGCAATCTATCCAATATCCCATCTTGTCCTTGGGTAAGGGATGAGTCAGGACAAACTGGTCATGTGGCTGAGAATTCTCAGGGCACAGTCCCTGCCTGCCTGGACCTCTTAGTACTGCCCCACTCCTTCCATCACTCCTGGATTCCCTGTCATCTCTACTCATCCATTGGAACAGCTCATCAGTTCTCGGATTTCTGGTGTTTTGTTTAGTTAGCTTAATCTCTGCAGTCCTTACAGCCCATCCCTCTGTGTCAATTTTACCCTAGTGAGAGGCTCTAGTACACGGCTTGGTACTTGTTTTCCCAAATGTGCAACAAATATATATTAATACTCTAACTTTCAGTTGCATGACAGAACGAATTATAGGAATAGAGCTTTTGTATGCTTCTAATTCAAGATATTTCTGAAATAATCCAAGTATATTTCAACTTTAGTTTATTAACACGGGCATTCAGACTTTGTGTGCCTTAAGGTTATCTGGGTTATACTTTTTTCTTATCTAAATGCCTTTATTTGAACTAATACATTGCTACCCGATTACATCACTTTTCAGAGTTAGAGTAACATTATGATCTTGAAAACTATAGCAAAAAGCTTGACAGAGGAAGAGTACATTAAGTTCTACATATATACTTTTATTTTTTAGTGACCACATCTCCTTGTTTTAGGTGTAAAATTACAAAAACTTTGTACACTTAGCATACTTGGCCTACTGCATCCTGGCTAACTTCTGAGTACTCTCTTTCCTGAAAAGTGCCATATTCAACAGCATTTTAAATTTAAAGAGAGAGCTTGATAATACAGGTTTAACAAAAAGAAGCATGTATTGAACCAAGTATTTTAAGACAAAATATACCAATTGTTTACAGCTTAGGTGGTGGGAAGATGCAAATTTAAGGTACATTTTTCCTCTACCTAAAATGTGTTTTTTATTTTACTTACTTGAAGACCCCTTAAAAAAAGTAGCAAAATCAGCAGTCTTGTTTAATGTAATCAAAATATTCTTAAATGTATAAAAAAGGATCATGTAGAAAGAATACTGTAAAAAGATACTGATTTTTAAGAATAAAAGAATATGAAAAGCTTCTATTACATCCTGCGCAGCCAGTTACTTCTGCAAATTTCCAGTACTATAAAGATAAGCAAAGGATACTCATATCCAAATACCCTCTGACCAGAGTTCTCCAATAAGAACTAGCACACTGGATGGAAAGGAAAATTCCTATCTAAAATATTCATATCCAATCATCTAAGCAAGTCTCAAGAGGTGGACACTCTAAGAGGGAAAAAGATACATAGAGAGAAATAACATACAGCAACAGGAAATGTCAATGGCAGCAATCTAGGAGGAGAGAGTAAAATGGTTTGGCTATGAGCACATTTCAGGTGTGCCTGACAAATCCAATGCTGACTATGGGAAAGAACACTTGTTTTTATTGAAACTCTTTCCCCTGAGGGATTTGATGATCTTGTCTTGTTAATCAAAACTACAAAGTCCTTTAAATGACCAACATTCTTAAGCCATGGGCACTTCAACTTGGAAATAGCTGACCTGCTAATCATGCACCTGGGAGCAAGGTTGTTTTTATTCAGATCGGTTATTCTACACTCTCTTCATTCCCCTGCCCTTCAAGCATGCAAACACGGTCATGACCATTTTGGGCTTTACTACCACAAGATCTTCCGGGAGAGCGTCCACTCTGGCTCCAATTCTTCTAGCCATTGACACGGCATACTTGACATTATTGTGCTTGTCATCTTCTGTTAGATTGCCACTCTTAACGAGGTCATAGTTAATACAACCTGGCTGGATGGCATCAATGAAATCTACAACTGCCAAACTGGAGCTGATCGTCTTGTCCTTAAATCTCTGAATGGAAGTTGATTTTCCAGCTTCCCTCAATGTTCTGTTCACCCAGTTTACAATGATGTCGTCGTTAGCTTTTTGACCCTCTCCAAGACCTTCCAGGACATTGAGGGTATATCTTCTCATCAGCTGCCAAACTAAAGCTAAAGTCAGGGTTTGGTTTCCATCATTCAAGTCTTGCCCTCCAATGCCAACCAGTGAGAATTTGGCAGGACGCTTCCCTAATTCAACAGCATAGTTGCAGTTTTCTAGCTTTTTCATGTTGGCTCCAAGTTTCAGGTATGGAGGTTTATTAACTTTACTCCAGTCAACAGGAACTTTAATTCATTCATACAACTGTAAGATTACCAGGGCATTTTGCAGGTCAGCATAGAGATGGTTTACATGGGGATTAACACCCAGAGAGTTCATCCAGTTACGGAAGGTTCTTTCTTCACGAGTTTCACCTTCTAATAGAGTCCAGTCAATATCCTGGTTCTCTGGCTTAGTTAGTGCCAGGTATTTATTAAACAGGTTAGCCACAAAGGCCAAGTTCAGTTTGGGATTTCCACTGACAACGTCAGCAGGGGTAACAAACTGTCTGCGACCTAATTTGTCTGCTTGTTGAAGCATACTCTCAGCTCTCTTCAAATCATCTGTTTCGTTGAAACCTGACATGTTAATACCTACTGTGGTTCACCTTCCTTTTGTCCTTTTCATGCAATTTGATTGAGAAGATGGAAATAGGCTTTGGAATTCTTGATGTCCGCACTGAAGTTGTTGATTTTTTGCCAGCCTGAGTTTTCCAAATGAAAGTTTGCCCATCGAAGCAGAAGCTCTTCCGGAGACAATTTCATAAGCTCCTCCAAAGTCTCACCATCTCGAAGTAAAGCAGCCAAGGCTTCATTCCTGCTTAATTCAATATCAGTGAACAAACCGATCTTAATGATCTGCCAAAGCAGCCCCAAAACCAGATGAGGTTTCCCAGCCCGCAAATCCTCTGCACTAATGTTCACAACGTGACGCCCAATGGCAGAAGCAGAGTTCAGTGCCAAGTTCAAGTTTTCCTGAATGATAAAGGGTGTGAATTTCTTCTTGTTGATTGCTCTTTCATCAATCATATCAGGAACAGAAAGGTTAATCATTTTACAGAGAACAATTCCATCACCAACAGCTTTGAACAGATCATCGGTATTTAGGTTCATTGGTATAACATGCCTACAATCAGGATCATTTTCCAAAGCTTTGTTTATCCAGTTAAGGAAAGCATATTTTTCTTCCTCTGAACAACTTCACTGGACAACTCTGAAGTTCCTCCCAGAGCACAAATCCCTTCCTTCCTGTTGATCGCTTTACAGAAGGTTTTGGCAATATCACTGCTTTTTACCTTTTATATCCCGGTAATGGCATATTAGCCTCCTTGAAAAGTTCATAAAGTTCATGGTCACGCATGAATCCATTGCTGTTGAGATCAAGTTTTGCAAAGGCCTCTTTGAGTTCATCAAGCTCATCTTTGGAAATCTGAGTGGCAGCCATCTCATCCATTTAAGGAAGATAATGTGAAGCCTCTTCAACTTCTCTGAGTCTCAATTTCTTCCCTTGTAAAACAAGTCTAGCACTTTTCCCTGTGGCCTCTTGCATAGTCACCATTCATCTGTCAGTGGAGGCTTGTGTGCTGCTATGATGCTGAACAGGTTTCAGCAGAGCTTCCAGACTAAGATGGACTAGGAAGAAAGGCTTGGTCATCTCCTTGTAAAGTCGCAGAGTCCAGGTCCGGCCCCACTGCCTCAGACCAACGCACTCACACAACTTCTGCCCCCCTGGGTTATACTTTAAAAATAAACTCCTGGGTCTCAACATTTTGATTCCATCTATAATGTGGTCTAACAACCAGCATCATACGTATATCACAGTTTGGAAAACAAAGCCACAAAGGAAAAATCTTTCTGATCCATCCCCATTGCTACATACCTTAATTCCCACAAAAATTTCTTGGCTTTCGATGGCTAAACTTTGTACATATGGTTTCTCCAAGAAAAAGATGGAAGCACTACAGAATATCTATGAATACAGTTAACAAATAATCAGTTAGCAAGAAAATAATGGAGGAAATGTGTGCAAATTATCTTTAAATACTTAATTTCAATTCTTGCTGCATTAGACAATAGAACATACTAAAATAATTCTAAAACTTGCTTAAAAACCAAGAAAAATTGCATCATTATAAAGTATTACTTATTCAAACCTCAAATTAAAATGTAGTAGGCTTTGCATTAGAGGGGCAACAAAAAAGATGAAGACCCTAATGAGATGGATTGACACAGTGGCTGCAACAACATGCTCAAGTATAACAACGATTGTGAGGATGGCGCAGGACCTGGTAGTGTTTCATTCTGTTGTACACAGGGTTGCTATGAGTCGGAACCAACTCGATGACACCCTAACACCAATAACAACAACAGGCTTTATATTTAAAGTGTATTTAAAAAGAGATAAAAAGTAATATCATCACTGAAAAAAATTTAACACATTTTTGTAGAATAAAAATACATCATTTTAAAACCATAAAAACACATAGAGTTATAAGGATTCATCAATAATAATCAGTGAACTGCTAAAAACAGATACTCTTGGGTAGTTATGAAGATTTCTAATTTACCCAATTATCACTGGAATTAGCACAATTGCCAAGGAAAAAAGAAAAAGAAAAATATTAGTGTTTTATATTCTGGGTAGAAAAACTATACTTAGGATATAAAAAAATCCATTTGTGAAAAGCAATACATTTATGAGAAGAAAAGAAAATCAAATTGTTTTTAAACATACCCTGTCTCCAAGTCTGAGATTTATGCCGTCAAGTTCTAAAAGAGAGAATGCCTGAACTGTGGTCTCTTGTTTCAGCTCCTCATCGAATTATTGAGAGGAAAGTCTAGACCAGGTTATGAGAAATCCCACAGAGTTGTTTGTAGGGCAAACATCAAAGGCACACCTACAGAAAAGTCTGGACTCAAACAATTCCACCACAATCTCTGGCCTTCCTGGAGGTGGTGGTAGCAATGAGGCAGACAGCTGACCTGGTGGGAGAAAAGGTATAATTTTTAGCTGAGCATCTTTCAATACAGGACATAGAAAAGCAACTCAGAATGATTTATTTTAAGAATTATTATAGTAAGACTGTTTCTTAATATTTGAAATAACATTTACAAATTAAACAAAGACAGAAAAGTAGGAATACAGATTAAAAAGAGGAGAAAAATCACAACCACTATTAATATTTTAGGTGTTTCTTTTTCAAGACTTATTTGGTACCAATGAAACCATTTCGAGAAAACAAAAATGCGATTATACTGTATAATCTGATATCTAAGCTACAACATACCATGAATATTGACTAATGACAAAGAATGTTTTCCTACATTTTAATGATGTTTACAGAGTATTTTGTCATTATGGATACATCTTAAGTATTGAACCAATCACCATTTATTGTATATTTAGTGTTTCTTATTTTCATATTATTAAGAAATGTTGCTATAAATAGTGTGCTTGTGCATTCCTTAAGTATTCCTTTAAGATAATAGAATTGCTACATACAAAGATATGTACATTTTTAAGGATGTTGAGATAAACTGCCAAACTTATCGTTATATTACCTGTCTTTAGGGGTTGAAGCTGTGGAAATTATTAGTTTTTTAGAATATTATTAAAAACACAAAATGTGATAGGTACGAACACAGTCACCTCCAATTTCATCAGGGCCACATTGTTGTAATTTTGTATCAGAAATAGCTGCAAAAGGTTAAAATTCGTATAATTATTCCAAGTGGGCATAAAGAAAAGTATAAATCTGGGTATATCCAAGTAGAATTCTCGCCTTCCATATAGGAGACTCAGATACAATTCCCAGAGGCTTGCATATTGCTGTGATGCTATACAGGGTTCAATGGCCTTCCAATCCTATTGTGCATGGGCTCACCATCAATCAGGTGCTGATTTGGCAGCAGCTAACAACATTTCCTCACGATTAGACTTGAGTTATATTTTGTAGGAAAGTTGTTGTTGTTGTTGTGTGACGTCAAGTTGATTCCTACTCATAGTGACCCTACAGGACAGAGTAGAACTGCCTCATAGCGTTTCCTAGGCTGTAATCTTTACGGGAGCAGATTGCCAGGTCTTTTCTTCCATGCAGCTTCTTCCATGGAGCTGCTGCTGTGTTTGACCTTTTGGTTAGCAGATGAGCGCTTAACCATTGTGCCGCCAGGGCTCCTACCACAGAGGTGAAGTGCCCTTTTTTATTTCATGTTATCAGGAGTACATTATATCAACATGCATTGTTGCTGATGGTGTTAACCTTGATCACTTGATTAAGGTAGTGTCGCCAGGTTTCTCCACTGTGAAGTCACTATCTTTTTCCTGTCTACATCCTACTCTTTAGAAGTGAGTCACTAAGTCCAGTCCACAGTCAAAAGGCAAGAAGTTAAGCTCCACCTTCTACTTGGGGTAGTACCTACATATATTATTATAATTCTTTAAGGAAGGTTCATCTCCTTTCCCTCATTTATTTATACTGTCAATCACGTATTTATATGAGTAAAACTCAAGGATACTTATTTTATTCTTTGGGTTATAGCCTGTTAATTTTTATATGAGTATTCTTCGAGGTCATCCACTAGAATGTAAGTTCCATGAGAGCAGATATCCCATCTGTCTTGTTCACTACTATAACTCCAGGCCTAAAATAATTCCTGGCATAGGATAAGCATTCAATAAAGATAGATATTTGGAAAATTAAATTAAATGAGTATTTTTTACAATAACCTTTACTCACCACCCTTCATCCCTTAATTCAAAAGATATAAACAGGAATAAGGAAAGCAGAATAATTTTTAAGTGAGAAAATGAAAACAAGTCTGCTTTGATTCTTTCACACCAACACTTATTTTTGAGAATTTTAACATTTTGATAAAGAATCCTAAACAAATATTCTGGCCAATTTAAGCCCTAAATATAGCTTTTCTCTAGCAAAAATGGAAGAGTAAGTCTCTTAGTGAGATCTGAATTAGCTCAATACCATTTATCCAGAATATGGCACACATGACACACATAGTTCCATAATTAGTAGTTTATGTACATTATTAATGTTTTCTTACCTTCTGCACAATATCCCATACATCCCTGAGTGGGCTGCAGTAAATACACAAAAAATTTTCCACAGTATCTTACAGACACAGGGATTTGAAAAAGACAGCAGTCTTTTGTAGTGGTAAACAGAAACTTCCATGTGGCACGAACTGTCAGGTGCTTGATCTCCCCAGGAGAAGGCAGTGTTTCTGAATCTCTCAGAGACAACCAGATGGGCATCTGTGTTCCACAGTGGTTCGTCTTTTGCATCAGAAGATAAAAAAATTGAAAATCCAATTTATTTTCAGGCATGATAGACATATCAGCTTTGCATTTTTGCCTAAACAACCCTAAAAAATATTAAATTATCCATCTAATAATTTGAATTTGTACTATATAAGAAAAGTAACTTTAAGGCATATTCAATTTAAGAGTAGATTTCTTGTAATTAATGTAATTTTATTACATTATAAATATGTTTATTCCATTTGTATCATTATTATTGTAAACAAGGGACGTTATCTGATAATCTACTAAAATTGCTGACACATTCAAATCTGAAGCTGTCTGCACAAAGACATACTGATTTTGGAAACTTCTTGAAAAACTGATGGAAATGGTACATACAAGAAGTTAATATATCGTTTAGGAGGCATAACAAATCATGGGAGAAGGAAAGGATTGCTCAGAATCTGGTGATGGAGCAATTGATTAGAGATCTGGAAAAAAAATCAAGTTAAAGCTTTACCAAATCATTTCCGGATGGAAAATAAAATTAAATAGAAAAGTAAACCAGAGTAAATGAGAAGCAACACTGGGCTTTGGACAGAAGTGAGCCACTTAGTACTGCACGATCTTGGGCATACACTCGACATCCTTCTCTTTGAGGCATTTTGAAAGAAAATGTATTAGTCAACGCTCTTTGAGTGAAAGAAGGCATTCAGGCTAGTTCAGCTAAACTGCTATGAATCTGCTATGATGAGACTCAGAATATGGTGTAGTTAAGAGCGTGAGCTCTGTGTAAACTAAATTTCAGAAAAATACATCTTGTGTGATTTCATTTATAGAAGTTCATAAATAGACAAAATTAAACATAATGTGTTTTTTGAAAGTCCCAGGCTTGTGTTCACAGCTGTAAAGAAAAGCAAGGATATGTTGAGAATGTTGGCTGCACACAGTGTAGGTTTAAGAGGGAGGTTTCACTGGGATGAGTATTAAATTTGCTCTTGGTGCACTGCCTTTAGCTTGGGGACAACGAACTACTTTGAAATTTCACTGCCAGGCTGAGTTCTTTAGTCTTGGAACAGGAGGTGCTGGTCTCTAGGTTTCAAGCCATCAGAGCCCACAGTTAACAAAGGCAGCGCCAGACAGCAACCAACAGAACTTAAGTACTTGAAAAAATATGGTATCTTACTGCTTGCAGGTTTACCCACTGCCCACTGCCATCGAGTCGATCCCGACTCATAGCGACACTGTAGGACAGAGTAGAACCACCCCATAGGGTTTCCAAGGCTGTACTCTTTACCAAAGCAGACTGGCACATCATTCTCTCACAGAACAGTTGGTGGGTTCAAACTGCAGACTGTTCAGTTAGCAGCCAAGCACTTTACCACTGCGCCACTAGGGCTCCTAGCTTGTAGGTTACTTGTGGTTAATCACATGAACTCTGAAGAATGACTGCTGTGTTCAATACTCAGCTCTTTCACCAGCTAGCTGGGTGACCCTAGAGCAGTTACACTTAACAATATATGTTTTCTGTATTATGAGATGGAAATAATAATGATACTCCTTATCTAGAGCTGTTGTGAAGATTACATAAAATACTCTGGCTAAAAACAGTTAGTGGATTGCATGGTATATAACATTAACTATTACTGTTATTATTAGATTGAGAAAATGGGAACACTCCTTTAAATTAATTCAATCTTAATACAAAATTAAAATAATATTTTGGTGTGAAAATAAACGGGTTGTAAGAAAGTTCAATCCTGATATTAAAAAAAAATACATAAGAAATAACTCATGAAGCTCTCAGTGAGTTGAAATACCTCAACACATTTAGTTGGCATCTCAGCAGGTCTGTCAAAGATGAGAAAACGATACCATCCAGGGGAGAGGGAATGGTCACATATCAGCTTTTGAACAGCTGACTGTTGGTGGTGCACTGTATCAAAATGGACACTTCTATAAGGGCTCTGAAGAATCTGGTATCCCCCCGGAGAACACTCCTGAGCTAGGATACAAAATAGGTATCTTTACATATGTGTTTTCATAGTTAACATATTCCAGTTCTCATTGAAAATGTAATTCCACAACAAAAGGCAAATAAATACACAACATAAAGATCATCAGGGCCTCTCAGTAAGTCAAAAGTGACTTAACTTGCACTTGCCATAAATACTATTAACTATCTTTTTCTGAAATATTTAAGCTCCAAGAACTCTTTTGCATTAGTTCTTGACACTCAAGAGCACTCTAATTGTTCTTGATTTTGTCGTTGTTATTAGCACTGAGTAGACCCCTCAACTCATGGCAACCCTATGTACAACAAAACATAACACTATCCAGTCCCGTTACATCCCCATGATTGGTTGTAGATCGGACCATTGTGATCTATAGGGTTTTCACTGGCATATTTTCAGAAGTAGATCACTAGGCCTTTCTTCCTAGTCTGTCTTAGTTTAGAAGCTTCACTGAGACCTGTTCAGCATCATAGCAACACCTAAGCTTCCAATGACAGCCAGGTGGTGGCTATGTATGAGGTGCATTTGCTGGGAATCAAACCCAGGTGTCCGACATGGAAGGTGAGAATTCTACCACTGAACCACCAATGCAAAGGAAAAAGTATTTAAAACCAGTTGCCCTCAAGTCAATTTTGACTCATGGTGACCCCATGCGTGTCAGAGTAGAACTGTGCTCCATACAGTTTTTAGTGGCTACTTTTTCAGAAGTAGAGCAACAGGCCTTTATTCTGAGGTGTCTCTGGGTGGACTTGGTTAGCAGTGGAGCTCATTAACTGTTTGCACTACCCAGGGACTCCAAATGCCATTAGAGAATTGCAAATCAAAATAATGATGAGATATCACTACGTACATATTACACTGACTAAAATCCAAAACACTGACAACACCAAATGCTGGTGAGGATGTGGAGCAACAGGAACTCTCATTCATTGCTGGTGGGAATGAAAAATGGTACAGTCACTTTGGAAGACAATCTGGCAGGTTCTTACAAAGCTAAACGTAGGCTTACCATACAAGCCAGTAGTTGTGCTCCGAGGTATTTACCCAAATGAGATGAAAATATATATTCACATAAAGACCTGCATTCAAATGTTTATATTGTTTTTGTTCTGGGCTGGCGAGTCGATTCCAACTCATAGTGACCCTATAGGACAGAGTAGAACTGCCCCATACGGATTCCAAGGAGTGGCTGGTGGATTCGAACTGCTGACCTTTTGGTTAGCAGCCAGAGCCTTAACCACTTTGCCACTAGAGCTCCCAAATACTTATAGAAGCTTTGTTGTTAATTGTCAAAAATTGAAAGCAACCATAATGCCCTTCAATAGGTGAATGGATAAACAAATTGTGGTACAACCATACAGTAGAGTATTATTCAGTGATAAAAAATAAATGAGCTACCAAACCATGAAAAGACATGGAGGAATCCTAACAGTGTATTATTAAGTGAAAAAAGAAAAATCAGTCTGGAAAAGCTACATACTGTATGATTCCAACTGCATGATATTTTGGAAAATGCAAAATATACACACAATGAAAAGATCAGTGGTTACTAGGGATTCAGAGGGAGGGATGAATAAATGGAGCACATTTCCACTGGCCTTTTTAGGGCAGCAGAAATAGTCTGTATGAAAGTGTATTGGTGGACACATGATGTCATGCATTTGTCAAAGCTCATAGGAATACAAAACACAAATTATGAACACCAATGTAGATTATGGACTTCAGTTAATAATAATATGTCAATAGTGGTTCCTCAATTGTAACAAATGTGCCACAGGGATACAAGATATTAATAATAGGGGAAACAGTGTGCAGGAGGAAGGGAATATATGGGAACTCTCATGCAGCAACATGAGTGAGCCTTGAAAACATGCTAAGTGAAAGAGGCCAGTCACAAAAGACCACCTATTTTATGATTCCTTTTATAATAAATATCCAGGATAGGCAAATCTGTAGAGATAGAAAGTAGATTAATGGTGGTCTAAGGCTGTGGGGAGGGAAGAGGGAAATGGGAGTACGATAGTTAAGGATACAGGTTTATTTTTCAAGTAATGAAAATGTTGTAAAATTGACTGTAGAGTAGCATGGATATATGTCGCACATATCTGTGAATATTCTAAAAGCCACTGAATTGTATAGATTAAATGGATGAATCATATGGGATGTGAACTATCTCAATAAATGTGCTTTAAAAAAAATGCTGACTAAATGTGTTTTCACTCACCTCCCCTTGTATTTTTACTCTATAAACCATAAAGAAGTTATTAACTTTATCACGATAGGATGTTAGAACCTGGTAAGGGACAACGTTTGCCTTAAGTAAAGAGATTATAAGGCGATTATATAGGGGCAAAAAGGGGGAGGGGGTGTTATGTAATCTATACTAAACATTGAAGTGTCTCCCTTTATAAATATTGGTCATTTTTTCCTGGTAACATTTTGTCTAACTATAGTATGTATTTCATATGTTATACACATGTATGTTTTTAAAGCTCTTCATGAAGGCCCATTAAATCTGCAAGCAAAAAAGGAAGGCAGGGATCATTCATATCATGTTAAGTTGTATTGTTTCAGGAAATGACCCAAAAAATTGGGTTTTAATATTTAGCAAATTGTAGGCCAGGGAATACTTGCTCCCAGTTTTTAGAAAGCAAAACTTACCTTAGTAAAACAGATTAAGGTCAACAAAGTGTTCAAAGAACAAAATCATATCCTAAATAGTTATAAATTTTGCACACATTTTTTTTTCCCAAGATGCAGATAGTTGTACACACGACAGGAAACTTGGAAGATAAGAACAAGTCACCTTTCATTTAGTATTCCTAGTTGAACACAAGTAGGAAGGGCTAACAAAACTACTTTGTTTTATTTTTTTAACTTCACTGTATTTTAAACTATGTTTTCTTCGTCAAGGATTAAAGAAGTTGAGAGAGGGCTATTCTCTCAATAGAGATCTCTTTTACAGTAGCAAAACCTATTCTAACAGATATACAAAAAAACTTCATACACAAAATACTGATTATGTATTGTAGAGATAAAATGTTCCCGAATTAATAATTTCTACAGGGCAGAGGGTAGAAATAGTACAGTTTGGAATTTGGAAAATTCGAATCCACTTGTCAGTAGGATCCCTGGCAGATCAAGCAAAAGTTTCTTACAGGAAATTAAAGGGATTTCAAGGAACAGGATATCAACAGAAAACAACCACCCCAACAACAAAACAGGACTGAGCCGTTAGAGCAAGAGAAGGAGCAGCAATTGTTTGCGCACAATGGAAACCCAAAGAGCTCGAGCGACGAAGAGACCATTGCAAACACAGGAGCAGGATAGAGAGGCTGTCGGTCAGCACCAAATATCAGATGCGGTCATCAAGATGCACAAGGACACTCTGCCTGTCATCTGAGAAGTCACCTACCCCCCACCCACCCCCACCCCCTGCTCCAGCCGCATCCCGGAGCCCCACCTGTCAGCCGCCTACCTTGTCGACCATCCCCCTGTGCCAGGAGCATCAGTACCAGCGCCAGCGCCCAGGCTCTGCCAATCATTTCTGCGGAGACAGGTGAGGACGAAAGACGTCCAAGGTTCCCACTGCCGGTGGGGGAGAATGGGGTCACTGCAGCCCCTCCGCGCTCCTATCTTCGAACTTCGTCCCTCCGTTCCCACTCTGCCTTCAGGGGAGATGCATGTCTTGGCTCTGAGGAGCAGCCAGGCCTTTCTGGGTATGACAGTGGACCTTTCCCACAGCCGCTCCTTGACTCCTTCCTCCTCACTCCCGCCGCCAGTCAGAAAGCTACAACCGCCCACCTCTAGGAACTCGAGGTGCGCCTTTAAGTTCCGGCTGTGGCTGCAGCACTTTGCATGTCATTTCTGCAGCTGCACAGCCAGGGGGCAAGCTCGGGAAACGAAGCTTGGCACCTCGCTTCTCGCTGTCTTAACAAACACTGGGAACACTTGGCAATCCTAGAAACTGCTGAGATGGACTTCCAGTAAAGGAAGCTTTGCAAGGTTCGGTGGGAAGAAGGGCTACCCCTGTGTCCATCACCTGGGATTTTGCCCTCAGCAACTCCATTCCCAGCTCTTTTACCTGAGTGGAAAAGAGACAATAGTCAGCAGAGGGTAGTCCGGGGGCCCTGTTGGGCACCACAAGGGTCAGGCCACAGGTCCTCTTATAGATTTGGAGAATTGAGACTTGAACTAAGCATGGGTGAGGGCAGGAGATGGCTCAATGCATAAAGAAGGGTTTTAAAAAAAATTATAATTTTTTTTATTTGAAGAGAAATTACTAAGTTTAAAACTTTCTGTAAACCTTCATCTAAAGTACAATAAAAATTTTTAAAAAAGTTTAAAAGTTATCTTTCAACATAAAGTATTAACGCATTTTAAAAAGGAGTATCTTGTGGTGAACAAAATGTTTCTGTGGACTTCCTTTTACACCCAGAAAAAGCAACCGATCTTGTCGGGTGAAAATAAAATAGAACTTTTTGGTGGGAGTGAACAGATAATCTTCATCTTTAAGCCTAACTATGGAAGAAAATTTAATGTGGGAAGGATGAAAACCCAGACTTTTCTTAAAAAAAGAAAGATAGAGGTGAGATGCACTGGCAATTGTTAAAACAAAAATCATATTAAACTAGTAATAGAAATTGATTGAAGTTTATCGAATATATGATTTGCAAATTGGGGTAACATTTCCACTAGGGAGTGATTTAGGAGTTGAAATTGGAGCCCTTATTCCCTGTCCTTGAGTATAAAGAATGTGACCCAGCTGGAGTTGGATTCACAAGGACACATCAACTGGGCTGTGAGGTATAAAAATAATAGCTAGGACAATCTTGGAAAACATCTCTTAGGGAAACTTTCAAGTGAGCAAATCTTAAACAGTACAAAAGACCCACATGTTTTCTACTGCTATCTTTTTCTATTAGCATTTACTAAATAGTAAGTTTTGTTGGACCAATGAAGATCATCCCGACTGTTGTCACTGAAACTTGTACCAATGATTATTAAGAAAGACAATTCAAAATATAGAATCACAGTGATTTGGCAGTTTTTAGTCAGTTTGTGAAAGGGTGAAGCTTTTAATGATTTTACCCATTTTAATGTTAATATATACTGATGATTCTGTAATATTCCTTGGACTCGGGTAGGTATGGCTCTGGCAGCATACTTGTCCATTCCCACTTTTTTTATTCTACAATATTCCTTGGACTTGGGCTCAAACATAGTGATGATTGTGAGGATGACACAGGACCGGGCAGTGTTTTGCAACTCGAGACTTTAATTTTTCCTTCATTTCTTTCAGCTTGAGAAATTCCGAGCATGTTCTTTCCTTTTGGTTTTCTAACTCCAGGTCTTTGCACATTTCATTATAATACTTTACTATGTCTTCTCGAGCTGCCCTTGAAATCTTCTATACAGCTCTTTTACTTCATCATTTCTTCCATTCGCGTTAGCTACTCAACATTCAAGAGCAAGGGTCAGAGTCTCTTTTGACATCAGTTTTGGTCTTTTCTTTCTTTCGTGTCTTTTTAATGAATTGATCACTGTCTTAGGCTGGGTTCTCCAGAGAAGCAAAACCATTAAGGTGTATAAATACATACAGAGAGATTTATATTAAGGAAATGGCTCACGAGGTTGTAGAGGCTGGAATGTCCCAAGTCCATGGGTCAGGCTGGAGGCTTCTCCTGATTCACATAGCCACAGGGGCTGGCAAACCCAAGATTGACAAGTCAGACAACAGGGTTCTGGCTCACAGGCTGCAAAGACCAATGAATCCCAATATCAGCAAGTAAGATGGCAGGTAAGCTGCTAACTCAAGTCCCAAGAACTGAAGGTCGGACAAACAGGAGCCAGTTGCAGGGTCCAGAGCAAGCAAAAGCCCATAAGCCTTACCAGAAAGTCCACCTATATTGGATGCAGGCCGCATCCCTTTCAACTGATTGGCTACTCGCAGCAGATCCCACCTTGGAAGTGATCACATTATACACAGTTATACAACTGCCAAACTATATCACAGCTGTCACACCACTGTGAATCATGGCCAAGCCAAGTTGACACACAAATTTAATGATCACAATTACCTTATTATCTTATTGTGTTTCAGTTCTGGATGTCAGAAGTACAAAATCAGTTTCACTGGGCTAAAATTAAGTTGTCCGGAGGCCAGTAATCTCCTTGGAGACTCTGGGGAAAGAATTTGTTTCTTTGCCTTTTCCATCTTCTAGAGACCTACTACATCCTTTGGTTCATGGCTGCTTCCTCTGCCTTCAAAACCAGCAGCATAGTGTCTTCTCTCCTCTCTGATCTCTTCTTAGGTTCTTACATCTCTCCCTGACTCTGATCCTCCTGCCTTCTTCTATAACGATCTTTGTGATTATATTGGACCCATCTAGATAATCTAGGATAACCTCCACATCTAAACATCCTTAACTTCATCAAATCTGCAAAGCCCCTTTATCAACTAAGGTAACATATTTACAGGTTCCAGGATTAGAATATTGACGTATATTGGTGGGGTCATTATTCTGTCTACTATACTTGGACTTTCAAAATTTCATCTATCTCCAATAGACATATTAAAGTGCTAACATACAGCCATCCCAGAAGTAGAAACATAAATTGTATTTATCAGGAAAAAAAAATCATAGCTGTCATTAATGCATTGCTTTCAACAGCAAAATGAGAGAATTGTACTATAAGAATGCAATGCACTCTTTTTACCATCAAATTTGAGCATTTGAATGTGGAAAAATAGCCCAATGCTACGGAATATTTTTCAGAAGGCTGAGAAATTACTTTTCAAGTGTTTTATTTCTGTCATTTTTATATAATAAAAGCAACATTTAAAAATAATTTTTAACTCAGTATTGAAGTCACACCCGAGGTTCACCCTTCAGCCAAAGATTAGACAGACCCGTAAAACAAAACGAGACTAATGGGGCACAACAGTCCAGGGACAAGGACTAGAAGGCAGGAAGGGACAGGAAAGCTGGTAATAAGGAACCCAAGGTTGAGAAGGGAGAGTGTTGACATGTCATGGGGTTGTTAACCATTGTCATAAAACAGTACGTGTACTAACTTTTTTAATGAGAAACTATTTGTTCTGTAAACCTTCATCTAAAGTACAATTAAAAAAAAAAGAGAGAGACACACAGAGATGAAGGAAGAAGGCAGCGGGCTCTGTCAAAAAGCACAGTGTTAATTCTGGACTCCTCACTCAAGAGGGCCACACCTGCTCTGGTGGACACAGACCAATAGTCATGTCTTCATCTTCTCTTAAGAAATGATTATCATATTCATTGCAGCATTATTCACAATAGCAAAAAGATGGAAACAACCTAGGTGCCCATCAACAGATGAATGGATAAACAAACTCTGGTACATACACACAATGGAATACTATGCAACGATAAAGAACAATAATTAATCTGTGAAATATCTCACAACACGGATGAATCTGGAGGGCATTATGCTGAGTAAAATAAGTCAATCATGAAAGGTCAAATATTGTATGAGTCTACTATTATAAAAACTCATGAAAAGGTTTACACACAGAAAGAAACAATCTTTGATGGTTATGAGGGATGGGAGGGGTGAGGGGGGAAATACTAAATAGACAATAGATAAGTGGTAACTTTGGTGAAAGGTAAGACAGTATATAATACTGAGCAAGCCAGCACTACTTAACCAAGGCAAAGTCATGGAAGCTCCACAGACACATCCAAACTCCCTAAGGAACCAAATTACTGGGTTGAGGCCTGTGGGGACCATGGTCTTGGGGAACATCTAGCTCAATTGGCATAACATAGTTTATAAAGAAAATGTTCTACATCCTACTTTGATGAGTAGCGTCTGGGGTCTTAAAAGCTTGTGAGTGGCCCTCTAAGAAATTCCACTGGTCTCATCCCATCTGGAGCAAGGGAGAATGAAGAAAACCAAAGACACAATGGAAAGATTAGTCCAAAGGGCTAATGGACCACAAGTACTACAGCCCCTACCAGACTAGTCCAGCACAACTAGATGTTGCCCGGCTACCATCACTGACTGCACTGACAGGGATCACAACAGAGGGTCCTGATCAGAGCTGGAGAAAAATGTAGAACAAAATTCTAACCACCCCCTCCCAAAAAGACCAGATTTACTGGTCTGACAGAGACCGGAGAAACTACGAGAGTATGGCCCCCAGACACTCTTTTAACTCAGTACTGAAGTCACTCCTGAAGTTCACCCTTCAGCCAAAGATTAGACAGGCCCATAAAACAAAATGAGGCTAAACGGCCACACCAGCCCAGGGGCAAGGACCAGAAGGCAGCAGGGGACAGGAAAGCTGGCAATGGGGAACCCAAGGTTGAGAAGGGGAAAGTGTTGACATGTCGTGGGGGTGGCAACCAATGTCATAAAACAGTATGTGTATTAATTGTTTAATGAGAAACTAATTTGCTCTGTAAACCTTCATCTAAGACCCCATAAAAAAGAGGAAATAAAGAAATGGTTAAAAAATAGTTTTTTAGTAAAGAGCATAACTTGTTTCACTTTAATATTTTCCACAATGTGATTTAAAAATGAGCTTAGAATATTAATGTTCCTGTGAGTGAAGTTAAATAAAGGTTTATGTTTTTCCTTTCAACAGTCATCCATATATATCAAGAAACACTGTTTAATGTGAAATATGCATTAAGAAATGCCTTTGAAATTGAAGTGTCTGGCTGGTAATTTATGTACTTGTCCCCATTGCACATATTCGAAAGGCTTTAATCATCAAATTTCTATTTATTTTTCCTTTTCTGTCATAGCTATATTTGAATGTTCTATTTAGACTCTTCTAGAAGCTTTAAATAAAATGCTGTAGCAGGTGGTAAAGCTATGTGACATATTTGTTTTTGTTTATATGATTTACATAATCATTCCTTTCTAAATCACATAGCATTGCAGTCATGTAATTGTAACTTGTAATATATAATTTGTTAAATTCTATAACTATAGGACGAATATTTGATAATATTTAAGCAGCAATATCATTATTTAAGGAGTCCTGGTGGCACAGTGGTTAAAGCCATCGACTGCTAAAGGAAAAGTCGGCAGCTCGAAACCACCAGTGGCTCGCCGGAGACAGATGTGGCAGTCGGCTTCCATACAGATTTACAGCCTTGGAAATCCTACGGAGTTGCTGTGAGTCTGAATCAACTCAACGGCAGTGGATGTTTTTCATTATTTAGGAAACGAGTTGTTAGATTTACAAAACAGACTAATAAACATCCTAATTCAATTTAAAGTGAGCCAGATATTTTAGAAGATACAAATGCATTTTTAAAACAGCTTTATTGAGATAAAATTTGCATACCATAAAATTTACCGGTTTTAAGTGTATAATTCAACGAATTTTGTTATATTTACAGAGTAGTACAAACGTTACCACAATCTAATTTTAGAACATCTCCAGCACACTAAAGAGAAGTCTCATACCAACTTTACTCCTCATTCTAATCTTCAGCCATAGGTAACAACCACTCTATGTTCTGTCTCTATAAATATTTGCTTTTTGGACATTTCATATTAATGGCATCTTTTGTGATTGGCTTCTTTCACTCTTTGAAGTCATATTGTAGCTATGTCAGTCGTTTATTTCTTTTTATTGCCAAATAAGCTTCCATTGTATTCATATATCACATACGGTTTATCCATTCATCAATTGATGGGAATTTTGTTTTGTTTTGTTTTCACTTTTTGGCCATTGTGAATAATACTGCTATGAACATTTCCGTTTAAGTTTTTATGTGGGTGTATGTGTTCATTACTCTTGGGTAGATACGTAAGAGTGAAATTGCCAGATCATATGTTAAGTTTATGTTTAGCTTTTTAAGAAACTGCCATATTATGTTCCAAACAAACTTGTTTTATGTTCCAAACAAACTTGTTTTAAGAGGGAACAGAAACTGGATTATCATATATGTGTTCCTATTGTTGTTAGGGGTTGTCAAGTTGGTTCCAACTCACAGCATTCTTAGCTTGCATTTATTTTCCTCCAAAATAAAAATCTCTCAAAAATGGTTTGATCATAAAATTAGGTCTGTTGCTTTCATCTGTGATTTAATTTTGAATCCTTCTTAGCAAAAATGTTATACCTTTAGCTATGATATAAAAACAACAACAACCTGATTGCCTGAAAAACGTCTATGCATTCCACTTCGTACTAATGAAGTAAAGCTAAGTAAAACCTCTTAAAGTTTGCTGTTAGTATAAAATTGGAATGACAAGTTTTGAAGATAATCTCAAGGCCTCTAAAAGGTTCTCAAGCTATCATGAGTATTGCACATGAAAATATACTATTCTGAAGTTTTCAGCTTTTTTTTTTATATTTGCCTACTAGCAACCCCTTCAGGCTTAAAATACAGTTTACACCATTAAAGGAAAAATGGAGGCTTTAGTCTGCTTAAGTAAATTCTAGATTTTCTAATATTTTAAGTATCAAGAAATTAAATTTTGTGCATGTATGTCAATTATCATGATATAAATAAAGAATAAAACATTATTGGACTAGACTGACATTGATTAAACTTTGAGATCTGACAGTTTTAAAAGCTGGATGACTTTGGGCAAGTTACTTAATAGCTCATAAAAGTGAATTTTTTTTTGTTATTGTTTGTTTGTTTTTAAATTGAATTCTTCATTTGTAAAGGGCCACACTCACCCCTGTGACTTCCTAATGTTTTGGATGTGTTACTCTGGTTGCAGCTAATTGGCCCAGGGATACCTACCTGATCCACAGGAGGAAAGCTGCATGGCAATTCTGTCCCATGGGAGAGGCGCTGATTCTCTGAACCCACTGTGTCAGGAGAATTTGAATTCTAGACACGAG
Organism: Trichechus manatus latirostris; assembly: GCF_000243295.1. NCBI lineage: Eukaryota > Metazoa > Chordata > Mammalia > Sirenia > Trichechidae > Trichechus > Trichechus manatus. The sequence goes on from NW_004444178.1 coordinate 1,849,625, forward strand.
GAAGTCAGCTGTCAGGACTCCATTGCTGTGAGAACTACCACATTATACTGAAGGAGGCTGTCTTTGTTATCTGGTGCTGCTATAACAGAAATACCATGAATATGTGGCTTTAATAAACAGAAATTTATTTTCTTACAGTTTGGAAAGATAGAAGTCCAAATTTAGGGTGCCAGTTCTAGAGGAAGGCTTTCTCTGTCAGCTCTGGAGGAAGATACTTGTCTCCTTTCAACATCTGTGGGTCCAGCGTTCCTTGGAGATCTCCATATGTCTTGGCAACAATGTTCCCCTGGCTCTAGGAAGTTCTTAACACAGGAACCCCAGGTCCAAAGGATGTCCTCCCCTCCCAGCTCTTCTTTCTTGATGGTAATGAAGTCCCTTGACTTTCTGCTCACTTCTTTTCTGTTTTTATCTCTTATAAGACAAAAAGCATGACTCAGTCAAGGGTGTGACTAGAGTAAGGGCATGACTTGAGTAAGGTGATGACTTGAATAAGGGTGTGACTTGAGTAAGACAGTGACTTGAGTACAGCAGTGACTTGACTAAGGCAGTGACCTGAAGGATGTGACTCAAGATAGATCCCACCCTAAACCTGTCTCATACGGCTTTTAGATTTTCAACACATAAAATGGAGGTTACTTACATAATATAACAAAACAGAGGATAATTACATACTACTGGGAATTATGGCCTAGCCAAGTTGACATATATTTTTGAGGGACATGATTCAATCCATGACAGGCATTACCATATTTTTTCACAAATAATGCACCCACATAAATAACATGCCCACACGTATAACGCAAGGATAGCTCATTTACGAAAACAGCAAGAGGGGTTGAGCGGTAGGCAGAAAACGTATAGCGTGCATGGTATTTGCATAAAAATACAGTATACTGAAGGACTGATGCGAGACGTTTTGTACAGTGGCAAAGGCCATGAGCCATGGAATGAGAATGCCTTGTTTTGAAAACTGGCTTGCCACTTCTCATCTAGGTAGCTCTGAGCAAGATAATTTACCTTTGTTTTTGTATCTGCAAAATAGAGTTCATAAAGCAGTGTTTGCCTAATAAAGTAGTTGTGTGGGTAAAATGAAACAATACATGTGAAACTTTAGCATACGTGGCATGGAAAACATGTTCAACAAATGACTGAGGTTTTTGTTATTGTATTAATATTTCTCATGCAGCCTGTCAATGCAACCCCATTATCTCAGCATAATTTTCACCGCAGTCAGAAGTAGACTAAATTATAGGAAATTTAGAGATTGCTTATGGTAATAATCTTTCTCTCTCTCCTATTTTTCTCATTAACTCCTATTCATTCTTTACTATTTAGCTAATACACTGCCTCTAACAAATGTCCCTGCATTTGAATGATGAATAAGAGCCCCTCTCCCATCACATGCTCCTATGACCCCCCAACTTTGTTTTTAAGAGCTAAGGCTCATTGATGCCCGGATTTAAATGTGACATTAAGCATGTTAGTTAAACTATCTGGGAAATAGAAATAATAAAAAAAATAGTAGTGTCTACTCTCGGGATAGGAGCCCTGGTAGAACGTGGTTAAGCACTTAGCTGCTCACCAAAAGGTTGGTGGTTGGGATACGCCAGTCGTTCCACTGGAGAAAGATGTGGTAGTCAGCTTCCCCAAAGATTACAGGCTTGGAAAATTTATGGGGCAGTTCTACTCTATCCTTTAGGGTCGCTATGAGTCAAAATCAATGAGATGGCAAGGGGTTATTGTTACGATGGCATGCAAGTTAAATAAAATTATAAATATATTTGTATATATACACATACATATATATTTATTTATATACAATATTCAGCATAATGCCTATCAAATATTCAATAATTGACAGATTTTTTAATATTATTTGTATATGATTTTCAGTCACAATAATTGAAACATTCTATTCAATGGTTTGTGACAAAGTAAATACACTAATTAGAATATAAGATCTAAGTGGGCAAGGACACTGCCTTAGTCATCACTTAGCCTGGAACACCAAAGAAGAATTCATGCATTTGAATATGACGTTGGTGAAGGATATTAAATATACCATGGACTGCCAGAAGAACAAACAAATCTGTCTTGGAAGAAGTACAGCCAGAATGCTCCTTTCAAGGGAGGATGGTGAGACTTGGTCTTACATACTTTGGACATGTTATCAGGAGGAACCAGTCCCTGGAGAAGGACATCATACCTGCTAAAACAGAGACTTAGCAAAAAACACGAAGACCCTCAATGAGATGAATTGACATGGTGGCTGCAACAACGGGCTCAAATATAGCAACGATTGGGAGGATGGCGCAGGACCAGGCAGTGTTTCATCCTCTAGTACATAGGGTCGCTATCAGTCAGAACCTGCTTGATTGGCACTTAGCAACAACGGTCCCCAGTTAAGCTAGAATCATTCTTCAGTGTGAGTGCTATCTAGCTTTTGCTCTAGTTTCAACAAACTTGTGATGCATGATGTTCTGAATTAATCCTTATTCAATATAAAACTGTTCTTTCTCTTTTATTTTTGTGGAGTGGTTTTCTGGGTTGGGAGTAAATTTCAGTTTCAATGCCTTCCCCAACAACCTTAAAATCATGACCCTCATATTTGATAGCACATACACTGCTACTGAAATCAGAATTCAGTAAATCGCTGTTAACCGAACAATTGGAAAGTTTTCAGAAAATTTTTTCTTTCAAAATATGCTTTAATGTTGAAAAATGGGAGTACAGCAGGAAATGCACTCAGTTTTCAATATCTGTCTTTAAAATACTTCATTTCTCTATAGACTGTAATTTTGTCTTAATAATATTTAATATTTACTGAGTGCCTTCCAAGTGTCAGGCTACTGAACTTGTACAACCCTATGAGGTATGTACTATTACCATCTCCATTTTACAGATAATATTAATATTTCTGTATAAAGAAGTTAAGCATTTTGCTCACTGTTCCACTAACTCTGTTAGTAAGTCCTGGTTGGGCTGGGGCTCATCTGCATGGAGTCTGGCTCCTAAGTCTGTGACCCTGACCATGCACTACACTGCTTTTTAAAGAAATTTTCTCTTAGAAAGGTTTATGCCTGCGTAAATTCCAATGGTTTGGCCAATGTGTTTTAAGTTAAGTAATAAAGTTAATTGAGAGAAAAGTGGTTAAGCCTTAGGATTAAAAAAAGTAACTTTTTTCCATTGAAAAATAATGCACGTTAAATTATACAAAAATTAGAAAATTCAACTCACCCAAACCCCGTTGCCATCATATGGATTCTGGCTGTGTGAATCACTTTACAGAGAGCAGTTTGGCCTTTTTCCTTGGTTGCTAAGAGATAACCACTGGAATTTACTGTGCAAATATGGTGCCTTTATACTTAAAACCTCTGGGCATCTCCTGAGGATTTATGCTAATGAGTGGGGGCTGGCCTGACCTGAGAAGACCATCATCATGGCTTGATACCAGCTGACCTTGGGGAGGGAAGCGCAATTCAATCAATCATGCCTATGTAATGAAGCCAGTAAAAGCTCTGGACACTGCTCCATGCGTTTCCCCGGTTGGTGAAAGACATGTATGAACATTTGAGGGTAGCTTCCTCTTTTTTGGATGCTCAACCTTCGCGTTGGGAACCCTCCCAGACCCCTCTCCCCATGCTTAACTTCTCCATACTGATCCTCATTTTGATCCTATTGCTATTATCTGATAAAGAGTTAACCTAACCACAGCAGGCCATAATCACAAAAGACCATCTTGTTTGTCAGAATCTGTAAGACTTCAAACAATAGGAAGCTACTTCAAAGGAGTAGGACAGAGTACTGTAACTGGTTCCATGGACTGTGAACGTGTATGCCAAAACTAAATAACAGTTAACTCCCAAGAAGCAAGTTAAAGATCTACCCAATACCTTTCGTAGCCCACATAACAAATAAAAAACAATCATCATGGGACAGACCCAGGACCCCTGAGCCAAGAGACCAAATTGTTAGAAAAGTAAAACAGGAAAAGTTCACCCAATCACGAACTTAGTTCTTTGTCTTTACTTTAACCAGTCATAGTCTGTAAGTAAATTACTCACAGGTACATGTTCCAATGATTGTAAAAGGCCTGTTGAAACATCCTTACTCATAATGACTCAGCTTCTGTCAAAATTGTATAAAAAGCACCTATAGATTGTACTTCTTTGGGTTCTGGTCTGTTTACAGCTGAGTGCTTGCAGCCAATTTCCCATTTTTGTTTTCCGATATATCACAATAAAAATCTCTTTGTTGCAGAAGGCTTTGGTGAAAGCTGTTTCCCTACAACAGATTGGCACAGCATAAGCACAGTCTTCACTAGTGAATTCCTCGTTGGATCTCCAGGAGACCTAGACTGCTTCTTGGTGCCACAGCGGATCTTATACTCTGCGTCTCCTTTAGAGATTCTGCCACTGAAATAAGCTCTATCTAATATGAACTTTATTGCTTTTCTGCAGAATAAGAAATATTATTGCTGGATATTTTTGTTAAAAAAAAACAATTTGGTAACTTTTGTTTGAAGCTTTGTTTTCAGATTTTTGTTTGAGAGCTCCATCTGGAGGTCTTTTGCTAAAACTGTAGTTCTTGATTTTATGGTTGTGTTTCTCTTTTTTTGTCTCCTGTTCTTTTCTGTTAGCTAACAAAAGAAAGTGGGAAATAGAAATAACAAGAGTGACAAGATCCCCTCCCTCCCCAGTCTGGGACCCCTGGTCTTACATGGTTTAAAATTGGTGCCACTGCCAGTTAGCATTTAGAAAAATGGCACAATCTCACCAAGGACCATGAGGCTGAACAGTGGTCCCTATGGGGAAGTTTTAATTTGGCTAAAATATTATATTTGAGATGAGATGTAAACTAGAAAGTTAAAGGTATCGTGTAAAGCAACCACAGTGGGAAATTTTTTACAATTGGTATATTGAGTCATCTCGATGACAACATCATGACAAATTTTCCTCCCTATAGGAAGTAGTATCTAAGCAAGCCAAAAAATTCAAATATTGCAAAAAAGATTGGAAGATAATACAACAGTGGACTCAGTCAAATCATTGTCTTCCAATCTCTACCCAGACTTAGAGAATTTGGCTTTGTCTGAAATGTTATTTGCTAGGTCAGAAGATATTGGGCCCACCAGGCCCTTGGTAGTTAAGCAAAGGGCCAAAGATGGGAACCCTGAAGTCTCCTTCCACCCATGGTCTAAGGCTGAACTTAAGGCCACTGTAAAATAATTCCCTGATCCAAGGGAAAATCCCCACAACTTTATTAATGAATTTAGGATATTTAGCTGAAACATATGATGTCGGTCCTGCTAATATCTATACTTTAATAAACATGTTGTTAGGTCCCGGTGATGCCCATCAGTGGATGGCAGCAGCCAAATGGGTAGATCCTGAAAAAACTTTAAGTATCCATGTAGGTGCCTCAGGTACAACTGTTAGAACAGAAACCAAGAGATTAAATAGGAGAAGTTATAGACTGTTTCTTCAAAGTTCTACCTCCAAAAATAAATTAGGCAAAATTACAAGCTTGCAATCAAGAAAAAGATGAATCTATCTATAATTATAGAGATAGGTTAACTAAAATGTTTATAGAACATTCAGGGTTAAAAATTACTGATGAAGGGGCTAAGGTCGCCTTTAATTCATGATTTGTAGGTGGACTGAATCTTGAATTAGCCCAAATGGTAAAAAGGCATCAGTTAAATTGGGAAAGTACTGATACTTCTGAATTAGCCACTTTAGCCTACAAATTAAACCAAACCACAGAAAGCAAAAGAAAGAGACTCAGAAAAAAAACAAAGAAAACAAAGAAAATTTAATGGCTCTCCAACTGCAGCCAATTACAGAAACCTATGGGAGCAAAGCCAAAGCAAGGGAATTCTCTCACCAATAATACTGCTCCCATGGTCTGTAACTATTGCAAGAAAGCTGGTCACTTTAAAATGTATTGTTTTAAGCTTAAGAATAAACAAAAGGTGACTCCTTCAAATCCACCTTTAGAAAAATCAGTGTGATGATGCTGCAGGTATCTTGTAGAGAATTTGACAGTAGTCCTCTTGTCCCAACAGGGAGAAACAATGCTCCAGGTAAATGCAAAGCCTTGTACCTTCCTTGTGGACACGGGTGTGAGTTTGCAAAGGCTTCTTCCCTGGAGTACTCAGACTTCTCCTATGGTAAGGATTTCCAATGAGGAACACATTTTAACCCATTCTTTACCCACATCAGTTTCTTTAGGGCTAATAGCAGACTTCCACCCGTTTTTACTAAGTGATAGTACTCCTGTAAGTTTGTTAGGGCGTGACTTTCTTTCCAAACGGAAATGTCATATTCAGTTTGCAGACGCAGGGGATATATTACTCAATTTCCCTGATGTTGAAAAAGAAGGTAAGACCCGGATGCCTGAGTGGAATAAACTCTTTGTTTATTACAAGGTCTTTTGGTATCGAAGGGCAATGATACCCTGCCGTTAGAAAAAGAGACTCAAATTCTTAATCAAATACCATCACAATTATGGGCTTCCTTGTTGACTGAACCTATTAAAGTCCAAACAAACCCCACTAAACCCTTACCTAAAGTAGTTCAACACCTTTTAAAACCTGAAGCAAAGGAAGAACTGAAACCTATCATCCAAGATTTTTTACAGAAGGGATTAATCATTTCATGTACTAGCCCTTGTAATACCCCATTATTTCCTGTTAGAAAACCTAATAACCACAGTTGGTGATTTGTACAAGATCTTAGAGCTATTAATTACATTATTATCCCTCGAACCCCTGTTGTTCCAATCCACATTTGCTATAAGCTCAGATTCCACCAGATGCCACGTGGTTTACAGCCATTGACCTCTGTAGTGCTTTTTTCAGTATTCTGGTTCATCTAGAGAGCCAAATTTTGTTTGCCTTTATATGGATAATCAACAATATTCTTGGACTGTTATACCCCAAGGATTCACTGAGAGCCCCACTACATTTTCCAGATTTTACAAGCTTGACTTGTCACCTTTACAGTTTGAACATAAATCTGTGTTACTCTAGTATGTTGATAGTCTCGTAGTCTGTTCTAACACCAAGCAAGCAAACATACAGGATGGTCTTCTGTTATTATATCATCTGGCTCTTAGAGGCATAAGATGTCCAGAGCAAAATTACAGTTTGCCCTTCCACAAATAAAATATCTTGGTCATTTAATCTCAGCAGAAGGAATCTCAATCGACCCAAAACAAAAAGAAGCTATCTTTTTTTACCCTGTACCTATAACAGAGAAACAGTTAAGGGGATTTTTAGGATTATATGAATATTGTAGAGCTTGGCTTTCAAATTTCTCTTAGTTAGCACAACCTCTTTATGTATATCTTAAGGGTAATATCTCTAAACTGTTTTCTGAGTTGTCTATGGAAGCTGTGGAAGCCATAACTAAATTAAAAGAATCTCTAACTCACATGCCAGCTCTTGGATTCCCTAACCATCATTTAGATGTCTCTCTTTTCCTTTGTGAAAGACAAGGGAATGCCTTAGGAGTCTTAACTCAGAAGTATGGTGACAGACAGAGACCTGTAGGGTACTACAGTACACAATTAGCTCTAGTAGCCAGAGCTTATCCTCCATGTCTTTGAGTGATTGCAGGCACCGCCAAATTAGTAGAATCAATTGATATACTATTGGGAAATAATCTATGTCCCATATGCAGTTTCTGCCATCTTAAATTCTACTCTAACCCAACACCTCTCTGCTAGCTGACTAACATCATATGAAGCTCTTCTTCTTGTTGCCCAACCTTAGATTACACACCCTAAGAGCCTTAAATCCAGTTACCCTCATGCCTAATCTCAATGATAATGACATTGATCATGACTATTTTGATTTAACAGGTCAACTTTTCTCTCCTAGACTAGATCTGCAAGAGACTCCGCTCTCCAATCCTTCATTTGTGCTGTTTGTAGATGGCTCCTACCTAAAACCTGAAGCTGCTACTTCTAGATATCAAGGAGGATACTTTGTCACTACTGCAGTAGAGGTATTGGAAAGTGGACCCTTGCCTGAGGTAACATAGGCCCAAATGCCGAGCTTATAGCCTTAACAAGAGCATGTAAGTTGGCAAAAGGCCAGTGAGTCAATATATACACCAATTCTCATTATGTCTATGGAAAAATTTTCAATTTCAGAATGTTATGGAAACCAGAGGGGATTTTTAACTTCCTCAGGACAACCTGAAAAGAATGGTACTTTAGCAGCTGATTTGCTGGTAGTTCTCTTATTAGCTACTGAAATAACATTAATAAAAATACAAGCTAAACGGGGTGCCCAAACAGAGGAAGTAAAGGGAAATAGATTGGCTGACAAAGCTGCTAAACTGGTTGCTCAGACCCCCATTCAGGAATATTTAGTCTCAACAACTGAACAAAATGGAGCTCAACTCATTTGAAGGGAATTAGCACTGGATCCCCAAAAATTCAAGATCAAAGAATTAGAGGTCTTCCCCCTCCTCTTGTTAACTCCCGGTCACCATCCATAACTTACGTATGTTTTCAAATAATAAAACAACACCAGCAATTAGCTCCAGAAGAGAGGTACTTAGTTAGGTCTCAAGAGAATGTTATCTAAATGCCACCACACAATTATGGATGGGACCTGGAAACAGATCAGTAATACTGCAAGGTCTCCACCTAAGTTAACCTATTTGAAATCAAATCTATATGGAAGGAAGATCTTATTGCCTTTTTAGATCAAAGTTTCTGGGGAAATTTTAAGGCAGCAGCCTGTTATTTGCATGAGGTAGGAAATGGACTAGTGTCAGAATTTAGACTAATGTTAATGGCTGGAGGAACTAAAAATAAAAAGAGATCACTCCCCATATACGTTTTTTGGATGAGACCTATGCCAGCTTTGTTATAATGCACAAAATATTCCTTTACCTGAACCTCGGTTTGAGGATCCAGGGAAAGAGGGGGAAGAAAAATGGCATAGCCTGTCATTACATCAAAAAGCTGCCCCTTCTTCTGAACAAGATCAATGGAAAGCTGAAGGATGCCAGATAAACCAGCAAACAAGTTGTGGATGGGACCAAATAATCAGTATGTATGCCCTAAGATTTACACATCCCAGTGGCTACTAGTTTTCATTTAAGAGATCATTTAGGATGGCATAAGGCAGTGCAAATAATGAAGAAATACTATTGAGGTCACTTTTGGAGGGCTACAGATAAGGTAGTCAGACAATGCCCAACCTGTGCTGAATTTCATCCAGCAAAAGCACTAAGACCCCCTGTTGGCAGGTACCCTTTTCCACCAGACCTATGTTGGAATGGCAAATGGATTTTATTCAATTAACTTTCTCACAGGGATACAAATATGTTTTAGTCATGATTTGTAGATATTCTCATTGGATAGAGGTTTTTCCTTGTAGGAATTCCACTGCCACCTTTGTGGCAAAGAAGCTTTTAGAAAATATAATTTCTCTTGGAGTACTCCAGGAATTCTCTGTAGTGATCAAGGAACTCATTTTACTGGGTAAGTAGTAAATGCTATGTGCAAAATTTTTCCCATCCTACAGCGCTTGCACTGTCCATATCATCCTCAATCCTCAGGACTGGTAGAAAGAACCAATGATATTTGTAAAGAACCAATTAGGGCTAGAGTTTGGCCTCAAGCTCTTCCTCTGGTGTTACTGACTTTAAGATAACTCCCTTTGGTCCTCACAAACAACCCCTTTTGAAATTACAAATGGCCGCCCTCTGGCTCTGCCTTATGGGGTTAATAATATTCAGTCACATCTCCTTTCTACTAATCTGCTAAAATATTGTCAAGGATTAGTTTAATATGCTAAAGATCATGCTTACCAGCTGCAACAAGCATATCAGATAAGCACACTATTTCCAATTCCTCACATTATATGTTTGCATCAGGAGATTATGTGTATTGAAGACATCATCAGATTAAGGATTTCCTCTAACCTTGATGGAAAAAATCTTATTTAGTGCTACCAAATAATGATTGTACTACTAAATTACAGGGAGTAAAATCGTGGATACTTCTATCCCAGCTGAAGAAAACCAAAGTTCCTAACTGGGTTACTGAACCAGCAGGAAGACTAAAATTGAAGTTTAAATGCTGCCTGCACACCACCACTAATGGTCCTCCACCAAAGGCCAAACCTTCCCTCCAACCTATACCGGAAAGCGAAGGAACAGAAAAAAAGAGTTGGCTGAATTAGTAGGACTTATGCTAATTTACCTTATTTTCTATTGTAATTATTGTATATTGAAAACAGAAGCATTAAATACATTAGGTTGAAGTTTGTGGTTTAGTCTGTTTAATCATAGCAATAATCCTGATAGTCACTATATTTTATCCATTGTCTGTTATTCATCTATGTTGTTATGGGTTTAATTAAGATAATGCTAATCTTCTCAATATGTATCTTAACTTTAGCCTGGGAAGAAAATGCATTTGTAAAATTAGCTCAATCAGTTGCTGGTCCAGGGAATTTAACTGTTTGTTGGATATGTCATCATAATCCTAAATCTGTACAAAACAATTCAGCTCCCTTAGCTTCCCCAATATTAAACTACTATGTTATCCCTTCACCAACAAATTCTAGCTCTGCCCTAAAACGAGCAATAGGATTAAATTGTGGCATCCCCCTAACATGCCATTTTACCCAAATATTCCTTGCTACAATCTCACAGGTATACCACGCCTAGTTAGAGATTGTAAAGGAGAAAACGTAGTTAACCCCCAAGTTTCATGTGTACAGGAAGGTGAATTAGGACTATATTTTATTGAATACTATCTTGAATCACCTAGGTATTATGATCATTGATATCAGAATTGATATCAATTGTTTAAATGAACCATATTCTAAATATGACAAATACAATAAAACTATTTATGACAACCCCTGTTCTGAGAATTACACTAAGTTAGAACTCAAGTTTGGAAGACTTCAAATATGCAATAACAATCTAGTTAAAACATGGCTAACGCATGTAAATTTTCCTGTTCCTGAGCCTTGTACCAATACTGTCATTCGTGCCCCTTATGGTCATGTGTTCCGATGTGAGGGATTTAATTACAGTGGTTTAAACAACCCCTTTCCTAGGAATAGCCCTTATGCATGGGCTATTCCGTGTGTAGATGGGTGGAGAATGCAAGGGTAATCAACCTTAGTGTAAACAGGTGTCCCTTTTGACATTTATTCCAAAAGCACTAGTCAACATTGGATGAGCTGTATCAAATTAATTCAATAACCCAAAGGAAAGTATATGAAAATCCCATAGCAGAACAGCCAGGGTGGGGTTGATCATTTTTAAGAGCATTAACTCACTCACATGGTATAGTAGAATTAGAAAAATCTTTAAGAAATCCTTCTGCCACAATGGCATAAATAGCTGATAATGTTGCTAACGGAATGTCAGTTCAACAAAAATCATTAACCTCTCTGGCAAACCCATTACTGTCGAGTTGATTCTGACTCATAGCAATGGCATTGATAGTATAGTGGTGAGCACAGCTGCCTTCCAAGCAGTTGATCTAGGTTCAATTCCTGGCCAACACTGTGGGCTGACATTTTGTTGAGCCCTGGTGGCACAGTGGTTAAGTGTTTGGCTGCTAACCAAAAGGTCAGCAGTTTGAATCCACCAGCCGCTCCTTGGAAACCCTATGGGGCTGTTCTACTCTGTCCTATATGGTCGCCATGACACAGAATCGACTTGACGGCAACAAGTTCTCTGGCAAAGATGATCTTGGACAATCGGATTATGTTAGACTTCTTATTGGCACAACAAGGAGGGGTACGTGTGGTAGCCAATACATCCTATTGCTCTTGCATAAATACCTCTGGAATTGTAGAACAAAATATCCATAAAATTAGACAGCAAGCTTTTTGGCTCTACTCTATTCCCCTTTTACAAACGCTAGATTTATTTGGATGGCTCCCCCAGGGGATAGGATCTTGGGCTCACTCGTTCTTACAAGGCATTTTTTGTTTTGTTTTTGTTGTTGTTTTTTACAGTCTATGATTTTTTTATTGAAACAGTTTATCTGGAGGTACACAAAAATTACTCGGTCGCTTTTACCATGTTACTGTGAAATATCTACTGCCTCCCAATAAAGAGTCAATAATTATTTTTATAACAGTAAGGTAATTAAAGTCATTGGTAAAAGAATCAAGTGAGACTTCCTTAGCACTTATGACCATCCATCATAAACAAATATCAATCTTACAAACCAAATTCCAGAGTAAGTGCAATTAAACAAAGCACAGACAAAAAAGTACAAGGAGCTCACTGGCTATGCTATACCAAAGGGATAAAAAGTAAAACTGACTTTATACTATAGGTCTACGTAAATAAATAAATGAATCTTATCATTTCTTTCTGTGTGTATGCTTAGCTTTCTTATACCAATAACAGAATGCTCCACTTCAACAGAATAAGCTCCTTAGAAAAAGTTTGAAAAGGTTTGATAATCAACCCCCAAATTTTATGCTTAGTTTTTTCTACTTCTATCAGTTTCTTGACATATTTAGCATACACAGGAAAATCTTTTTAGTAGATCGAGTACTTGGAGTCTAGAAAGATCTTGAAGTTTCATTCCCATGTTGCTTTTCGTTTTCCATCTCTTCTTTGCTTCAAATCTCCATGCAAGTTTCTTCTCTTTTCTGAACAACCTGTGAATTTTCAGATTCCTTTTTGGCTTTTACAAAGTTGTAGCAGGAATAACTTTGGCAATTTTAACACTAACCTGTTAAGTAGCCAGCTGATTGCTGACTTCCTCTGCCTTCTCAATATTCAACTCTTCCACAGCCTAGTCTATATTCTTTTTAAGACCTGACTTGTCTTTTTTTTCTTTTTTACAGGGGGATCAAGCCTTTTATTGACTCCAAAATATGGAGTAAGTGCCTTCCACTGGGTTTCATTTGAGAATCTTTCACTATGACATGTCTCTTCATTCTTCAATTTACCTGAATTAAAATAAACACCTTCCTGGAGTATTTCCTTTCTTTCCTCCTGAATCTTGAGGTTGAAGTTTTCTGATCAGAATGTTTTTTATGTAATTTTTGAAATTTATTCCACATATTTAAGGAAATTCTGGAAGAACACTCTTCATATGCATTTACATTTGTCTCTGTTTCAGTCTTTGGTCCATCTGTAGGGAAATTTGAGATTTCTGTTTTTCTAGTCATGTGATCTTTTTTAGCTCCCTGTAAGTGAAGTCCAGAACTTTATGATGTGGCTTCATCTTCAGAATTCAACTCAACAACACTTTCATTTAGACCAGGAGGTAGAAGCGCACTCCACATCTTTTCTTATTTAGTGAAGCAATATTCTTCACCTCATGTTCATCAGAGGCTCTGCTTGGTAGTTTTAGGCCTGAAGTCAGGAAGTAGCCATCCAGCAGCCATCTTAAGACCTCCCCTGCAAGGCGTTTTAATGATAATAATATTAACTGGCTTAATCTATATATTGTTCAAATATGTGGTCACTGGAATTAATAAATGCCAGCACCCTAGAGCGTGTCCAAATCTAGAACCAACAATGTATACTGATTCCGCCCACATCTGGAATACAATCAGTGGAGCTTTAATCCTCACCTAGCAACCTTGGTGAAGTAGAAGATAGTATCTGGTGAAAACCTGACTGTAAGTTTAAAGTGCCTACCATGGCTACCATCTAGGAGCCCAGAAAAGCCCAGGCATCATGTTGTGATCATCTACGTACTTACAGTAATCAGTGATCAAAAAGAGGGAGTGATAAAGGGTTAACCTAACCACAGCAGGCTGTAACCAAAAAAGGCTAACTTGTTTGTCAGAATCTTTAGGACTTCCACAACAGGAAACTACATCAAAGGAGGAGGACAGAGTGCTCTAACCAGTTCAATGGACTGTGGATGTGCATGTAAAAACTAAATAACAATTTACCCCAAGAAACGAGTTATAGGTACACCAATATCACATGTAGCCCATGTAACAAATAAAACATATGACATATGACAGACATAGGACCCCTGAGGCAAGAGACCAAATTGTTAGAAAAGTAAAAGAAAAGTGCACCCAATCATCATCTTAGTTGTCTTTACTTTGACCAATCATAGTCTGTAAGTAATTTACTAATGGGTACATATTCCAATGATTGTAAAGGGCATGTTGAAAGACTCTTACTCATAATGAATCAGCAACTGTCAAAAATGTATAGAAAGCACTTATAGATTGTACTTCTTTGGATTTTAGTCTGTTTATAGTCTGAGTGCTTACAGTCAATTTCCCATTTTTGTTTTCTGGAATGTCACAATAAAAATCTCTTTGTTGCAGAAGGCTTTGGTGAAAGTTATTTCCCTACAGCAAAGCCATAAATTTAAGTATAGCATATTCCTGAGACCTTCAAGTGAATTATCAAACCAAAAGGAGCAGTGGGAGACAGCAAGTCAAAAGTGAGGGGGAAGCCAGAGGAAGCACCTGACTTGCTGGCATTCTGAAGGGCTAGTTGCAAAACCCCGAATTTGTGCTCAGCAGGTAAGAAGAAGTAAGGGTGTCCTCTAGACCTCCTATCCTATGGCTGGCGCCCGCGTATTTAACAATTTAAAAGACGGTGTGCTATCAACTTGCGAGATCTGACCTAAGTCTGAGTGGTTACGTCCGAGAAAGAAGTACTGAGTGGCAGCTGGTGTCAGACTGAAGAGAGAAGGGGAAAATGGGAATTTGATTGATCCCACATTTTGAGGACTTTAACTTTTTTCTAAACAGCCTCACAAACTATAGTAACCAACTGTTTACAATTTGTGTATTTCCTTCCATTTCAAGGCACATAGAAACCGTTTATATGTGATTACATCGTATTTTTACATTGTAGATTCTGATGTCCATTCCATCTTGCTTTCAGTTACTGTTTAACGCATGTCAAAAAAGTATAAAGAAATTATTATATACGGTTTATTAAAGCAGTTAATCTGCGTGCATATAAGAAAACAGAGCATGAGCAAAACCAAACAAAAACCAGGGGTGCTGTTCACTTGCAGTTTCCCTTTTCTAGTGGACAAGAAGTGCTAGGTTAAAATAGATGGAATTTTTTGGCTGCCGTACGTGCGTCTGAGACAGGTGTGAGGGATGACTCCAAGAGCGTGGGCCAGAGGCTGCACAACTGAGAGCGTGTATAGAAGAGGAAACCGCCTGTTACGAAAGGAGGAGGTACTACTTTCAAAGCTTGAAGCATTAGAGTGGCAATATTTTACTCTGAAGTATAGAAAGACGGAGTTGTGGAGACAGGTAAATCGCACAAATACTTGCGCAGCGCTCTCTGGATTAAAAAACGCTAACGAAGGACGCACGCGTTGTGCTCGATTCTGCATCTTTAGGGAGCGTTCTGCGCAGGCGTGGGCCTGAGGTGATGACGTATTCATGCTGCCCCTCCCCCGCCTGGAGCCAGCGGAGCCCCACTCTGGAGCCCCACTCTGTAGCCCCTGTGCTCCCAGCCTCGAGTGTAGGAGTGCGGATTTCGTGAGCAATCTTCTGGCCTGTTCGCGTCGAAGCAGCCGGGGACTGCGCAGCGCCCTGCGTGCCGGTGAGCGACCCTGGACTCGCAGCCTTCAGGTCTCCTGGAGCGAGGCCAGCGGCGGCGTCATGGAAGAACTGGGCCTGATCATGAGGAGGAGGAGGGGAGGCCGTCGGGGGCCGGGCGGCGAGCAGTGCTCGGAGGTGGAGTTGTCGCGTGACTTAACCTCTGCAGGGCTGCGCCGCTTGGAGAGGGCCTCCCGGTTCGGCGCAAGTCGGGCCGTTGGGGTGGGTTCCATGTCGCCACGCCATGAGCCGCCAGCAGGCCTCTAGCTTTTTTTTTCCCTGTGGTTTTTTTTTTTTCCCGTGGTTCCTTTTTTTTTTTTAATTTTTATTTTTTAACCCTTGCCGAGTAGGCCGTGTGCAACGTTTTGTTTAAAACGCTTTTGAAAGGTGCTTTCCCTATATTTCAAGCCCTTTCAGAACTAAAATCAGAGTTTTGTGCACCTATTAAGAAAGAGGTGTTATATTTTTATTAATTTTTCCTATTATGAGTTTGAGATCCGTGTTGGTTTTCAGTAAATTAAGACTGTGATAAAAACAGCATAGGGAAGAGAAAAAGGTGTCTGACACCTCTTAATAAATCAGCGTCTCTCCAAGAATAAACGTAATTTAACTCACAGTGCTCAGAAGAAAATCTGGCAAGGAGGCAGGGGTGTCTAGTACCCGATAAAGGCTGGCGCTTGTCTGTTAGCTTTGATGAGACACGTGTCCGAGGCAGAACCTATCGGGCAGTTCGGTAAGGATAGAAAACAGGCCCGGCTGAGAGCCTTTTTGGCTTTGCCGTCTATGTCTTTTCCCCACAAGGCCTTCCCATGGGCTGCACCTTACACCGCAGCCTGCATTAACTGAGATACTGGAGCCGGTGCCTCTGAGGCCGGGCTGTAAGGCCCACTGAACCCAGCTCATGTGGTTGGTATTCCGCTAGGCCCCAAGGTCAAGTGTGGGGACCAGAAAACCAAACATGTTGCCATGGAGTATTTCTAACTCATAGTGACCCTATAGGACAGAGTAGAATTGCCCCATCGGGTTTCCAAGGAGAGGCTGGTGGATTCCAACTGCTGACCTTTGGTTAGCAGCTGAGCTCTTGATCAGTGTGTCACCAGGGTGTGCTAATTCACCTCTGAACCACCCGTAGTATTGGTTTGGCTCGAATTTAATGTAATTGAGCCAAATCAAGAGAAGATAGGTTTTTTTAGAGGTTATAAATCATTTGTTATGAACTCATGGACAACTTGTACACAGATTTTTTAGTCGCAACAATGAAACATCAACTTTATTCCTCACTCGACAGTTTTTAAAAGTTTGTCTATTTAGTGGTATAGTTTTCCCGCATTGTTTGTTCTATGAGTGACTGCAGCAAATGAATGAAATCAGCAGATTGAATTATATAACTTTGTCTTTTATTGTGATAAGGTACATAATATATGCCATTTTTACAGTTACTACATGTACCATTGATTACAATTTTGAAGTTGTGCACCCATTCTTTCTATTCTTTTCCAAATCATTCCATAACCATTAACATAAACTCAATGCCTCTAAGCAAAAACTCCCTTATACTCTCCATCCTCCCCTGTTAACAATTAATATATACATTTCCTTATTTCCTGTAAATGAGATTATACTGTACTTGTCCTTTTGCAACTGACTTATTTCACTCAGCGGAATGTTTTGAAGGTTCATCCTTGTTGTGGCATGCATTTCTTTTTATGGCAGAGAGTGTATATACCAGATTTGGTGTATCTAGTCATCTGTTTATGGAACCCTGGTGGTGCAGTATTAAGTTCAGCTACTAACCATAAGGTGAGCAGTTGGACTCCACCAGCTGCTCCTTGGAAACCCTTTGGGCCAGTTCTACTCTACCCTGTCGGGTCACTATGATTCAGAATCGACTTGACTGCGGTGGGTTTGATTTTTTTTGAGTATTCATCTGTTGATGGACATTTCAGTTGTTTCTGCCTTTTGGCTGTTGTGAAAAGTGCTGCAGTGAACCTTCACTTCTGGGTATGTACCTAGGATTAGGATTGCTGGATCACATGGTAGTTCTGTGCCAACTTTTTGAGGAACTGCCCAACTTTTCCACAGTGGTTGTACCATTTTACATCCCCACCAGCAATGGATGAGGGTTCCAGTTTTGCCACACCTATTTTCCTTTTTTATTTTTTAATCATTGCCATTCCAGCGGGGTGAGGTAGTATCTCGTTGTAGTTTTGATTTGCATCTCTAATGGCTAATGATACTGAGCAACTTTTTATGCGTTGTTGGCTGTTTGAGTATCTTCTCTGGTGAAATGTCTGTTCAAGTCCTTTGCCCATTTTTTAATTGTGTTGTCTTTTTGTTAAATTGTAGAAGTTTTTAAGTATATGTTGGATATTAGAGCATTATCAGATAAATGGTTCCAGAGATTTTTGTCCCATTCTGTAGGGTATCTTTTCACTTTTGAACAAAAATAATCTTTATGAGTTCCCATTTATCTATTTTGTCTGTTGCTGCTTGCTTTTGTTGTCAGATTATTCGACTTTTAAATTCCTCTCAGTCTTAGAATTCTTAACTGCAATGTTACTGTATTACTTACCTGCAGAGGTTATTTTTTGTATAGGTATCAGTTACTTTTTCTTACATGGCTTTTAAATTCATAGTTACTTCTCTTTGCTATTTTTGACACTGTCATCTGAAAATTTTGAAATTAATGTTCCAAATTCTGCTGCTTAGTATTAATGAATTATAGATACTATTTTGGAATTTATCTTCATAATTTTAACTGCCAGCTGTTGAAAGAAAAATCTGCAGGATTTGTGTTTTGAGTTGTGAGGATGGAAGTCTGAGGATGGAATGGAGGGTGAGAAGGATTATCAATGTTACTTACTACAAAGGGGCATGAAATTTAAAAGGTTGAGAAATACTACTTTGAAATTACCTGGTAGTACATTTAACTATACCTGCTTATAATCTGGAAACCCTGGTGGCATAGTGGTTAAGAGCTGCAGCTACTAACCAAAAGGTCGGCAGTTCGAATCCACCAGGCACTCCTTGGAAACCCAATGGAGCAGTTCTACTCTGTCCTGTAGGGTTGTTATGAGTCGGAATCAACTCCACGGCTATGGGTTTGTTTGTTTGTTTTTATTTGTAATCTGCCCAAAGCAACTTTTGCCTTTAGTAGTAATCGTTTCAAATGTAGAATATGTTTTTGTTTTATTCTCAGGCAAACAAAGCCTACATGATTCTCTTCAGAAAATCCTAAGAAAGTGTAGACCTTTGTCAGTGTTTGAACGTTTAATTACCACAAGACTGACAGAATTTCATAATTTGTTGGAAAACCACTTCTAAACTCTAGTAAATGGTTTACTTGTTTTAGATGTTATTTCAATAGAATATAATTCTTATTCCAAAAAAGAATTTGAACACTCCTTGAAATTTGTTCCAAATTAATTAAATCATTACAAACATCTAATAATGATTTTTAGTGTACTTTTTTCTTGAAGTTTACTGTAAGGTTTTTTTTTTTGTGTAGACATAGGAAAGTCTTTTCCTCCTTTGCTTTTGTGTTCAAATAAAGACAATGCTTATGATGGAGTCATATCAACTGAAAGTATGAGAATGGATTGGTTAGTAGTGAAGTCCATAATAAAGATGGAAAAAGTGGAGCTGTCTCTAAGTTTCTTTATGTGGAATTCAGAGAAAGAGATAGTGTCACTTATCCCACTTGTCAAGAAACAGGAAGAATGTGTTACTGCATTGTTTTTTCTCTAAAGAATGATTGCATTCATTTGCTCAGACATCATAAAACCCTGCATCTAAGCTTTTCTTTATGGTCTAAAAACCCTTGGAATTAAAGTTAAAACTTCCTGTCAGTTGTCTTTAGTCAAAAGGCTGAAAGGAAAAAAAAATTAATATTAAGTAGTCCTGGTGGCACAGTGGTTGAAGCACTCAGTTGCTAACCAAAAGTTGGAGATTTGAACCCACCATCCCCTTTACTGGAGGAAGAGTGGCAGTCCGCTTCCATGAAGATTACAGCCTTGGAAACCCTGTGGAGCAGTTCTGCTCTGTCCTATAGGGTTGCCTTGAGTCAGAATTGACTGGACGGCAATGGTAAAACAGTAATAATGGAAACCACTCCTCTGTCCCCAGTATTTTCCCTTTCCCACCTACTATTACAGTACATTCATCTGTCTCTTGAGTGAAAATTTTTAGTACTATTTGGGATCTATAGAGGGAATATCAGTTCTTTGCTATATTTTGTGTTAGAGGCAATTTTTATTCCAGGCTACTTAAGTAGCAGTGGCAACAAGTGGAAATCATGAAGGTACCCTGTGCTCGTCTCATTGTCTGGTTAGCTAAAGTTGATATGTGACCCTGGAGAGATAGAAGGACAGAGTTACAGTTTGCACAGTGTGTACAAAAGCTATGAGAAGTACCCTGGGGAAGATTGCAGTTTGAGTGTGTGACAGCTTTATCTTTGCAAGAATAAGAGTTTGAGAATACAAGGATTATTATAGTTAAAAGGATTAATGTACCATACTAAGGTAGGGGGGAAAAAGTACTGTTTTACCAATCTGGATGTGTTTTTAAGGTATGGCCAGATGGCCTTTTTTTGTTTCTTGGATATGGATTATAGAGAAAAGAAGCAACTGAAAGAATGGAGCAGCCCTTTCCTGAAATGGAGAAAACTTCGTTTGGGTGTGTGCATTAGAGGAGAGATTAAGAGCTCACTTTTAGGCATGAAAGTTTCGAGAGACATAAACTTGATGTCTAGGTGGCTATGTTCAGTAGGTAGGTAGTTATAAGAGCCTGGATTTTTAAATTTTATAAATGAGGAAAAAAGTAAATTGCCCAAAGTACTTAAGGTAGGAAATGATAGGAGAATTCTAACTTAACTCCCAATGCAGCACACAACACTCATAACGTCATCCTTACTATATATCTCCCAAGATCCAGGCACTGTCCCTAGAGCCATAAGAAAAATTATCATTGATGAATTTTATAATGGTGAACTATGTATTGAGATAGTGAATTAGACAATTTTTCAATTTGGGATGAAATACTATGTGGAATGTTAATTTTTGTCCCACCAGATTAAGTACTATTAGTTATGGCTATAAACTTTGAATGCAAAGTAATGTAGAACACTGTTTCTTATATTCACAACTAGGGCTTATTTATAGCTTACCCTCCATAAATAATTAAAAACAAAAACAACACTGAAGGATAAGAAAAGCCAACAAAATTCAGAATTTTTAATCATGATCATTGAAGTCTTCATACAGCTTTTGAGTGTTTTTGTGTGTTGTAGGTACCTTAAAATGTACTTAAGTTACCTGTTAGGTAATCTAGTAGTGACCACCACTCTTCTCAGGTTCCAGGAAGTCCAGAGTGAGTGAGTGGGAACTGCTTTGTTTGCTCAGACGACAGAATGGGCTTGGTAGCAGTGATAATAGTAAATTTTTTGGTGTTGTTTTATTTTGTTTTTTAATAAACCATTTTACTCTTGTTTCTCAATTTAGGTAGTTAAAATACTCAGAAACTTTCATAAAACTTCTGCAGAGGATTTCCTCTACAAGCCTAATTGCATCCGACAGATGGCAACTTGTTCAGATGATGATGCAGTGCCTGTGCACCCTTTTTCCAGAGAGGCCAAGAGGATCGTTGCTCTGCCTGCTGCTGATAGACATCGGCTTGGCCTGGCAATGTTATACTCTCCAGAAATGAGGCGAAAACGAACTATTAGGACCCTGTGCATGACTGTCTTAGCTGCTGTTTTCCCGACCTTCAAAGGTCCTGTCGTCAAGGTCAAACCTGTCATTGATGGACAAACAGTTACTTGGCAAATGCAGTTATATGGCACCCCTCTGTTGTCAATCCCTGAAGTTCCCGATGATCCAGAACATAGACTTGGGTTATACCATGCAACGCTGAACATTCTCGTCGCATTGTTCAAGGACTCACGGGACAATAGCCATATGAGGACTGCAGAAAACAGGTTCAAGGCATTCAAGGCAGCAGTCAATACAGACATGGAGCACACACCATATCCTGCTATTAATGTGTCTGCTTATGTCATCTACTTGTCTCTTCAGCCCTGGTGTCATAGAGTCTTGCGTAGAATTTTAAGTACCAAATTCACAGGTCCAGCCGAACAGATGATGGTGCAAGTCCATATGGTGGCTCGATGGTCACAGATGACTACCCTCAATGCTATTAAAAGGTTCCTTAACGAGTGTGACTCGAGCTTGATCCTAATACCTGAAGTAAAAGAGGAGATACCCAAGTTCCATGAAGCATATGAGAGACTTCGTGAAAAAACTGGAGAATGGTTTCCTTATGCCAAGGCAATCAAACACCCTGAAGCCCAGAAAGTGAAGACGGCAGCATTTCCAAACCTGGCATCGGCAGCCCTGTACCATGCAGCAGAGACAACACCAACTATGCGAAACTATAGAGCAGGGAAACACATTAGGGGAGGGCTCCCTGAAACAACACTCAAAAGTGCTTTTGAGCGCAAAATCTCACGTGAAGAGCGGGCAACGCTATACTCCTCAGGCATCACTGGTGAGGTGAGTGACCAGGTGTCACAATCACCGACAGAGGCAGAGTCATCCATGGATGATGATTAAGAGTTTTTGTTTAGTAAAAAAAAAACCATAACCCCCCCTTAAACAAACAAATAAATACAAACTCAAAAAAGAAACAAAAAATCTGTAGGAGGCAATTTAATAGCTGCTGTGAGGCATACTAAGATTGGATCCATCAAGGCATTTAGAAAGGAAGTGAGGAGGAGAGAGTAGAGCAAAAAGTAAAATGATAATTTTTTGAATGACTAGAATATGAGGGAGAGATTAAGTGACATGTAAGACGTGGAAACAAAAAAGGGTGCTGTAGGCTTTCAGCAGAGGATTGTGTGTTGGCAAGATCAGGAAATAGTTTCTTGAAACTAGCTGTGGAGGGTAACCTTGAAGATAAGAAATTTCCATTATGGAAACTGGAAAGAGTGAGGGATGGAAGAGTTACATTTCAGGAGGAAGTTAGAGGAATAGCAAAGACATAGAAAGTTTTTTTCTTTTTTTAATCTGCTTTCTTAATTTTAAATAGTGGAACAATATATTCAAAGATGAGTTAATGTAAATATTTTTCAAATTGAGTACTTCAGTACTCTGGGATGAGGAGGCGCAAAAAGGGCTGGTCATAGTGAGATTGAGCATGTGGATATGTCATGTTTCAAGAGCTGTACAGGTGGTTCTGAGGGCGTTATAAGAAAATTCTTCAAGTAGTAACATGAGCAAACATTGAAAACATGCTAGTGCAAGAAGTCAATCACAAAAGACCACCTACTATATGACTCTTTATGTTAATATCTAGAATAAGTAAATCTATTGAGAGGGGAAGTAGATTAGTGGTTGCTTCAGGCTGTGGGGAATGGGGTAGGAGAGTGATAGTTAAGGGTATAGGTTTATTTTTTATATTTTTTTTTTTACAGGATTATTTTTGAGATTTATAGATACGTTCTAAAGTTGGTGATTGCACATCTGAACATACCAAAAGCCATTGAATTGTACACTTTAAATGGGATGTGAACTGTCAATAAAGCTGTTTTAAAAAAAAATGAATAAACATTTGCCACTCACGTTCTGTTAAACATAAAGAAGTTAATAATTTAGGACCTTAGAGCCTACAGATTTAGACAGATTGTAAGTCTCATATAGAAGCAAAAAAGGGTTATGCAACCTAGTAAACCCTGAAGCACGTTTATGAATATTGGTGGATTTTTCAGAGAACATTTTGTCTAATACTTGATGTGTTATATTCATGCAGTCTTAAAAGTTCTTGATGACCTGTTAAATCTAAGCAAGACGAAGAAGGCAGGGATCAGTGATTCGATGATAAGGTGTAGTGTTTCAGGAAATGACCTAATAAATTGGGTTTTAATATTTAGCAAATTTCAGGTCAGGGGATGCTTGCTCCCACTTTTTAGAAAGCAAAACTTAATAAAGCAGATTAAGGTCAACAAGATGATCAAAGGACAACGTTGTATCCTAAACAGAACTATTGCTCACATTTTTTTTTCCCAAGATGC
Source organism: Trichechus manatus latirostris (assembly GCF_000243295.1). NCBI lineage: Eukaryota > Metazoa > Chordata > Mammalia > Sirenia > Trichechidae > Trichechus > Trichechus manatus. Next base: position 1,873,237 of record NW_004444178.1, read on the forward strand.
AAATACTTGTACACAGGACAGAAAACTTGGAAAATAAGAACAAGTCAGCTTTTATTTAGTATCCCTAGTTGAACGCAAGTAGGACAGGCTAATGAAATTCTTTTATTTTTTTTTTTCCTGACTTCACTGTATTTTAAACTTTTCTTTGTTAAGGACTAAACTTGAAAGTGAGCCATTCTCTCAGAGATCTCTTACAGTAGCAAAACTGATTCTAACAGATACATGAAAAACTTTTACTGACTTATTGTAGAGACAAAATATTCCCCAATTAATAATTTCTGCAGGGCAGAGGGTAGAAATAGTGCAATATGCATTTGGATACTGAATCTTCTAATAATTCAAATCCACTTGCCAGTAGTATACCTGACAGATCAAAGTTTCTTACAGGAAATTACAGGGACTTCAAGGAACAGGATATCAACAGCAAACAGCTACCCCAACAACAAAACAGCACCGAGCCATCAGAGCAAGAGAAGGAGCAGCAATTGTTTGCATACAATGGAAAACCAAAGAGCTTGAGTGACAAAGTGACCATTGCAAACACAGGAGAAGGATAGGGTGGCTGTTAGCACCAAATATCATATGTAGCCATCAGGATGCACAGGGGCACTGTGTGTCATCAGAGAAGTCACCTCCCCTCCCCCTGTGCTCCAGGTGGTATCTCAGAGCCCCAGCTACCAGCCCCCTACCTCTCAGACTTCCCAGGGCTAGAAGCAGCAGAGCCAGAGCCCAGGCGCTACCACTCATCGCTGTAGGGGCCAAAGACGTCCAGGGTCCCCACTGCTAATGGGGGAGGATAGGGTCACCACTGCTGTCTTGCTGGGTGGAAACCCCAGGTTTTACTCAGTGTGACTTGTCACAGCCAATAAGCAAGAGATGGGAGATGAGAAAGGCACCTTTATTTCATTGCACAAGGAAAGGAACAGTCGGAGCTGCTGCCTTCAAGACTGCTCAGCGAGGGTGAGGGGTTTATAAGCAGGAAGTTACATCAACATTCCTAATATGCAGGTGCAATGGGGTTTACGTATAACTTCATGCATCAAATGTTCAGAAAATGGCAGTTAAACTTTACCCAGAGGCAGGAAAGTTAACTGTGAATGAGGTACTTAATGAACTAAAAAGTTATCCAGGATGTCAGCAGGGTGCCTGTCTTAGTTATCTAGTGCTGCGGCAACAAGTACCACAAGTGGATGCCTTCAACAAACGGAAGTTTATTCTGTCACGGTTTTCCAGATTAGAAGTCCAAATTCAGGGTGTCAGCTCCAGGGGAAGGCTTTCTCTTTCTGTCTGCTCTGCTTAGTGCAGGGACCTCATGTTCAAAGGATGTGCTCTTCTCCTGGCACTACTTTTCCTGGTGATATGAGGTCTCCCAGACAATAATTTCTCACAGTAAATTATAAAAGCAGGTGGGTTATGATCTGGCATCCCATGTAAGTTGACTTTGGGGGAGAAATGTGCTGAAAATCCCAGCACAACATTAGATAACTGGCTGTTTCTTTGTAAAATAGTAAACTGGCATTCTGACATTAAAAAAAAAAAAAAAAGCCTATGCATTTTACATTTACGAAAAAATTTAGGCTATATAGGTGTCCTTGGCTGGGTTCTCTGGAGAAGCAAAGCCAGTAAAGTGTTTAAATGTATGTATAGAGGTTTATACCAAGGAAATGGCTCATGCAGTTGTAGAGGCTGGAATGTCCCAAGTCCATGGGTCAGGATAGAGGCTTCTCCCGATTCACACAGCTGCAGGGGCTGGTGAACCCAAGATGGGCAGATCAGAGAGCAGGGCTGTTGCTCACAGGCTGTGAAGATCGACGAATCTCAAGATCAGCAGGTAAGCTGCCGGCTCAAGTCCCAAGAACTAGAGGTCAGACAAACAGGATCCAGAGTGAGCAAAAGCCCACGAGCCTTGTCAGAACGTCCATTTGTATTCTATGCAGGGCGCATATTGAAGAAAACTCCCTTTTCAACTGATTGACTGCTCACAGCAGATCCCATTATGGAGGTGATCACAACATCATACAACTGCCAAACCACTGAGAATCATGGCCCAGCCAAGCTGACACAGCATTAACCATCACAGCGCCTAAACCAGTTTCCACCGATTTCCTGTAGTTCTGGGCAGCAGTTAAGGAAAGGACAACCAGGATATTAATGTAAAGCTATGGGGCGGGCGTGTCAAGCAAGGGAACCAAGATGTTAATGTAAAGCTATGCAGGGTGCCAAGCAAGCTGCTTGAGGCAGTGGAATTTTCCTCAGCCTGGGGCCCTCTAAGCCCCTCCGCCCTCGTATCTTTGAACTTTGTCCCTCTATTCCCGCTCTGCCTTCAGGGGAGCTGCATTTCTTGGCTCTGAGGAGCAGCCAGGCCTTTCTGGGCACGATGACGGACCTTTTCCCGCAGCAGCTCCACGACCCTGCCGTCCTCCTGCCGCCAGTCAGAAAGCCACAACCGCCTGCCTCTAGGAAACCGAGGTGTGCCTTTAAGTCCTGGCTGTGGCTCCAGCACTTTGCACATCATTTCTGCAGTTGCACAGCCAGGGGACAAGCTCCGGAGATGAAGTTTGGCATCTCGAGTCTCACTGTCTTAATAAATGTTTTGAGAACACTTGGTAATCCTAGAAACTGCTGAGATGGACGTTCAGCAAAGGAAGCTTTGCAAGGTTCAATGGGAAATAAGGGTGCCCCCTTGGCCATCACTTGGGATGTTGCCCTCAGCAACTGCACTCCCTGAGTGGAAAAGAGACAATGATTAACAGAGAGTAGCCTGGGAGCCCTGTTGGGCACAAGGTTCAGGCCACAGGTCCTCATACAGATTTGAGAATGAACACTTGAACTAAGCATGAGTGAGGGCAGAATATGGCTCAATGCATAAACGAGAGTTTTAAAACTTTTATAACTTTTTATTTGAAGTAAAATTACTAAGTTTAAAACTTATCTTTCAAAATAAAATATTAATCCACCTGGGAAAAAAATGTCTTGATGCTGGACAACATATGTGTGTAGCCTCCCTTTTACACTGAGAAAAGGCACCCGATCTTACTGGATAAAAACGAAATAGAACTTTTTGGTGGGGGACAGATGATTTTCATCTTTAAGCCTAATTATGGAGGAAGAATTTAGTGTGGGAAGGATGAAAACCCAGAGTTTTTTTTAGTGTATGTCTTTTGTTTCACCTTTAGGTTAGTAGTTGTGCATAAGCCAGTTGGGCCACCCAGGGACTTTATTTTAGTAAAGAAGGTGTAAATCATGCAGTCATAATTTATATCTATGTGTGGTATTCCTTTGTTTATGGGGAAAAATAAACCGGTTGTTTGCTAAGCAGAACCTATCCAATCAAGATGGTTTGGTTTGCTCATTTCAGAGTAAGAAATTCAGCAGATAGGCTCAATATCTTTCACAAGATAATTCACTGCTGGAAAGACCAGAACAGTGTAGCTGCTTTGCTTTCCAAGAGTCTGGTGACTACCTATATATGATCAACAGTTTCATCGCAATCAATTATAGAGATTGTATCTGAAAATACAGGAAAGAGATAAGATGCACTGACAATTGTTAAAACAAAAATCATATTAAGCCAATAATAGAAATTGATTGAAGTTTATTGAATATACGATTTGCAAATCGGAGTAGCATTTCGATTAGAGAGTTGAAAGGGTTTCGAAGATGAGAAACTCCAAAGATTTTTACACCCTCTTGTGACCCTCGTACTTTGCAACATGTTTTCTCTCTTTCAAAATGGGCAATGGAGAGCTTGACATAACTGATGCCACAGTGAACCTAAAAGTTTTTTTCTACCTGTCTTCTCCTTTCCACATACTTTTGTTAATGGCTTTGTTTTGTTCTGTCTGGCCACCTGTCACTTATGACCCCCCACATAAAGATTAGAGCCCGGATGTCTGGTCTGTAAATCTTTAGCCTCATAAGGAGATGTCCAGCATGTATCTCTTTAGTCTGATAGTCTCTTGTAATGAATAACTCATCTGGCCGTGCCATCTGCGGGCTATGTGCCAAAAAGACAGTTCTAACCTTTGTAACACCCATATACAAGCTGTAATGTAAAATTGCCTTCCGGACTCCATAAAGACAGCCTGTGTTGCTGTCGGACTCCCCGTTGGTGTCACCTCCTAATAAACTTTCTATTTCTTAGAGTACATTTCATTGTCTCAACTGCTCCAGGGCACAGACCCTAATCGGGCAACACTATCTTACCAACATTGCCATGGAAAAAGGGCTGCAACAAAACTGATAAAATAATTTGTGGTTCAGGAAGGATTTCATACAGCATTGTCTTGAACAGTATAATTACTGACTTATGCTAAAACACCTCTATTCTGACCATTGGCATTTCTGTTTCTTGGAACTGACTGCACATAGATAATTATTAAAAAGAGCATAATGTCTAAGGCAAACCGGACTTCCATCTAATTTATCTAGACCATTATTTGGCTCAAAGATGACTTTTAGAAACCAGTTTGCTCAAGGCTCCAGGTTCAAAAGAAGATCTGAGGGAAATGGTCTGGGTGGATCACCCCAACTCCATGGACCCCAGAAGTCTGGATTACAGGAGAATTAAAACTTTCTCAATGAATTCCAACAAATGAAATTTGCCAAATATATCCTATCTTTAATTCTCATTCATAGGCTGAACTTTCTCTCATTCCTGATTTTCTTTTAAATAATAGTATTTGTCAAAAACACCAGAAATTAGTGTAACACTTTATTTATTGTGAGTAGATTACTGATTCCAAGTCAAGCAGCCTCAACCTGAAAGTATTGGGAAAGTGCTCAGTGAAAGAGGGGATAATGAGAACGAGTTATATAGGTCATTGTCATGTTAATTTCTCAGGCGATAGCATCAAAACACATGCCAGATTCCAGGGTAGATCATTTGTAGAAACAGTCACTAAGGACATGCCCTGTGCTTCTGGTCAGACCCTGGAGTTCCTGCTTCTCAAAGCTGGGCTGCACATTGATAATTCTCTAAAACAGCCGAATGCCTATGTCAAAATGGTCTCTGCTAAGCTGCTTATGGAAACCCTGGTGGTGCAGTGGTTAAGAGCTACGGCTGCTAACCAAAAGGCCGGCAGTTTGAATCCACCAGGCGTTCCTTGGAAACCATATGGGGCAGTTCTACTCTGTCCTGTAGGGTCACTATGAGTCAGAATTGAGTCGATGGCAATGGGTTTAGTTTTCTGGAAGCTGCTTACTAAGCTATTGTTTGACCTGAAGGTGTGTCATGGATTGAATTATGTCCCCCAAAAAATATGTGTATCGATTTGACTGGGCCATGATTCCCAGAATTGTGTGGTTGGCCTCCATTTTGTGATTGTAATTTTATGTTAAAGAGGTTTAGGGTGGGATTGTAGCACCACCCTTACCCAGGTCACATCCCTTATCCAATGTAAAGTGAGTTTCCTTGGGGTGTGGCCTGCACCACCTTTTATCTCTCAAGAGATAAAAGGAAAAAGAAGCAAGAAGAGAGTTGGTGACCTCATATCATCAAGAAAGCAGTTCCAGGAGCAGAGCGTGTCCTTTGGACTGGGGTCCCTATACCGAGAAGCTCCTAGTCCTGGGAAAACTGATGAGAAGGCCAAGAGAGAGAGAAAGCCTTCCCCTGGAGCTGACACCCTGAATTTGGACTTTTAGCCTACTTTACTGTAAGGAAATAAACTTCTCTTTGTTAAAACCATCCACTTGTGGTATTTCTGTTATAGCAGCACTAGATGACTAAGACAAGGTGATTCCAGGAAAACCAGTTCCTTAAAGACTTAAGGTTCAAAAGGACACTAAGGGTAAGTGGTCACCCCAACTTCACAGGCCCAGAAGTCTGGATTCCAGGAGAATTAAAACTGTTTCTTATATTCTTTTATTTTATTTTTAATTATTTAATCATTCTGGCTGTGGCTCATAGCAAGCCAGACGAGAAGGAAGTGTGACCAAGCTTTGTTTCATTAAAATATATTCATAAAGAAAATCAGTTGATAGCTGGGAAGATGATGCACCCAAATAAACATTATAAATATGTTTTGCCTATGATATATATACCTACTTAATGTAGAACTAGGACACCCTAGTAAATTTCAAAAGGAAGATAAAGTGAACCATTTGTTTAGTTGTTTCTGGAAAGCCCTTTTAAACCCCATTTTCTCCCCTAGTCTTCCTACCCAGTAAATAGCACCTCTTTTCATGGTCCCTCCAGTTATAAACCAGGAAGCCGGCTTTGGGCTTCCTTTCTTTCTGTTAGTCACTGCTCCACCTCTGTGTTCAGTCCATGAAAAAGATAGCTAGACCTCAAATCCGTCTATTCCTCTGTATACCTCTGCCACCACCCTGGGTCAAGCCACCACTATTGCTCATGTGGATCACTTCAAAAAAAACCGTACAGGCAGTCCTGAGTTACAAACATCTGACTTTTGTGCAGCCCATAGTTACAAACTAAGCTCCGTAAAGCCTATTATATTAAAAATTCAAGGTACGTACATTAATTCATAATAACAAACGGGCACTACTTTGCTACACACATCAAAACATTTTTTCTGTATTATGTTAAAGATGTTTTAGTGTATCTGGAAGTGATTCTTCAATTTTTTTATGCATAGAAAGGTACACAATACACAAAGATAAACATTTGACTAACTGAACATTACATACGAACCGTACCTTACTGTTCCAACTTACCTACAAATTTGATTTAAAGACAGTCTTAAGAATGGAACTTGTTCGTGATCTGGGACTGCCTGTACTTGTTTTCAGTGCTTCTGACCCCATCCAATGTCTATCTCTGACATACAACAGCCACAGTAAGCTTTCACAATGTTAATCATACTGTGTCTCTACCCCAAAATTTTTCACTGATCTCCCAGTCATAATGGGTAAACACACAAGTAGTACTGTTATCTACAAGACTTGAATCTTGCTTATCTGTTTACCTATAAATGTTTTTATTTCCTCCCATAAGCCTACTATCCCTACTCAGCCTCCACCCACTGACCTGCTGACAGTTCCAAAAATAAGCCAAACATTATCCTTGACATGATTGACTGCTTATCCTACAGATCTCAGCTGAATTTCACCTCCTGAACACTCTTTCACAAACGGGACATTCTCTAGCACTGCACGATTTATGTCCTTCTTAGAACTTAAATTGAAACCCTGGTGGCATAGTGGTTAAGAGCTATGGCTGCCAACCAAAAGGTCCGCTATTGGAATCCACCAGGTGCTTCTTGGAAACTCTACGGGGCAGTTCTGCTCTGTCCTATAGGGTCACTATGAGTCGGAATCAACTCGACGGCAAGGGGTTTGTTTTTTTTTTTTTTTTTAGAACTTAAATATTTTATCTGTATCCTTGTTTGTTATCTGCCCCCACCCCTCTAGAAGGTAAGCTGTAAACAGATCATGACTCATTCCTTTACCTCTGTATCCCTGGCATGAATAGATCTATGATTAGTGTTTTTAAGCGATAGAACTCAAAAAATGTCCACATTACCAGAGGTAGTTGAGATCTCAGTCCAGTTTCTCTATACTTGAAATTAAAATAATTCACCTGAAACATCACAATTGATTTAGATTAAGGTTAAAAAAAAAAAGTATTCACAGTACATTTACTATGCTAGATACTAATCTTCGTTCTTTTCTTTCCCCCTTGTGGCGTCAGCTCTTTTATTTTTTTTTAAATTGTGCTTTAGATGAAGGTTTACAGAGCAAATTACCTTCTCGTTAAACAATTAATGCACATACTGTTTTGTGACATTGGTTCCCAACCCCGTGCTATGTCAACACTCTCCCCTTCTCAACCATGGGTTCCCCATTTCCATTTGTCCAGTTTTCCTGTCTTCTCCTGTCTTCTCATTCTTGCCCCTAGGGTGGCTGGTGTGCCCGTTTAGTCTCGTATACAAGGTTGAGCTACGTGTATTACTGTTTGTTTTATGGGCCTATCTAATCTTTGGCTAAAGGGTGAACCTCAGGAGTAACCTCAGTACCGAGTTAAAAGGGTGTCTGGGTTCATTCACTCGGGGTTTCTCCAGTCTCTGTCAGATCAGTAAGTCTGATCCTTTTTTGTGAGTTAGAATTTTGTTCTACATTTTGCTCCAGCTCTGTCCGGGACCCTCTGTTGTGATCCCTGTCAGAGAGTCGGTGGTAGCTGGGCACCATCTAGTTGTACTGGACTCAGTCTGGTGGAGGCTGTGATAGTTGTGGCTCATTAGTCCTTTGGACTAATCTTCCCATGTATCTTTGGTTTTCTTCATGTCCCTTGCTCCAGACAGACTGAGACCAGTAAAGTATCTTAGATGGCCACTCACAAGCTTTTAAGACCCCAGACACTACTCACCAAAGTAAGATGTGGAACATTTTCTTTATATACTACGTTATGCCAATTGAGCTAGATGTGCTCCAAGACCATGGTCCACATCCCTCAGCCCAGTAAATCAATCCCTGAGGGAGTTTGGATGTGTCTATGAAGCTTCTATGATAATCTTAGTTCTTTAAACATTGTATTAGATTCCCATTACTATTTTAACAAATTACCACAAACCCACTGTTGGTGGTCGTGTTAGTTGCCATCAAGTTGATTCCAACTCATGATGACTCCACGTGTGCAGAACAGAACTGCTCAGTAGGGTTTTCAACACTGATTTTTCAGAAGCAGATCACCAGGCGTGTCTTTCAAGGTGCCTCTGGATGGATTCGAATTGTCAACCTTTTGGCTAGTAGTTGAGAACTTAAAGTTTGTGCCACCCAGACAACCCACTAGAAATCTAATGACTTAAAACAACATGAATTGATTACCTTATTATCTTATTATGTTACAGGTCTGGAGGTCAGAAGTACAAAATCAGTTTCACTTGGCTAAAATTAAGTTGTCAGAAGGCCAGTAATCTCCTTCTGGAGACTCTAGGGAAAGAATTTGTTTCTTTGCCTTTTCCAGCTTCTAAAGACCTACTGCATTCCTAGGCTCATGGCCTGTCCCTGCATCTTCAAAACCAACAGCATAGCATCTTCTGTCCTCTCTGACCTCTGCTTAGGTCCTTACATCTCTCCCTGACTCTGATCCTCCTGCCTTCTTCTATAAGGACCTTTGTGATTATACTGGACCTATCTAGATAATCCAGGATAACCTCCACATCTAAAGATCCTTAACTTCATCACATCTGCAAAGCCCCTTTATCATCTACCTGTAAACTTGTTGCCAATTCCAACTCATAGCGACCCTATAAGACAGAGTAGAACGGGTTTGTAGGGTTTCTAAGGAGCCACTTGTGGGTTGGAACTGTCAACATTTTGGGTAGGAGCCGAGTTCTTAACCACTGCACCTAGGTAACATATTTACAGGTTCCAGGAATTAGAATATTGACATATATTGGCAGGGTCATTCTGTCTACTATACTTGAGCTTTCACAATCTCCAACAGACATGTTGAAGTGCTAATACACAGCTAGCCCAGAAGTAGAAATGTAAATTTATGTATTTATCAGAAAAAAAAATTCATAGCTGCCATTAATGCATAGCTTTCAACAGCAAAATGAAAGAATTGTACTGTAAGAGTGCAATGGACTCTTTTTATCATAAAATTTGAATGTGGAAAAATAGCCCAATGCTACAGAAGACTGAGAAATTACTTTTCAATGTTTTATTTCTGTCATTTTTATAAAATAAAAGCAACTTTTAATAAAGAGCATAACTTGTTTCAATTTAATATTTCCTACAATGTGATTTAAAAAGGAGCTTTGAATACTAATGTTCCTTTGAATGAAGTTAAACAAAGGTTTATCTTTTTCCTTTCAACAGTCATCCATATATATCAAGTAACACTGTTTAATGTGAAATATGCATTATGAAATACCTTTGAAATTGAAGTGTCTGGCTGATAAGTAATTTATGTATTTATTTCCATTGCATATATTTCAAAGTCTTTAATCATGAAATTTCTATTTATTTTTCCTTTTCTGTCATGGCTATATTTGAATATTCTGTTTAGACTCTTCTGAAAGCTTTAAATAAAATGTCGTAGAAGGTGGTAAAGCAATGTGACATATCTGATTTTGTTTACGCGATTTACATTATCATTCCTTTCTAAATCACAAAGCATTTAAACCATGTAACTTATAATATATAATTTGTTAAATTTTATAACTATAGGAGGAATATTTGATAATATTTGAGCAGTAGTGTCATTATTTAGGAAATAATTTGTTAGATTTACAAAACAGTCTAATAAGTATCAGTGAATTTAGTTTTTGTCCTTGGTGATCCCAAACAGTTATCCTAATTCAGTGTGAAGTGAGCTAGATATTTTAGAAGATACAAACTCATTTTTCAAACAGCTTGGGGGCATAGTGGTTAAGTGCTATGGTTGCTAACCAAAAGGTGGGCAGTCGAATACACCAGGCACTCCTTGGAAACTCTATGGGGCAGTTCTACTTTGTCCTATAGGGTTGCTATGAGTCGAAATTGACTCAACGGCAATGGGTTTGGTTAATGATATGTAATTAGTATACCACAAAATTTACCGGTTTATAAGTGTATAATTCAATGAATTTTGGTATATTTACAGGGTAGAAACATTACCACAATTTAATTTTAAAACATTTCCATCACTCTAAGGAGAAACCTCATGCCAATTTACATTCATTCCCCATTCCAATCTTCAGCCATAGGCAACAACTGATCTATTTTCTGTCTCTAAATATTTGCCTTTTGGAATTTCATTTAAATGGAATCATAAGTATGTATTTGTCTTAGGCTGGGTTTGCTACAGCAAAACCAGTGATGTGTGTGTGTATATATACAAACTAAACCCATTGCTGTCAAGCCAATTCTGACTCATAGTGACCTTGTAGGACAGAGTAGAACTGCCCCCACAGGGTTTTCAAGGAGCGACTGGTGGATTTGAACTGCCAACCTTTCGGTTAGCAGCCATAGCTCACTGTAGCTCTCAACCACTGTGCCACCAGGGCTCCATATATAAATATAGAGAGATTTATTTCAAGGAAATGGCTCATGCAGTTTGGGGGGGGTGGAGATTCCTAAAATCTGCAGGTCACATCCAAGAACCGAGGTCAGAGGATGACAAGTGAGATGTAGCATTGAGAGCAAGTGAGCTTTGTCAGGAAGTCCGTATATATTGGGTGCAGGCCACACCCTCAGTGAAACTCCCCTTACATCAGATCACAAAATGGAGGATAATTACATAATACTGAGAATCATGGCCTAGCCAATGACACATAACAATAAACATTACAGTCCACCCCTTTGTCACCTTGGTACCTGTACACATGTCCTTAAACCATACATAATTTCTAAATAAATACAATTATAAAATCATACTGGCACCCAACATGATACAACTAACATGCACACAATAAAAAGCGCACAGGCTCTGTTTTCATCTTATATTTTGTAAGTAATGGGATAAGGGAATGAAGAAAACAAAAATATTTGATATATACATATACGTATATGTATATATATGCACAAATACAAATATTACAGAACAAGGAAGAAATGCTCATAACAAATACAGTCCTTGTTTCTGCAATTGCTCACATGGTCATAACTGGTATTTAGAACTACCTTCTTCCACTACCCATTCCATATTCCCTTTACCCTCAGCAAGCACCTCAGCTGGTCATGGTTCTTTGTCTCGTGGGGTGACCCAAACCTTCATTCTCAAAGGGTCTGTGCCATTAGTAGTCATGTTGGAATTGGGTTGCTATAGTTTTCCATTGACTTCAATCACAGGGCATGGTAGTACTGTGAGATGTCCTAAGGGATCTCCTGTATTCCGGACATACTCTTCTTTAGCTCCATTTTGTAATATAAATCTGATTTCCCCTTGGTAATCAGGATCAATCACACCACCCAATATGGTAACTCCTTCGTCTGTTGATCCAGAGGCCAGAGGAGCCCAAAGTGGTTGGGTGGCATTCTTAACTTCCAGTTCAATGGAATCAGTGTTGTGTTTCCAGGTGGGAACATTCCTCCCTTTAGAACTAAGATTTCTAGACCTGCAAAGCATAGGGTCAGAGGGACAGGAAGCAAAATTTTTGTGAGCGGGTCATGAGGGAGAATAGTGAGTAGTGCCACTGCCATTTCCACCCCTTGTTTTTGGGCCCATGAGTCCTGGCTATGGAGATACAGCACCATATATTGGACACTGGTTTAGAGCATATACAGCCTCCTGGAGAACATTGCCCAACCCTACAAAGTATTGCAACCTAACTGGTGCTGTAATTGTGTCTTTAGAAGGCCATTCCATTGTTCTATCAAGCCAGCTGCTTCAGGATGATGGGGAACATAGTAAGACCAGTGAATTCCATGAGCATGGACCCATGACACACTTCATTTGCTGTGAAGTGAATCCCTTGATCTGAGGCAATTGCTGTGTAGGATACCACAATGGTGAATAAGGCATTCTGTAAGTCCATGGATGGTAGTTTTGGCAGAAGCATTGCATGCAAGGAAGACAACTCCATATCCAAAGTGTCTATCCCAGTAAGAACATAAACACTGCATTTTCCATGATGGGAGTGGTCCAATGTAACCAACCTGCCACCAGGTTGCTGGCTGGTCACCTGAAGAATGATGCCATATTGGGGACCCACTGTTGGTCTCTACTGCTGGCAAATTGGACATTCAGCAGTGACTGTAGCCAAGTAGGCCTTGGTAAGTGGAAGTCCATGTTGCTGAGCCCATGAATAACCTCTATCCCTGCCATCATGGCCACTTTGTTCATGGGTCCATTTGGCAATGACAGGAGTGGCTGAGGAAAGAGGATGACTGGTTTCCTATCCACTTGATTGTTAAAATCCTCCTCTTCTGAGGTCACCCTTTGGTGCGCATTCATATGAGACACAAATATCTTCACTTCTTTGGCCCATTCAGAGAGGTCTATGCACACACCTCTTATCCATATCTCCTTGTCACCAGTTTTCTCATCATATTCTTTCCAAGTCCCTAACCATCCAGCCAAACAATTGGCTACAGCCCAATAATTAGTATACAATCGCACATCTGGCCATTTCTCCTTCCCAAACAAAGTGAACAACCAGGTGCCCTGCTCAGAGTTCTGTCCATTGGGACAATTTCCCTTCACCACTGTCTTTCAGGGAGGTCCCAGAAAGGGACTCCAGTGCTGCCGCTGTCTACTTTCGAGTGGTACCTGCATATTGCACAGAACCATCTGTAAACCAGGCACAAGTTTTCTTCCTTAGTCAATTTTTCATAAGGAACTCCCTATGAGGCCATAGGTGCAGACTGGGAAAAGTAAGGTGATATGACAGAAGTGGAGACCAGGGGCATTTGGGCCACTTCCTCATGCAACTTACTTGTACCTTCAGGTCCTGCTTGAGCCCCATTTCATATATACCACTTCCATTTAGTGATGGAATGTTGCTGTGCATGTCCGACTTTATGACTCTGTGGGTCAGACAACACCCAGTTCACATAGGAAGCTCAGGCCACATGGTGACTTGGTGGTCTATGATTAAGCATTCAATCTCTACTAAGGCTCAGTAACAAGCCAAAAGCTGTTTCTTAAAAAGAGAGCAGTTATCTGTAGAGGATGATAGAGTTTTGCTGCAAAATCCTAAGGGACTGCAATGTGATTCACTAACAGAGCCTGCCAAAGACTCCGAACAGCATCTCTATCTGCCACTGCCACTTCAAGGAGTATTGGTTCAGCCAGATCATATGGCCCAAGTGGCAGAGCGGTTTGCACAGCAGCCTGAACTTGTTTCAGAAACATCTCTTGTTCTGGGTCCCACACAAAACTAGCAGCTTTACAAGGCACTTGATAAACAGGCCAGCCAGAGTAGTACACCCAAATGAGGGATATGTTGCCTCCAAAATCCAAAGAGGTACACCAGGCATTGTGCTTCCTTTTTAGTTGTAGGAGGGGCCAGATGCAACACCTTATCCTTCACTTTAGAAGTAACACCTTGATATGCTACACACCACAGGACCCCTAGAAATTTCACTGAGGGGGAAGGCACCTGAATTTTTGTCGGGTTAATTTCCCTCCCTCTAGCACATTAATGTCTTACCGATAAGTCTAGATTCACGGATACTTCTTCCTTACTAGGTCCAGTCAGCATAATGTCATCAATGTAATGGACCAGTGTGACGTCTTGTGGAAAGGAAAGGCGATCAAGATCCCTATGGACTAAATTATGACATACGGCCGGGGAGTTGATACACCGCTGAGGTAGGACAGTGAAGGTGTATTGCTGGCCTTGACAGCTGAAGTCAAACTGCTTCTGGTGTTCCTTCAAAACTGGAATTGAGAAAAATGTATTGGCCAGATCAGCAGCTGCATACAGGTACCAGCAAAAAAAAAAAAAAAAAAAAAAAAAACCAAACCCGTTGCCATCAGGTCAATTCTGACTCATAGAGGTACCAGCAGTTGTATTAATTTGCTCAAGCAATGAAACCACATCTAGAAAAGCAGCTGCAATTGGAGTCATCACCTGGTTAAGTTTACGATAATCCACTGTCATTCTCTAAGATCCATCTGTTTTTTGCACAGGCCAAATAGGCAAGTTGAATGAGGATGTGGTGGAAATCACCACCCCTGCATCCTTCAAGTCCTTGATGGTGGCAGTAATCTCAGCAATCCTTCCAAGAATGTGGTATTGCTTTTGGTTTACTATTTTCCTATGTAAGGTCAGTTCTAATGGCTTCCAATTGGCCTTTCCTACCTTTCCTATCTTAATAGCCCTTACGCTACTTGTCAGGGATCCAGTGTAGGGTTCTGCCAGTTACTGAGTATGTCTATTCCAATTATGCATTCTGGAACTGTGGAAATCACTACCGGACAAATTCAGGGACCCACTGGACTCACTGTAAGACAGACCTGAACTAAGACTCCATTAATAACCTGACCTTCATATGCCCCCACTCTGTCTGGTGGGCCAAAGTGACATTTTGGGTCTCCTGGAATTAAGTGTCAGTTCAGAGCCAATGTCCAGTAATCCCCAAAAGTCTGATTATTTCCTTTTTCCCAGTGAACAGTCACTCTCATAACAGTAACTTCCCCTTTGGGAGACCGGGAGAATGATTTAACAGTAAAAATTTTTTCCTCAAGGAGTCCTGACCTCCCCTTCATTCAAAGGGTTGTGGGTCTCTAAACTGGCTCAAGTCTGGGAATTGACTGAGTGGCTGTGACACTCTATTCCAGCGATTTGAGTTAGACTGCTGTTCACTTGACCTAGAATTCTTCTGCTTGTACAGATCAAGTAAATATTTAGTAGATTTCCGATCTATTTCACTCCTGTGGACACCATGACTAAGTAGCCAATGCCAAAGTCCATACAAGTCAGATTATTCTGATTACTGCTTTGACCCTGCTGTGCATTATGGTAACCACACTCACCTTGTCTTTGGTGATGACTTGGCCCCTACCACTCAGGGGTCCAATCCGCCTTTTTGTAATTAGGTGTCTTAATTCAGTTAGGGCAGTTCCCACTGTCAAATCTGGCTTACATAAAATAGCAATTACAGCAGTCTTCAAGGATGCTGGAACTCCCTTCACAAATTTGTTCCTCAGCATTGTGGTGAAAGGTGTGTCCTCTGGGCACTCTATGGTTGGGTCTGTGGGTCCAACTGATAAATCCACTCTAACATGCCAATTTCCCTAAGCCTTTTGATACCTTCTTCTATAGTATACAAGGGCAGGTCTCCATTTCAACTTGATTTATTGTAAGCTACCACTTAATCCATGCTTCAGTGAACCAACCAAATAAACTATTAGATCCTTTACTAGCCTCTCGAGCTGAAACATTGAATGAAGAATCTGTGCTTAGTGGACCCCTGTCAATAAACTCAGACTGATCTAACAGTATGTTCCTTGCATCACTATCCCACACCCTTAGTAGCCATTTCCACACATATTCCCCAGGTTTCTGTTTGTATATATGAGAAAAATCAAGCAATTCTTTTGGAGTATAGCATACCCCCTCCTGAGTCACACTTTGTACTTCTCCTCTCGGGGCTCATTGGAACTTAAGTCTAGTTATAGGTCTAGAAGCAAAAATGGGTGGGGGTTGGTGGGTCCTGGGGCCATTCAGCAATGTCTTGTACAGTATCTGCCTCAGGCGATGCTCCAGGCAATGCCCCAGACGCCATCCCAGGGGATAGCTCAACTGGGCTAATCTCATTAGACGGAGGTGAAAGGAATAATGGTTTTACTGGGGAAGGTTGCTTAGCAGACAAAGACAGAGTAATCTCTTCAGATGGGAGAAGGAGGGCTAGTGCTTTTGGCAGGAGTGATTCTGTGGAATTTAGGGTCTCAGTGTCCCCATCTTCCTGATTATCTGCCCATATGTCCCTATCCCAATTTTCAGGATACCATTTCTTCCCAATCAATGCCCTCACTCTAACTTCAGACACCATTCAAACTTGGAAATTCAACTGGTGTTGTAATTCAGCCACTCTTACGATGAGACTCTTGGTTTGGTTTTCGGCAATATTGGCTCTGTTACTACAGGAAATAAGGCTTTCTTTCAGGGCACAAATGGAAACTTTCAGGCACTTTTTTCTTGAGCTGTGATTCTGAATCCCTGAGCTCATCTCTTTCTTTCACCACTTTGTTTAGTGAAGCAGGATCAACCAATCAGCCTCCCTATACTTATTCTGACAAAATTGTAGAAAAGGGTCAAGTGTGCAGTCACCCAGAGCCTTGTTTCTCACAAATATTTGATCCAATGGTGGTGATATTTTACTTTTCTCTACTGCCACCTCACATTATGTATTAGCAGTGCCCCCTTCCCTACTGGAATTAGAGTCATCAGTGTATTTAGGTCTAGCCAGACTTGAGAACAAATTCAGAAAACTCATCCTTTAGACTTTGTTCCTCTGGAACCACTCTCAGTACCAACTGTCTCAGGCTGGGTTCTCTAGAGGAGCAAAACCAGTGAAACTAAAAAAACAAAAACAAAAAACCCATTGCCTTGGAGTTGATTCCAACTCATAGCAACCCTATAGGACAGAGTAGAACTGCCCTAATAGGGTTTCCAAGGACAGGCTGGTGGATTCGAACTGCTAACCAGGGCTCCAAAACAGTGAAGCATATATAGATATAAATACATAGAGAGAAATTTATTTCAAGGAAATGTCTCACGCAGATGTGGAGGCTGGCAAGTCCCAAATCCATGGGTCAGGCATCAAGCCAAAGGCTTTTCCTGACTTACATAGTTGCAGAGACCGACGAACCCAAAATCAACAGGTCAGGCTGAAGGCTGCTGGCTCACAGGGTTGCGGAAGCTAGTGAATCCCAAAATCTGCAGGAAAGGCAGCAAGCTGATATCCCATGAACCGCAGGTCGGAGGATGGATGACAAGTTGGATGCGGGATTGAGAGTGAGTGAGCTTTGCCAGAATGTCCATATATATTGGATGCAGGCCACACCCCCAAGGAAACGCCCCTTACCTCAGATCACAAAATGGAGGATAATTACATAATACTGAGAATCATGGCCTGGACAAGTTGACATATAACATTAACCATCACAGTATTCTTTTGTGATTGGATACTTCCACTCTTTGAGGTTATTCATGTTGTAGCTATATCAGTCATTTATTTCTTTTTATTGCCAAATAAGTTTCCATTGTATCATTATATCACATTTTGTTTATCCGTTAACCAGTTGATGGTAATTTTATTTTATTTTTTTCACTTTTTGGCCATTGTGAATAATGCTGCTATGAACATTTGAGTCTAAGTTTTTGTGTGTGTATGTATATTCATTATCCTTGAGTAGATATCTAAGAATGAAGTTGCTGGGTCATATATTAAGTTTATGTTTAGCTTTAAGAAACTTCCATACTATTTTCCAAACAAATTTGGTTTAGGAGGGAAAAGAAATTCAATTATCGTATGTGTGTTCTCAGCTTGCATTTATTTTCCTTCAAAATAAAAATCTCTAAAAACAGGTTTGATCATAAAATTAGGTCTCTTGTTTTCTTCTGTGATTTAATTTTGAATCCTTCTTGGTAAAAATGTTATAATATGTTTAGCTATGATGTCAAAACAACAACAACCCTGATTGCCTGAAAAATGTCAACGTGTTTCACTTCATACTAATGAAATAAAGCTAAGTAAAATCTCTTAAAGTTTGCTGTTAATGTAAAATTGGAGGAATGACAAGTTTTGAAGATAGTCTCAAAGCCTCTAAAAGGTTCTAAAACTATCATAAATATTGCACATGAAAATTTACTGTTTCTGAAATTTTTGGCTTTTTTTTTCCCCATAATATTTGCCTATTAGCAACACCTTCAGGCTTAAAATACAGTTTAAATCATTAAAAGAAAAATCGAAGGCTTTAGTATGCATAAGTAAATTCTAGATTTTCTGATATTTTAAGTATCAAGAAATTAAATTTTGTGCATGTGTGTGAATTATCATAATATAGAAAAAAGAACAAAACATTATTGGATTAAACTGACATTGATTAACATTTGGAATCTGACACGTTTAAAAGCTGGATGACTTTGTGCAAGTTACTTAAGAGCTCATAAAATTGAATTCTTGATTTGTAAAGTGCCACACTCACCCCTGTGATTTCCTAATGTTTTGAACGTGTTACTCTGGTTGCAGCTAGTTGGCCCAAGAATCCCTACTTGACCCACAGAAAGATGCATGGTAATGCTGGCACATGGGAGACATGCTGATTCTCTGAACCCATCATGCCCTCACCTTTGGAGAATTTGAATTCTCAACATGGGAAGGTAGCCACCAGAATTCTATTTCTGTGAGAGCTACCACATTATGCTGAAGGAGGCATTATACTGAAGGAATGATGTGAGACAGTTTATGCAGTGGCTAAGACCATACACTATGGAAGAAGAACATCTTGTTTTAAAACCTGTCTTGCCACTTCTCATCTAGGTAGCTCTGAGCAAAATGCTTTACCTTTGTTTTTCTATCTGTAAAATAGAGTTCATAAAGCAGTGTTTGCCTAATAAAGTTATTGTGTGGGTAAAATAAAACAATACATGTGAAACTTTAGCACACATGGCTTGTAGAACACACTCAACAAATGACTGAGATTTTTGTTGTTGTATTATTTCTTATGTAGCCTGTCAATGCAACCCCATTATCTCAGCATAACTTTTCACCGCAGTCTGAAGTAGACTAAATTATAGGAAATTATCAGGAAATTTAGAGATTTCCCATGGCAATAATCTTTCTCTCTCTCTTGTTTTTCTGGTTAACTCACATTCATTCCTTACAATTTAGCTAATACATCACCTCTAGCAAACATCTCTGCTTTTGAGGACATAGCCCCACTCCCATCATATGCACCCAAGACCCCCTACTTTGTTCTTAAGAGCTGAGGCTCTGGACATTGATGCCCAGATTTAAATGTGACATTACGCATGTTAGTTAAACTATGTGGAAAATAAAAATTATATAGCAGTGTCTATTTTTGGGATAGGAACCCTGGTGGAAAAATGTTTTAGCACTCAGCTGCTCACCAAAAGGTCAGAGATTCAAACTCACCTGCTGCTCTGTGGGAGACATATGTGGCAGTCTGCTTCTGTAAAGAACAGTCTTGGAAACCTTATGGGGCAGTTCTACTCTGTCCTATAGGGTTGCTATGAGTTGCAATTGACTCGACAGCAAGGAGTAATTATTGGGATGGTATGAAAATTAAATTATACATTTATTCGTATGTATACACATACATGTATTTATTTATATATATAATGTTTAGCATAAAAAAACAAACAAACTCTTTGCCATCAAGTAAATTCTGACTCATAGCAACCCTATAGGACAGAGTAGAACTGCCCTAATAGGGTTTCCAATGAGTGACTAGTGGATTCAAACTGCCGACCTTTTGGTTAGCAGCTGTAGCTTTTAATCACTGCAACACCAGGGCTCCAATAGTTAGCATAACGCCTGTCAAATACTCAACAATTGACTGAAATTTTTGATATTATTTGCAAACACAATAATTGAAATATTCTATTCAATTGTTTGTGACAAAGTAAATATACTATTTAGAACATGAGATCTAAGTGGACAGGGAACTGCCTTAGTCATCACTTAACCCTGAAACACCAAAGAAGAACTGATGCATTTGAATTATGGTGTTGGTGAAGAATATTGAATATATCATGGACTACCAGAAGAATGAACAAATCTGTCTTGGAAGAAGTACAGCCAGAATGCTCCTTAAAAGGGAGGATGATGAGACTTCGTACTTTGGACATACTGTCAGGAGGGACCAGTCCCTGGACAAGACATCATACTTGGTAAAGTAGAGGGTCAGTGTAAAAGAGGACAGCCTTCAAAGAGATGAATTGACACGGTGGCTGCAACAATGGGCTCAAATAAAGGGATTGTGAGGATGGCACAGGACCAGGTAGTGTTTCATTGTGTGGTACATATGGTCACTATGAGTTGAAACCAACTCAACTGGCACCTAACAATAGTCCCCAACTGTGCTAGAACCATTCTGCAATATGGGTGCTATCTAGTTTTGCAGCAGGTTCAATAAACTTTTTTGGTAATGGCCAGAAAGCAAATACTTTCAGCTTTGAGGGCCATATGATCTCTGTTGCTACTGCTTTACTCTGTTATTGTAGAGCAAAAATAGTTGTAGACAATACAAAAAGAAATATATATGATTGTGTTCCAATGAAACTTTATTCAGAAAACACAACAGTCAAATTTGACTTGTGGGCTATACTTTCCTGGTCCCTCACAAATTCCTAAAAGGTTGTATATGTTATTTCCTACTCATCTTATACATAGTGAATTTTTTCCTTCCTTAATATTTAAATATATTGAGGACTTCTGGGCAACATAGCGCTATAGACAGAAGCACCGCGCCATCCCTCCACAGCAAAGATCCAAAAAACTAAGTTAAATAGAGCCACGTGTCAATCCTGAAACCCTAAGCATCAAAGGAAGAGATAAAGAACTCAGCCAAGCACCAGATGGAATGAGAAACTGACAGAGAACAGAGAGCGAGGAGAGATACCTGCAGAGGTCCCCATCAGCTACTGCAGCACGGATCCACCATCTTGGACTCCTATCAGAGACTGGCGAACAGGGTGTATGAGAAAGCAGATTCATGGAGCTTCCAGCAGGAGACAGAACAACCGGTAAACAGCAATATATGCTTTCCCACCCCCCACCTTCTTCACCCCCACTCGGCCTCCTCTACAACCCCGCTCGGCCTCCTCTGCTTCCTGCAACCACAGTCTCTTGGCCAGGAAGCACTGGCTTCACCCCGGTGTCGCTTGGATTCCACCTGCCTGCACTGGCCAGCTCCCTGAGTGCCATTTGTTGGCTGCTGGTGTTGCTTTTCTCTGCTTCTTTAGATTTCTTCCTTACCTCTCACCACCTCCTCCTTTCTCTCAAATACCTGGCTCCGTGTGCCATCTTTGCATCTTCCTGAAAGTCTGTGAACACCGCTCAACTGTGAAACTGCTTCCCAGCCCGTGCCGCCAAGCTGGTGGGACACCCAGGACTTTTGTTTGTTTGTTTGTTCTGATTTGTTTGTTTTCTTTTTCTTTTCTCAACTTGGGAGCCCCTTCTAGTGGGGCAGTACCATGCAGCTTGGAAGTTACTCCCTTACTCTGCGCAGACGCACAGTGAAACCTGGGAGCATTTTTATTTTCTTTTTTGTTTTTTTTGTTTGTTTGTTTTGTTTTCTTCTTTTTCTTTTTCCCTTTTCCTCTTTCTTCATTTTCAGTTTTGCGTCTCTCTATACTTACCTTCTCTTCCTGTCTCCTGAATACCTGACACTGTGTGACACCTCTACCTCTTCTAGCCAGGTTGTATTTCATGGCCTGGGAGCAACATCACCAGACCTAGCAGCTACACTGGTGGGATCCCTGGGGGCTTTTCTTTCTTTCTTTTTTTCCTCTAATTTTTTTATTCATTTTTTTCTTTTACCCTTTTTGTTTTTCTTTTTTCACGTTTGTTTTTCTTCATTTCTCAGTCTCTTATCTCTCCACTCCAATAGCAAGCTCCCTTAGCACTCTTTTTTGTTTGTGTGTATATTTATGGATCCTATTCCTCTCTCCTCTCTCTCATCTTTCCCATACCCATCTTAGCTCCACACATCACAGTCTACCCCCTCCTTCCTGCCTACCTGCACCATGCGCTGAATGTCACACTCCCAAACAGCACAGGCACAGCCTACCAGAACCTGCCCTGCACTGATTCCCGGTCCACCCTGTTAGCCATAGTATGTGCCACAAAGAACCCATCACAGCAACTCTCCTTAAGCTGGACTTGCCCTGCTGTACCATACCTGAGTGACTGACCCTGCCCATTGGAGAAGGAGGTGAAAAGTATCATGATCACAGACAAGAAAACAACAAAGAACTCAAAGCCTTCCTGCTCAGACATAACCAAATAAAACAAAAATGCAGGATGAAACTAACAAATCTACAATCAATAAACGAGGAAAATAACTACTGAATGTCCCGAAGACAGCAGACAATATCAAAACATGTACAAAAACAGGACAGGATGGTTCCAGTAGGAGTCCAAAGGAAAACACCAGATGACATTTCAATAGAAGAAAATGCACTAGAACTACCTGATAGGGAATTAAAATCGCTAATATTCAGAGCTATCCAAGAGTTGAAGCAAAAAGCAGACAAAAATGAGGAAAAAATAGACAAATTCATGGAAAAGGGAGAAGAATTCATGGAAAATACAGACAAAAAATAGAACAATTCAAGAAAATAATACAGGAAAAAAATACTAAAATAAATTCACAGCTAGAAATCATACAAAAACAACAATTAGAAATCCAAAAGATAAAAAAAAGATTTCAGAAATGGACATTGTCATAGAAGGGCTGAGAAGCGGGTTTGAAACAATGGAAGAGAGGATCAGCACAATTGAAGACAAGCACTTGGATACAACTCTGGGGAAAACTCAGAAAAAAGAACAAAGAAAAATGAAGAGACCCTGAGAATTATCTGGGATACAATCAAAAGCAAAAGTCTGCAAGTGATCAAAGTTCCAGAACGGGGAGAAAACAGAAAACACAGAGAAGATCATTGAAGAATTGCTGACAGAAAACTTCCCCAATATCATGAAAGATGCCATCCAAGAAAGCATCCAAGAAGCTCAACAAACCCCATATAGGATAGACCCCAAAAGAAAATCACCAAGGCATATCATAATCACACTCGCTAAAACCAAAGACAGACAAAGAATCCTGACAGCAGCTCGAGAAAAACAAAAAGTCACATACAGAGGAGAAACAATAAGACTAAGCTCGGATTATTCGGCAGAAACCATGCAGGCAAGAAGGCAATGGGATGACACATATAAAAACTTGAACGAGAAAAATTACCCGTCAAGAATAATATATCCTGCAAAACTCTTGTTCAAATATGATGGGTGAAATTAGGTCATTTACAGATAAAAGAAATTAAGGGACTATGTAAAAACCAAACCAAATTTACAAGACTTATTATAGGGAGTCCTTCAATCTGAGACGAAACAACGTCAGACCACAGGCTGAATATAGGACACAGGATTGTACTAGCCAGATACCAACCTAGGAAATGAACACTTAAGGACTATGCAACACCAAAAGAATTACAACAGGGAACAAGAGAGGTTAATCTGTAATTGACAACAGCACCAGAACAATAAAACAGGGAATAAATGGTGTAGGTATAGAACCTTTTAATAGAAAGGAAGGCAAGGTGATACCAAGTCATAATAGACTGGTTCAAACCTAGGAAGATAAGGGTAAATTTCAAGGTAACCACAATGAAAGTTAACAAACCTACTCATCAAAATAAAGAAAAAAACATAAAGTCTCAGTAAAAACAAAACCTACAAAAACAAAAGAAATGAAAAACATTCACAAACAAAAAGAATTCAGCACAGGAGAGTAAGAGGAACAAAGAAACGATAGCACCACACACACACAAAAAAACCACTACAAAATGACAGCAATAAACTCACACCTATCAATAATTACACTGAATGTAAATGGCCTAAATGCACCCATAAAGAGATGGAGAGTGACAGAATGGATAAAACAACTGGATCCATCAGTATGCTGTCTACAAGAGACACACCTTAGAAACAAAGAGGTAAATTTATTAAAAATCAAAGG